>NC_084615.1:55932277-56532277 GCF_033978795.1 Nerophis ophidion | reverse complement strand
TCAGATGTATTGCAATACTTTTAAAAAGTACTGTTGTAAGATATGATGCGAGCATCTCTCTTAAAAAACAATACTAGTTTCTTCCATCCATACTTTTCAGCAGGATTTCAAGTAGGGGTGTGGGTAAAAATCTATTCGAATACGAATCGCGATTCTAACGTTGTGCGATCCAGAATCGATTCTCATTTTTTTTTAAATCGATATATTTTTTTTATCAATCCAACAAACCAATACACAGCAATACCATAACAATGCAATCCAATTCCAAAACCAAACCTGACCCAGCAACACTCAGAACTGCAACACAGCAATTGAGAGGAGACACAAACACTACAGAACAAACCAAAAGTAGTGAAACAAAAATTTAAATTATCAACAGTATCAATATTAGTTATAATTTCAGCATAGCAGTGATTAAAAATCCCTCATTGACATTTATAAAAATGTTTAAAAAAGAATAATAGTGTCACAGTGGCTTACACTTGCATCGCATCTCATAAGTTTGACAACATACTATGTCCAATATTTTCACAAAGATAAAATAAGTCATATTTTTGGTTTGTTTAATAGTTAAAACAAATGTACATTATTGAAATCAGTTGATAAAACATTGTCCTTTACTATTATAAAAACTTTTTTTTTTAAATCTACTACTCTGCTAGCATGTCAGCAGACTGGGGTAAATCCTGCTGAAATCCTATGTATTGAATGAATACAGAATCGTTTTGAATCGGAAAAATATCGTTTTTGAATCGAGAATCGCCTTGAATCGAAAAAATCGATATATAATCGAATTGCGAGTCCAAGAATTGATATTGAATCGAATCGTGGGACACCCAAAGATTCGCAGCCCTAATTTCAACGCTTCAGTCCAAAGCCCATTTTTTGTATCTGAAGGGTTAACGTGTATTGCATACATGAATTAATGTATGAATATTTAAATGTTTAACCATGTTTTTGCACAGAATAATACTGTATAAAATACACTTGCATACATATAAATACTAGGGATGCACAATATGTTATTCTTCAAGCCGTAACCATTCATCCATCCAGTTTTTTCCTCTTATCAGATGTTGGATCCTATGAGCCAAAAGGACCCGATTGGACTCTTTCTTCAGCTTGACGGCATCCCTAGGATTACCGCCACGACAGGCACCAACCACCTTGCTGCCACAGCTCCAATCAGCCACCTCAACAATAGAAGTATGGACCACAGTCCATTTGGACACAATATCCAGCGCCTTCCATCGTGACATGTTCAAACTTTTTCCTGAGGTGGGAATTGAAATTTTCTCTGACAGTAGACTCTGCTAGACGTTCCCAGCAGACCCTAACAATGCGTTTGTGCCTGCCAGGTCTGTCCGGCATCCCCCTCCCATTGGAGCCCATTGACGATGACATTATGTAATGATAAGTGTGACCAGTAATGGCAGTCACACATGAGACTGCTATCGCATTGTTTACTGCCAAAACATGTCAGTAAACAATACCAAAACCTTAAATGTTCCATTGAGAATATAGAACATGACACACGGCGCTCAAAAATCTGTCAAAATGTTTTAGTACGACTTTGGAAAGGAATGAATCTGCACCGCTCGATGGATTGTCAGGGCATTACGGCTACCGTACTCAGACGTACTCTTTAACATTCAAGTAATATTATGGTGCGTGTATAAGGACGGCAAAATGGCACCTATTAGCAGACAAATTATTATTTTGCAATGTTATGCAAAACCAACTTTTTTACCTTCTGGTACCTGCCGATGTGAGTTTGGAATTTGCAAAAGTCCTGAAAATGTATGTGAGTGCGTCATTGTAGTCGTTGCCGACACTGTAGTCGACAAGCTTCTTTTCCTATATATTCTAGTATGGGACATTCATAATCCACTGTTGCTATTTCTAATATAATGTGGTGTAAAGTTCCAACTTATATCTGTCAGTAGACTCGCTATGGAAGCGCTAAAAACTACCGGTGTTGTGGGTTTACATTATTCACCCACAGAACTTCATTTATTAGAGAGTTCTTGTCGGACTGTTTTTCACAGGACACACTTCTGGCGTTGTTAATGTTGATTTAAGTAAAGTCTGAATGTCATTAAAACGGTTTGCTCCATCTTTTGACACTTCTTCCACCTCTGTCCTTGCACGCTACACCGGCACAACAAAGATGACGGGAAGAAGACGCTGTCGAAGATGAGCCACGTAAATAAGACCGCCCACAAAACAGCGCATCCTGAAGCGAGTAGCCTCAGAAAGCTACTTGAAGATGATCTGTAAAACATAGTCTTGGAACATTTTCACCAAAGAACCACCATTTATGTTATGTAGACCACAAGGGAGTTTTTTCAATTTAGAAAAAAATCATAATATGACCCCTTTGATGCGCCTTATGACCCGGTGCACCTTTTGTATAAAAATAGACCAACTTGGCATACCATTGCTTGTTATGTAGACCACAAGGGAGTTTTTTCAATTTAGAAAAAATCATAATATGACCCCTTTGATGCGCCTATAAAAATAGACCCGCTTGGCAGTGCGCCTTATAATCTGGTGCGCACGATGGTCCAAAAAATATGGTAAATCAATATAATGTATTATTATTGTTAGAAAAAAAATATTTTTGCATATTTTTGTTATTGTTTCAAAAAACAGGGAGTAATTGACTGGATGCAGGAAGGCTTTGAGGGCAAAACCCAAATGATTTAAATGGGAGCCCATAGTACCGTAGTTATTTTAGTTATTGTGTAGTAGGCACTGTATGTCTCATTATTTCACACGTTTCAGATATATATATATATATATATATATATATATATATATATATGTATATATATATGCCCCCCGCGACCCCAAAAAGGAATAAGCGGTTGAAAATGGATGGATGGATATATATATATATATATATATATATACATATATATATATATATATATATATATATATATATATATATATATATATATATATATATATATATATAGTATGTCTTGATTGGATTATCCAGAGAATAATGCTTGATACCGTGGTAGAGCACAATATGTAGGTGTGGGAAAAATCACAAGACTACTTCATCTCTTGAGATGAAGTAGTCTTGTGATTTTTCCCACACCTACATATATATATACATATATATGTATATATATATATATATATACATATATATATATATATATATATATATGTATATATATATATATATATATATATATATTTATTTATTTAGTTTATTTTTTTTTCTACTTGCTACAAAAACATTTTAACTTCTATTATCTATTGTCAAAGTAGGACTCAAAATCGTATCAGATCAGAGGCCAAAAAATCGGATCGGGATCAGAGGCTAAAAATGTTGATCAGGACAGCCCTACTTACAGTATAAGCACTTCGTAAGACTAAACTAAAGACAAGAAGGGCACATTCAACTTAATAGTTAAAAACTACTCCATGACGTACTTGATAATGAGACTCAGAATTGTAAGGCAACAAAATATAACAACTGGACAGCACAATTAGCATTATCAGCTTATTGTTGAATGTTACATTAACAAATATATATTATTTTTTAAACAAATGAACATTCGTTACCACATGAAAAAACACAAGAGTAGCGAAAATTGTTACCGGATCGATTGAAAGTCCTCAATGATGCTCATCTCTGGTGTCATTTCTAATATGTGGATAAAATATTTCATTTTCAGTTGCAGTTAAAAGAATGACACAAGTAATGAAGATACAAATATATTTAAATAAAACCACCAAGCCGCTGTCTTTGTTTTGTGCTGCTCGGGATTGGAGCCTTCAGGCTCGATAGTGAGGGCTTGCATCTTAAAACTCTCAGTGGACTTCTTGGAGGACTGTCAAGCTTCACACAAAGCTCCAGTGTACAAAGCCAACTGTGTTTAATGGATAGTGCTGTGTTTTCACAGTGTCTTCCAACGGCCATCGTAATGAATGACTGTTCTCTAAGACGGGACCTGGCTCGATGAATATCTGTCTGTCTCAGTTGGTTGCTGCAAATTGTTGTCACAATCGTTTAATCTGCTCACCCAAGAGGAACCAGAAACAGTCTACATTTTCTTAGCTCGCCTCCTCTGTCTCTCTCTCTCTCCCTTTCGCTCACACACACAAACATGTTCTTAAGTAAAGCACATTTCAAACTGTCATCCCTGCTCCCCCCCTTGTTTCCAATATACCCCCAAGAATACACTTAAGGTGAGTTCATTGGGAAACATCTTGTGATTTTCTGTAAAGTAATGACAACTCATCACATTGCATGTGATAATTTAACACTTGCAGTACTCTGGATCACACAAAAATGTTCGAAAATATGCTTAAGGTCGGATCCATCAAAGGTTTGTGTGAATAAAACACGCGCAAACTTGAGAGCATGCCAAGCTGATCTATTAAGGTTTTGTTTTCATGTTTGTGCAGAAAAATGCTGATTGTTAGAACACACATCAATGTAGGGAGGAGATTCAAATATAATCATTCGTAATCACTCGCAATGCGATTCATCAAGACTGGAACTGTTCTACAGCCGCTGTTTTACATCTTTATGTAGCAAGGTGAAATTTTGAATGCACAGTTACACACATATGGCTGAGATGTAGAGCCATTCAGTTTAGCATTAGTAAACATTCCTCTATATGTGAATGGAATGATAATGTAAAAGTCCAAAATCCGGGATAAGCTCATGTCAAAAGATGCTAAAACGCCACAAACACTGCAACATTTACAAAGATCAACTTAATCTCCTCTCACCCCCAAAGGAGTGTTATGTGGTTAAAGTCGTGCCAATTGCATACAGTAAGCACATGCTAATTTCTCTGTGGTAGTAGTGTATCACTGCAGTAAAAGTATAACAAAAAATATTATGTTATGTTATTTATATTCTTTACTTGGCGTGGACGGTGTGGCGAAGTTGGGAGAGTGGCAGTGCCAGCAATCTGAGGGTTACTGGTTCAATCCCCACCTTCTACCTTCCTAGCCACGTTCGTTGTGTCCTTGGGCAAGACACTTCACCCTTGCTCCTGATGGGCCCGGTTAGCGCCTTGCGTGGCATCTCCCACCATCAGTGTGTGAATGTGTGTGTGAATGGGTAAATGTGGAAATACTGTCAAAGCGCTTTGGGCTCCTTAAAAAGGGGTAGAAAAGTGCTATACAAGTACAACCATTTACCATTTATTCCAATAATTTCAGGTCAGTTTCTCTTGCCAAATATTTTCTCCAAGTTTATTCAACAACGGACATTAAAAGCTGTAAAGGGGGCCTGTTTAATGGTTGGGTGAGGAAAGCAAGAAATATTTGTGAATGTTATGTTGTCATGCTTAAATAAAAACTACTCCTTGATTATTAGCAATATTAAAAAAAAACAGGTAAAAATGTATTAATAAATACCAGATACAAAGCGAGCTAAGCCAATTTGAATGTTATCCACATTATTCAGATGTAAATTCTGTTTGAGGCTTGCAAACCATATTCCCCTTCTTTCATATTAAACAATCACACAATGTTTTTCACTACTTTGTGCAGATACAGAAGTATTATAAATGTTTTTATCTGTTTTCTCAATTCTGACAGCTGCAAAAGTCAACCATTTAGCTTTAGCAAAGATGCCGACAGTCCCTTTCATGGACATTGTATTGTTGTGCTTTCCATTACCATTACTGACGTTCTGCTTGTTACATGAAAACACTTGATATGAAACAAGGTGCACTGCACCCTTTGCAAGAAAACACTTCTATGACAAATCTGAAAAATGGCTGTTATGATGATTGCTAATAGTTTTTTTTCCCCACTAGTTTACAATAGAGAAGCTTTTGGTGTATTTATTTACATTTTATTTTACAATGTGAAAGAGCAGTGAATGAATTCATATCCTTACAATTCATTCTGGCCCTCTGATTCTCATTTGTGTCTTTGTATTTGTTTTTGCCGTATATATATAAAAATGGTCTTAGAATATATTCATAATGGTCTTAAAAAAAAAAAGGCTTAAATTTGACTTGTTGAAACCTGCAGAGACCATGTTTGTATAATTCAAGAATTTGAAAGTGGCACTGGAAATCATAATGGCGGCTATGGTTTCGATGTTAAAGGTTTGAAAAATATTTGTAAATGTCCGGCGGGCCAGATTTGTAGTTCATACTGTCTCTGTTTGTCTCTCACACTCACGAGCACTCAAAACAGTTGTCAAAAGCCCATCACAAACAGTTTTACTAAACAGAACCCTTATTATCCTATATAACATTAGGGTAGATATAATAAGAAGTAAACAATGTTTAATCCACATAATTCCATCTAGCAAGCACTGCCTGGCTGAATAAGGCATTTTAAAATTAATAGTGTTCTTTGAGGGAATAAGCGGTAGAAAATGGATGGATGGATGGATGGTGTTCTTTTTTCAAAAATGATATCCACATGCTAAACACATCACACATTATGAAATTCCCTGCCGTCTTTGGTAGGTGACATCAGCAGGTCGGGCCACATTTGAGAGCTCAGATGGGTGCTCCAAAATGGGCTGAAACTCTTTGGAAAAATCCAAAATCACTACTGTGTCTATTT
This sequence comes from Nerophis ophidion, assembly GCF_033978795.1. NCBI lineage: Eukaryota > Metazoa > Chordata > Actinopteri > Syngnathiformes > Syngnathidae > Nerophis > Nerophis ophidion. The sequence continues at coordinate 56,525,710 of NC_084615.1, read as the reverse complement.
TGAAGGGTAATTTTAGCTGTAAATATAATTTTTAGGTCCAGAACTATAAAATAAGTGCCACTTTTGACAGCATTAAACGTTCCCTTTAAGTGCAGCAGCAGAAGCTTTTGATGTTGTTTGTCATTTGTTATCTGGCAACCCTGAAAATACTTCAATGCACTCTGCGCGTACACGTATATAGCTTCTTTGTATCATGTCCGACGGTAGTTTATTAAATGACATTTCAACTGAGTAAAAGATTGTCCACAACACAAACCAAAGTGGTACTACAATAGTCTACATTGACCTTGAGAAGTGTCATTCATCACAGTAGGAAATGGAGCCAAGTAGAAACAGCCTTATCACAGAAAATACTCATCGGAAATAGCAGTGATGAAACTGCTGACTCCAGAGTTTTACTGTAGTTTTTCACCACGTCTGCAATTTGAGGCACTCAAGACTTTGCACATTGTTGTGTCCTCATACAGGATTTTAAATGAGGGCATCTGTGAGGTTTGTGAACTTTAACTCTGCTGGAACACACAAACCTTGCAGTATTTTACTGTTGTTAGCCAGCTCACTTTTTTTCTTCAGCGCAGTTCTCAGACAATGTCCCTTAGACTTTTCAAACAGAACTTTATGTCACAGGAAATCAAAAACATTTTTTAATAACAGATTAATAATCAGCCAAACAGTACCAATAACTTCATGGGGATATTGTGGTGAATTTATAAAACTGAAACAATATAAAAAGAATGCAATTAATAATACTAACACATACACTTGTAAACGTGTCCGCTTATTGGCTTATGCTAAAGATGATAGCTTGATTACATTACGATAGCATGTACAATTATGCATGACAACACCCCTTTAAACATCACACATACAACAATTTTAGAAGTATGAATTGTTTTAGTTAAATTGTAAAACTTACAAACGTTGCTTGGAGTGAGTTTTTTCGAGCAGAAACACTACAGACGATCGGTAGACGGAACGAGACATTCAACATTTTCAAGGTACGAAGCAGGAAGTACATTTTCATCCAGCAGCACCTATAGTGATTGAGCTTGTCCAGCATATGGCGCCATAGCACAAACAATGACACGCATTTTCAGGGTTTCTGTACGTATTTTATTCAAACTGTTTGTTCAATATGAAACATTATGGATGTTCGTGAAGAAAACTCCATTTATTAGCCAGTGGGTTAAAAGCGTAGGAAAAAAGAACCGGCTTACAGTCCGGAAAATACTGTGGGGATAGTTACTAGGTAATTTCCCAAGAAGTAATTGAATTAGTAAAGTGAATTACTTCTTCATAAATATAATTAGTTACCAGGAAACTTAGTTACAGCGTTAATTTGAAATAATAATAATAATAATAATAATAATGTGGCGTATGGCATTGACAAATGTATTACATATTGTACTAGATCAGGGGTCGGCAACCCAAAATGTTGAAAGAGCCATATTGGACTAAAAATATAAAGCCAAATCTGTCTGGAGCCGCAAAAAATTAAAAGCCATTTTACAAAAAGATTGTGTGTCGTGAGATATACATTGAATTAATAGAACTTGAAGGAAAATAAATGAGCTCAAATATAGCTACAAATGAGGCATAATGATGCAATATGTACATAAAGCTGGCCTAAATAGCATGTTAGCATCGATTATCTTGCAGTCATGCAGTGACCAAATAATTCTGATTAGCACTCCACACAAGTCAATAACATCAACAAAACTCACCTTTGTGCATTCATGCACAATGTTAAAAGTTTGGTGGACAAAATGAGACAGAGAAAGAAGTGGCATAAAACACGTCCTAGAAAGTCGGAGAAAGTTATACATGTAAAAAAATTACGGTGAGTTCAAAAACTGTCAAAATTAGTGGGAAAAAACGGCGCTCGCCAAATACTTGAATCACTGTTAAATCAAACAGTGTACTTTATAACAATTAAGGAGGTTTGTGTCATGTTTGTCCTCCTACAGAAACCATATTAAGACAAAAATATGTTTTTTCCCCCTCATCTTTTTCCATTTTTCATATATTTTTGAAAAAGCTCCAGAGAACCACTAGGGCGGCGCTAATGAACCACAAGCGGCTTTAGAGCCGTGGGTTGTCGACACCCGTACTAGATGAAGCAATTTCAGCAAAATGTACATGTGAATGCTAAAAAGCTGAACTGAAATGCAAGTGAAACGTAGAATGAAGGTAGGAATGGATTGAAGTTGAAGCGCTGAAGCTGTACTGAAATGTAGAAAATGTTGAAAAGTGTTGAACTTTTGAATGAATATTGGAATAGTATAAGCATAACAAATTTCAGAAATCCAAACAAATACAAAACTGCTATCATTAATATGCGAGCAAAATGGCGCAAGGAACAAAATCAACGACTTTCATACCTTCTAAATTGGCTAAAATGCTAATATTATGTACCAATGCAGCATCCCGTATTGTTATCAAGGACAAGATAGCGTCAAGTTACAAAATATACAACATTCAGGTCAAAACCGACAAAATTAGTTGAAATGCTAACATTTGCATGCTTGCATTTCTCTACAGTGACGGTGAGAAACCTCATAATTTGCAGTGATTTGAACAAAAGTTAATTTGTGTTTGAAGGTCATTACTGAAATTACATAGTGTAGACGTTACTTGGAGAGACATCTTCAACACTTAGCTGGGACGAGTAACCTATTTAATATGTGTCCATAATAAGTGTGCAAGGCATATTCAGGACTTAAACCTGGAGTCTCCATTTAACATTTAGCTGATTTTGCATCGGCGGTAAAATGTGCAGACCAAACGATTGGGACTTTCGCGTCTTGTGACTCTGTAGCAACTTAAATCCGTCGATTGGTAAGTGTTTGTTTGGCATTAAATGTGGGTAGAGGGAAAGGCTGGATTTAAATATAGCTACAAATGTACATACAGCTTGCCTAAATAGCATGTTAGCAATCGATGCACACTCCACATAAGTCAACTTGAAACCGTCCCTGATCGTGTTGTTACACCCTCCGACAACACACCAACGAGGCTTGATGTCTCCAAGGTACAGAAAACAGTCGAAAAAACAGAAAATAACAGAGCTGATTAGACTCGATGTTTGTAATGTGTTTGAGAAAATGGCGGATTGACTACCTAGGTGATGTCACGTTGTGACGTCATCGGTCTGAGAGCGAATAATAGAAAGGCGTTTAATTTGCCAAAATTCACCCATTTAGAGTTCGGAAATCGGTTGAAAAAAATATATGGTCTTTTTTCTGCAACATCAAAGTATATATTGACGCTTACATAGGTCTGGTGATAATGTTACCCTTTAAGATCTCCCGTTTGGGAACACATTGGCTTCCCGGTGCGATATAGCATTGGAGGACGAGAGGTGGACAAATCGAAAATAGTTTGCCGACATTGTTCAGCAGCTGTAGGGTACGCTTCTGGCTACACATCAAACATGCTAACACATTTAAAGCGGCACCACTCCCAAGTAAACATCGCTTCAGCTAAGAGAAAGACAAACAAGGTGCAAACCCAGCTACGCACCGCATTCAAACAGCCTCTCCTCGACGAGTCAGAAAGGGCTAAAGCTATTACAAATGCCGTTGGTGTTTCTACAAGAGCCGATTTAAGACCATATTCAGTGGTGAAAAACACTGGCTTTAAACACATGATGAAGGTAGTTGAGCCACAATATCAAGTACCTTCTCGCCCACATTTCAGCCAGAAAATCATACTTTATGAGAAAACTAAACCTGCTGTTATCCTGGATCTGTCATCTGCATCAGGCTTTGCACTCACAACAGATGGATGGACATCCAGAGCTACAGAAAGCCACACAACTGTGACTGCCCATCACATGGCCCCTGACTGGACTTTTGCAAGACATGTTCTGCAAACTAGGGCCATTTATGAACAACACACCAGTGCAAATCTAGCAGAGGGACTTAAGGAGACTGTTTTGGAGTGGAAGCCAGAGAGGCCAGGAATAACAATTACTGTTACAACAGACAATGCCAGAAATATTGTAAATGCAATGAAAGAAGCTGGTCTGGCACCCCAAATTGGCTGTTTTGCTCACACAATAAATTTAGCTGCACAGAAAGCAACAGATCTCAACCAAGTGTCAACCAAGTCAATTCTGAGCCTTATTTAATTAAGTGTTATTTTGTCTTAAATTTATATAACACATGAACCCTGGCAATGGACCCTGTGTGTACAGTATGTTGTTGTTATGCATAGTATTCATGACAACATCAGGCCTGTTGCACTGATCAGCATACAGAGCCATTTCTATTTTTGGGCAGATTTTTTATAGTGTTCACAATGTTAAAAGGCCATTGTTTACAAATTTGGTAAATAAATAACCAGAAAATTTATATTTTCTTGTTTTCTTACTTGTTTTACTTCGGCCTTAGTATTCCCTGAGGAACATAGGCCGCCGACGAAAGCCTTCCATCCATTCCGGTCTTGTGCCCTTCGGTCGAGTTGTTGCCATGACAGCCCCTCAGCTCTCATCTCCTGTTCCGTGCTTCTTCTCCAGGTTGTTCTTGGTTTCCCTCTAATTCTTTTTCCCTGTAGGTTCCATGTTAGTGCATGTTTGGTGATTGATTTATTGGATTTTCTGAGTGCGTGGCCTATCCAGCTCCACTTCCTTCTCCTGATTTGCAATTCCACTGGTTCTTGTTTGGTGAGTTCTCACAGGTTGGCATTGGTGATGGTGTCTGGCCAGTAGACTCCTAGGACCCGACGGAGGCAACGCTTTACGAATGTCTGAAGTTTAGTGAGTATGCTGTTGGTAGTTTTCCATGTTTCTGATCCTTACAGCAGGATGGATTTGACATTTGAGTTGAATATTTTCAGTTTGGTTTTCAGAGAAAAATATTTTGTTCAGCATGTTGAATGATGTTCTTGCTTTCCCTATTCTGGATTTGACATCTTCATCTGCCCCTCCATCTACACTGATTATGCTCCCCAAGTATGTAAAACTGACTACCTCCTCTAATTGATTATGGTCCATTGTTATTGGTGTATTGTTATTGGTATTGATACGCATGACCTTTGTTTTTTGTGAATTGATCTTAAGCCCAAGAAATGCAGCAGGTATTTGTAGTTTTTGTGATTTGTCCTGCATCTGTTGGTGAGTGTGAGCCAGGAGAGCTAGATCGTCTGCAAAGTCTAGGTGCTCCAGTTGTTCGGTAAGGCTCAACTGTATGCCGGGTTTGCTGTTTTTTGTTGTTTGGTTCATGGTCTAGTCAATACAGAGGAGGAAAAGGAAAGGCGAGAGCAGACATCCTTGCCACACCCCAGTCAGGACCTTAAAGGCCTCGGATGGGTATCCGTCATGTAGGAACCGAAATTGCATCCCTTGGTAGGTGCTCTTGATGATGTTGATGATTTTCGGTGGGATGCCATAGTGTGCCATCAAGCTTCCACAGTGTCTCACGGTCGACACTGTCAAACGCCTTTTTTAAAGTCAATGAAATTAATATATACCGGTGAGTTCCATTCCATGGATTGTTCTATTATAATCCTGAGGGAGGCAATTTGGTCAGCACAAGATCTTCCAATTCTGAAACCAGCCTGGTTTTCCCTCATTTGTGCATCGACCAATTTCCGCATCCTTTCTAGTAGTATGTGGTTGAGCACCTTCCTTTGCGTTGAGAGGAGCATAATTCCCCTGTAGTTTGTACAGTCCCTGAGGTCTCCTTTCTTGGGAATCTTTATGATGTTGCCATCTCTCCAGTGTGATGGGACTTTTTCTTCCTCCCAGAGAGCTTGCATGAGATGGAAAAGCATGCTGGAGAATGTTTCGATATCTGCTTTGAGAGCTTCTGCTGCTAGCTCATCTGGACCTTCTGCCTTTCCTGCTCTCAGGGATTTGATGGCCTCTCGGATTTCCAGTTTGGTGGGGGGGTGTTGCAGTTTATTTCAAGCATGATTGGAGCTGGTGGAATATCTGCAGTCAGTTGAGGGGGCTCTCTGTTGAGTAGGTCTTGAAAGTGATCAATCCATCTCTGGAGTTGATCTTCCTTGGTTGTGAGGGGTGTACCATTTGTGTCTTTAATATACATTTGGGCTTGTTTAAATTTGCCGGTGAGCATCTTTGGGGTTAGATAGAGTTCTTGCAGATTATTATTTCCTGTTGCTTCCTCTGCCTGCTGTGCTTAATCCTCGATGTACTTCTTTTTGTCCCTTCTGACACTCTTCTTCACATCCTTGTTTACTACTTCATATTCTCTTTGTGCTGCTGCCTTTCCTGCTCTCTTTCTGCATTTGTTAACTACCTCCTTTTTTCCCTTCTCTCACTATTTTTCGTGTGGGTTTTTTGTGGATAGCCAAGGTTTGTTTGTGGACTTTTTTCTCTCTACCCCTTATGCACAGGTGGTCCATGTGGTCCATGTTCCATGTGGTCTTCAAACCTTCCCAAATCCCTTCTACAGTTCCTGGTGCTTGTGTTGCCTGGTCCTGTAGTGCTTGAAACCGGTTGTGTAATGTGACTTGATATAGTTCCAAGGTGCCTATATCTTGGAATTGTTGTATGTGGAATTTGATCCTCCCTCCGCTTTGTTTAATGCATTTCAATTTCTACTGGAACCTTACTGTGACTAGGTGGTGGTCAGATGCAGCGTCAGCTCCTCTTCTCGCTCTGACATCAAGCAGTGAGCGCCTGAATTTCCGGTGATGCAGATGTGATCTGGTTTTCAGTTGTGTTGTTGGCAGAAACCAAAGTTGCTTTGTGAATGTCCTTGTGTGGGAAAATGGAACCTCCAATAACCAAGCTGTTGTCTGCACATGCTGTAGCAAACCTTTCACCGTTTACATTCATTGTTCCAAGCCCTTGCTTTCCCATTATTAGCTCATAGCCATTGTTATTGCCTCCTATTTTTGCACCCATGTCCCCCATTAAGACCATGATGTCCTTTCTTTTCTTTTTCTGAAGAATGTGGTATCGAAGATTGTATAAGTTGTCCTTCAGTTCATCATCTGTATCCTTGGTAGGGGCATAGCATTGTACTACTTGAAGGTTAATTTTCTTATGCGTGGTATGGAATTTTGCAGTAATGATCCTTGAGTTGATGGGTTCCCAACTGATGAGGGCCCTATGAGCTTCTTTGGATAGCATGAACCCTACACCCTCTGTATGTAGTGCAGAGTCTTCTGGGTGCCCTGAATATAGTATGGACTCGCCACTGGCTAGTTTAACCTGCCCCGACTGAAGCCATCTGGTTTCGCACAGACCCAGGAAAGATATTCTTTATCTCCTCATCTCTTCCGCTATAACTGCTGTCTTTCCTCCTGCATACATGGTCCTGACGTTCCATGTTGCGATGTTAGTGGAGTGTCTAGGGTTCAGAGGAATCGGACGCACCGTCTCCTTATGGTTTTTCGAGTGCATCGTCATGTTCTTTTTTGTTTGTGTAACCTAAGAGACTTCCTTTCCAAGACTTTTGGATTTTTTGGTTTTTGTCAACGTTTCTGTAGCAAGGAGTTTTTATGGGTTGGGGTAGCTAGCCCCAAGCCTAACCTTTCACCATTTCTGTATCGGGAAGTTTTGGAGTTGACTTGTTAGTACCCTTGCCTAGTCTATTGTCTTCCAAGTAATGGGTTACAGTCTCATACCACGTGAGACCACACAGACATAGGGTCGTGTACAAGCTGTCTCGGCACGTCAAGACCAGTTAACTCCTGCTACTGTATAGTGAGAGCCGCACCAGCCACAAGCAATAAAACTGTTGCAAGCCCACCCTACCAGCAACGTGAGACAGTTTGTTGTTTTCTTACTGTACCGAAAGTGAACCGAACCGTGACATCTAAACCGAAGTACATACTGAACCGAAATGTTTGTGTATCGTTGCACCCCTAAATTCTGGAGATGACTCTAATCAAATATTTAACACTAACTGAAATTATTATAATTATACCACTTTTTTCCCAGAAAAAAGTAGAAGAACCTCAAGTTTGCACGGAGAGTTGGAGGGGTAGGAGTGAGCCATATGTCAATGAATAACAGACATTTGTATTTGCGTATTCATACCTTACAGATTTACGCCTCTTGAGTTTCCAGCATGATCTGCTGTATTTGACCCAGAAAAGAATACTTTTAACTACTTTTAAGCCATTTTGGTACCTTTACCATGAATTGATGTACATGGACCCCGACTTAAACAAGTTGAAAAACTTATTCGGGTGTTACCATTTAGTTGTCAATTGAACAAAATATGTACTGAACTGTACAATCTACTAATAAAAGTTTCAATCAATCAATTGAGGAATTGTTTTTTTCAACATTTAACAAACTGTCAAGTTTAAAATAGTTGTTGGCAAAATTACCTGCGAGTAGTTAGCATTTAACAAATCCAACATAAAAGTATCAATCACTCAATGTTTATTTATATAGCGCTAAATTACAAGTGTCTCAGAGGCTGCACAAACCACAACGACATCCTCGGTAGAGCCCACATAAAGGCAAAGGAAAACTCAGCCCAGTGGGACGTCGGTGACAGTGACAATGATGACGATGAGAAATCTTGGAGAGGACCGGATATGTGGCCAACCCCCGCCCCAACGGGACCGAAAGCAATGGATGTCGAGCGGGTCTAACATGATACTGTGAAAGTCCAATCTATAGTACATAACGGTGAGAGTCCAGTCCAAAGTGGATCCAACATAGTAGCGAGAGTCCTGTCCATAGTGGAGCCAGCAGGAAACCATCCCAAGCGGAGGCGGATCAGCAGCGCAGAGACGTCCTCAACCGATACACAGGTGGGCGGTCCATCCTGGGTCCCGACTCTGCTTTGTTTTGCTTTTTTATTTGTTTACAGTAATAATTGATTTGATTTACATGGTGCAATTTTGACACCTGAAGTGTTTAACAGCCAGAACCCATCGTTCATAACCTGGCTCTCGCAATTTTGACACCTGAAGTGCTTAAAGGCCAGAACCCATCGTTCATAACCTGACTCTCGCCAGATCTTTGTAGTTCGCTGAGCTCCACACAAGGATCTGGAACTTCTCAATAGGAGATGTATTTCAGAAGGTGGTGCCTTGTAAAAAAAAAATCATAGTTTGTGATTGGATAAACCACTTGTCCGTTATCTTGAATGACGTGTTACTTCAACCACTCACATCGAAATCAACCCGTGACGCTGATGAGAGCGACACTGGGTGTCAGGTTCATACACTGATTACATCTATTAAACAAGACAAAAAGCAATGAATTAAACAGAGAAAGAATTAAATTTGTCTCAAATGAGGAGAAACGAGTACAGCTGTACCTTTGTACAGTGTCACCACGCTCTGACGAAAGATTGTACACCTCCTCTTTTATGTGGACTTTTCCTGATTACATGGCAACAGCTGTTTCTAAGGGAGGGGGGTGGTAAACAGAAATCGCCTTCGATTACAAACATTTCAAAATAAAGGTCCGAAAACAGTTCAAAGAAATTGTGCCTGGAACTTGGGCAGGTCCTGCTTTCTCTCCGCTTTGTAGTTCTCATGTCAAGACAAAATATTTCTGTGGATTACAATACATCAAAGAAATAGAACACCTTCATTTTGCTTCCCATCCTACACAGTGGAGTTTTAAAAGCCTTCTTATTGGTTGGATCAAAGACAGCTTTTGTCTTCTCGCTGGGAACTCATGGCAACACAAAGTTTTGTGTTAACTTAGATACAATTATTCTGACACTGGGAAATCGAAACCCGGTCGGAAGAGGAGCCAAAACATCCTTGCCATCAATTAATGCCTTCAAAACCGTTCTCTGTTCATCTTTTAAATAATGAATATTCGATAGATTCGACAAAACAGTTGCAAAGGCAGAATCAGTGTCAGCACACGACGCAGCGGGGGATGCGTGCCGCCATTGTTGTTTGAATGAAACAGTCGCTTCGACGCTTCGTCACATCTATGACATCCCGCCCGGCGATCCTGATTGGTTCATTATTTTTTGCTATTTGGAAGGAGTTTGCAATGCCTTCAAGCCCAGACCCCTGTGTGGAGATCAGCGAACTACAAGGATCTGCCGAGAGTCGTGTTACATTGTCCATTCATTCACTCCACATTCACACGTGGATGGTGGTAAGCCAAATTTTGTAGCCGCAGCTTCCCCGTGTCCTGCTCAAGGACACAACGGCTGTAACTGGGAAGGAGGAAGCTGGATTCAAAACCATGAAGCCTAAAGTTACGGGGCGGCCCCTTTACCATTAGAGCCACGCCGGCCGACTAGAACTCAGTGCTCCAAATAACCCACAGCAACGCCTCAAAACTACTACAGATGACAAGTTCAAAGCACTGGTCAATGTTGGATGGAATCATTCCTAATGATGACAATAATATTCATTGAAACTACAGTGAAACTGCTCGCACATGATGTGGTTGTTATCATTTATTTTTCTTGTCTGCATGTCAAATACAGGCGCAGTAAGCTTGTTCAGGTCATTGGACTGTGGCAGCTGCCTCAAGCTTCAGCTTCTAAGGGCATCACCCTACTAAAGCCTTTAAAGCAATCAGCATCAAAGTGTTCCCTTACAGATGCAGGCACTTTTGTAGGCACTTTGGATATCTTTAACAAAAACATGATGAATTCCATAACAAAACACAACATTGAGGTTTTTATTCTTTTTAGTAGAAAATGGTAGAAAATGGATGGATGGATAGAAGGATGGAGTTTTTGTTGTAACGTCACTTTCTGTCAATGGAAAAGGACACAAAGAAACGTGGTTGACGTTTTCCTGACCGCTGAATGTGATCACTGCCACGGGATTGCTTGCATCTTTGTTCGATGTCCGGTGTTGGGCACAAATTCGCTGAAACCAGCGAATTGGTAGTGCAGTTAGCCGAGAGCCGGACCGCATTTCAAAGTGGTTGCCTAGCAATCTGAAGCTGCACGCCGATCAAGCTGTGGGAGTTTGGAATACATTTTTAAAAATTCTTATCATACAGTATATTAGCTGTCAGGCTGACCCCTCCAACTGACCTATGACCAATCAAAGGTACATAATTTGTCGAAAAAAGAAGTTAAAAGTGCCGCATGCCACTAAAGTTTCAAGCACCGCCAGCTGGTTGCATGCCGACGATGCCGAAACTCGATGTATGGAAGAAAACACGTTCAGACCCACTGACCTGTTCTCTGCAAACAGAAAATGATCTGAGTAATGATGTGCGAATGATGACAACAGAATAATAATGAACAAAAAAATGTTTTGGAAAACAACAAAATGATGATGCACACAACAGACCTATCTACAATCAAAAGTGAAAAGCCTCCAATCAACTATGAAATTAAATATGACAAGTCTACAATCAAGTCAGACATCAGATATGGCAAGTTTGCATTTAAATAAAGAAGGTCCACAATCCCAGAACAACAAATTGAAAAAGGAGCTTTGTGACGGAAAAAAAAAAATCTCAGAGACGACAGGAAGAATCTTAAAGTGGAACAAAAAGCAATGCGACATGAAATGAAGATCCTGCAACAAGACAACAACGCTCGGATGAATATCAAAGATGAGATGGATCGGAATAGACAAATTAATGATGCAATAGTGACCTGGTTACGCATCACACCCAGATCCTACAACGGAGTAATTGGCGACAGAGGAGAACCAGATGAAGTGGACATGTGGTAAACTATCTGCAGTTGACAAATGTGGATTTTAACATCGACGCATGTATTCCATAGTCTGGAGGAAACAACAACACCACGCCGTCACCGTGAAACTCGCCATCAGGAACTCAAAATTGCACTGCTAAAACAGGGAAAGAAACTAAAGGGTGCACGTGTTCATGAATGACCACCTCACTAAAAGCAATAACAACAAGTATTATAGCTTTTAAAAATGATATGATTGACAAAAGTTGGGACACCGTACAGTGAAAATTATGTAGATGAAGATGCATATGGTATTTTTTAGACACTTTTATGATGCGTTACAACAAAAATTGTCCAACTTAGTGAGCACAGAAAGAACAACCAACCATGGATAAAAACGGGATTGAAAAACTGCTTGAAACAAGTAAAATACTTTATCTAGAACATTTATAACAGAAAGATCTATAGAGACAGAAAATAAGTCAAAAACTATTCCAACTAGCGTTTTACAAGCATGTTGGAAATACAATTTAATTCAGATATTAGACAGGAACATAATCAAATGAGAACGTAAAGCATAACAAAAGCTGAGAGACAGCCTACAACCAAAAATATTCGTAAGTTAAGTTACTCGTAAATTGAGGTACCACTCTACTATTAATAACTACATTCGTTTTATAAAGTAATGTTATAATAATAGCAATTATCTTGACGAGCAACCGCAGTTCATGGTGAAATTGCTTTTTCTTTTGGTTGTTGGATATTATTATTATTGTCATGGTGAAGAGAGCTTGCACAAGGAATGCCGCTTTGAACACTGGTTGTTTATACTTGGGATAATTAACTTTTAAGTTATCTCCTTCAAGCTGTTTCTCCATCAAACACACTATCAGCGATGTCTCCATATTTTCATGGATAAACCTCTATCGTTTTTGTTGGTACAAAAGCTGCCTCTGCCTTTCAGTATGTTGCAGAATCTGCCAACAGACATTCACGCATAGTTAAGTGGCCACAGAATGTTTCAGTTAAATGAGTATCATCTATTTCTTCTTCTCAGCATTGTCCTTCAGACTTACTTCCATCCTTCCCATGCTTATAAAAAAAACTTATGTCCATCTGATGATAGCGATTAATATCTGATGTTTTGGTTTCCAAGACATTCACTACGCTAACTAGTGGTGGGAAGACTCGTAACCTGGACTTTTTTTTCGTAAACTAAAGCATAACGGTTAGTCGACAGAAAGCTCTCATCCGAAAAAAAATGAGCGGCTTTCATATCCCAAGATACTACTGTACTTCTAACATCAAAATTAATACTTTATCTTTTTGAAAATACAAAACTTTAAAAATAAAATTTTTACGAGTAGGAATATTACAAAACAAATCTGATTATTAAGAGAAAAAAAGCTGTGATTTTACAGGAACAACTCAAAATATTATATGTATTTTTAATATGAGAAAAGTACGGATTTTATTAGGATGAAATTGAAGTTGTGGAAGATGAAAATCATGATTTAAAAAAAAGTGTAATTCCACAAAATTGTATTTCTTGGAGAATTACCTGCTCATATTTTGTACTTTCTAATGTTTAATTTTAGACTTGTAACCCAAATTTTTGCTCGGAACCTAATGCATAACAGTAACTAAAAGACAGCTTGTATCCCGAAAACATGTAAGCTGCGGCACTCTTATCTCGAACATAATGTGAGGTCTTAGGAAGTTAACAACACACACAACATGGATGCGCAGTCAAAGCAGGCTCATCATTAAAGGCAAAATATAATTATATTATTTATTCATGTTTATACCTAAACATTGTGGCGACCTGGCTGCTAAGGTAAAAGAATGTTGTGATTTTAAACTGTGAGTGCAACATAGGGCTAGTGACTTTGTGCGTGTGTGTTAGTGTGTGTTTGTTTAAGGCGGTCCGGGAGACAGTTTAACTAGTTGTTGTTTTAGCTTCGGTATTAATTAGAAAGTCGATCCACCATTCAATTGTTATTTTTTTTTTATGGTATAATATATACCGCTTTTAATTGCGTTCAAGGTGTACAAACTTTTACTAAAATATGGACTTCTGTCAAGGCTGGAACCCATTAAAGGGGAACATTATCACTAGACCTATGTAAGCGTCAATATATACTTTGATGTTGCAGAAAAAAGACCATATGTTTTTTTAATCGATTTCCGAACTCTAAAAGGGTGATATGGGCGATTTAAACGCCTTTCAATTGTTCGCCTGTCGGAGCAATGACCTTTCACCCTGAAGTCACATTGTGTAGCAACCTGCCATTTTCTCAAACACATTACACACACAAAGTCAAATCAGCTCTGTTATGTTCAGTTTTTTCGACTGTTTTCCGGTACCTTGGAGACATTATGCCTCGTCGGTGTGTTGTCGGAGGGTGTTACAACACGAACAGAGACGGATCCAAATTGCAACAGTGGCCAAAAGATGCGAAAGTCCCTCGTTTGTTCCGCACACTGTACCGACGACAGCTATGCTTCGACAGAGAAGGCAAGAATGTGTGGATATCCTGCGACACTCAAAGCAGGTGCATTTCCAACGATAAAGTCAACAAAATCACAAAGGTGAGTTTTGTTGATGTTATTGACTTTTTTGGAGTGTGCTAATCAGACAGATTTGGTCACGGCATGACTGCATGCTAATCGATGCTAACATGTTATTTAGGCTAGCTGTATGTACATACTGCGTCATTATGCCTCATTTATAGCTATATTTCCATCCAGCCTTTCCCTCCACCCACATTTAATGCCAAACAAACCCATACCAATCTTTGGTTAGAAGGCGATCGCCGAATTCGTCCTCGCTTCCTCCCGTGCCGCTGTCTGTCATGATATGGCTCAAAAGCTTATGTTTCTTCTTTAATTTCGTTTTCGGTACCTGCCTCCACACTCCACCAATCCATTTCAATACATGCGTAATCTGTTGAATCGCTTACGGCGCTTAAATCCTAGTCTGAATCCGAGCTAATATCGCTATACCTTTCTGTGCTATCCTCCTTGTTTGTTTCTGTGTGGTCACGCTGTGACGTCACAGGATAATGGACGGGTGGATATAACGACGGTTAAATCAGGCACATTGAAGCCGTTTTTCGGGATATTGCGTGATGGGTGAAATTTTGAGAAAAACTTCGAAAAATAAAATAAGCCAGTGGGAACTGATTTTTATTGGTTTTAACCCTTCAGAAATTGTGATAATGCTCCCCTTTAATCATAATTACATTGTTTCTAACAAATAAATGTGCTTTAGTGTGCAATGTTTTCTATATACAATATTTCAACCTATGGTGTCTCCAATTCATTGATCAAATTTCCACCGTAGTTTCAATCGTTTTTAATGTTTCAGTGAGTAAAAATCGCTAAATTTGAATGTTAATGATCAAATGTCAGAAAGCTGAGAAGAAGTTGATGATAGTTTTTCCTCCTCTGAGTAAGCTTGTGAATGGCAAGTACATGTTTTTGTTTGTGAGAATGCAGCCAAAACGTTTATTGTACAGCGTGACTTTCTTGGGATGTCAGAGACAAAGTTCCAAACAAAACTGTTGCACTCTAAGTGAGTCCCACTTAGAAACGGAACGCCTTTGTTTTTGGGTTTGGCGTTGATGGCCTTGGTAGTTTGGACGGAGTGACTTTTATGTCACATCATGGTGTGTTCCCATTCATGGCTTTTTTGACAGCTGTCATGACGTCAGCGAGAAGCAAAGACACTGAAACGACTTCCCGACATCCCTGACACTGCTTGAGATGTTGTTGCCCATCTTTATATTATTCTGTTTATCATGTATTTCCTTGTCTCACTGACAGATGTTCCAACATTGTTGCAGACAAAGGCAGCTTTCTACCACCGCAATTCATCTTTAGTCTGAGACGCCTAAAAGCTTTTGCTCGAGGTTTCATTTACAGATGATCCCTTCTCTACCGTGCCAGTGTCACAAATAACTATAAAAATATATATATATATCCTTTCAGTGTTTGGAGAAGACTGATAATGCCGTTTTTAAAACTGTTAGACTCATTTACCAAGATTTGCATATTCCCTCTACAATAAGAGGGAATATGCAACTACACCATTTCAAAAACAGATCAGTCCAAATAACCCTAAGTTCTGAGTTGTCCTTGCTTTGTGATTGTTTCATTAATACCCCTACGTACTAACAGTAGTTTTACAAGGTACTTAGTCGTTTTTCGTAATCCTAACCCTAGCCTGTCATTGATAAGTATTTACGAGGTCCATATTGTACCCACGAAGGCCTTGAAGGGGTCTGGAAAGGACCCCAAATAACTTAAATAGTCCCAATAATGAATGAGGTGCCCAAAATGGACCCAAAAGGGCTCCAGCTGTCACCCTGGACTCTTTGGGTACATTTTGACGGCTCCTTTAGAAGTAAATCCTTTTTGGGGTACTATAGGACCTCCAGGTCTGTTTCCTGAGTACATGGAATTTATTTTTTTGTAATTCGTGTTACCCTTACTATTATAGCGTATGCGTGCATGTTGGGGGGTGGGGGGGGTGGTGTGGGGTGTTCAAACCTTTCAACCGTTAAAATCCATCCATCCATCCATCCATTTCCTATCGCTTATTCCCTTTGGGGTCGCGGGGGACGCTGGTGCCTATCTCAGCTACAATCAAGCGGAAGACGGATCCACCCTACATTAAACCCTCGTACTCTGTCACACAATCCAATACTTTGACAATTGGTAATAGAAGTGAAAATGTTTTTTTGGCAATTAACAAAGTAAACACGATAAAACATTTTTTTTAATCTGATCGCATTAAATTGCAGCAATTGTTATCATAGGCGCCGTTCTCCATTTCTGCCAGTGGGTGCTCGGTGTTGTGTATTTAAAAAAAAATAGACGTCCAGCGGAGTTAATATCCCATATGATTTGTGGCTTTATTATTTTATACAACGGAGGAAACTTGCCGCAAAATTAACTACAACAAGACTGGTATTTAAAAAATTATTGTAGCTGAGATAGGCGCCAGCGCCCCCCGCGACCCCAAAAGGGAATAAGCGGTAGAAAATGGATGGATGGATTTTAAAGATTTAAAGTTGCCATCAATCCCAAGTGGGTGCTCGGCATTGTCTGTGGGTGCCCGGGCCCTGAAGCACCCACGGGATCGGCGTCTATGATTGTTAATATTGTTGTGAATCAAATGACATACTTAAGTTGTGGTATTGAATGCTACAAAAAATATTTTTGCAAAAAGTGGCTAGGGCACAATAGCTGAACAAAAGCAAAGAGTACTATAATCTCCCTTGTAATTAATTTGGGTTTGGCCCTCAACGCCTTCCTGTATCCAGAGACCTTGTCCCAGAGTTTGTAAACAAGAACAAAAACCATCCCCAAAAATATTTTGTATCATGTTCTGTTTGGTTTTTGGACTCCCTCAGTTCCTGTTTTCGGCACCCCTGGGTTTTGTTTTCAGTTACGCTGAGTGCTTATTGTTTTCACCTATCTCTGATTAGTGTTTGGAACGCCCACCTGTTCTCGAGCACTATTCAGAGAGCTATTTAGTCCTGCCTTTTCCAGTCAGTGACTCTGGCTTCCTAGTTTGGTAAACGCAACAGTTAACGACGGTATTTTGATTCCTTTTGTATCCTAGCTGCCACGCCAGTCCCTTTTTTTATATGCTAGCTTCTATGCTAAGCTCTTTTGTATGCTAGCTCCCATGCTAACCCCCTTAGCTTTGCCTTCCATGCTATGAGCACGCTTTTGTTTTGTTCCCACCCGATTTATTGGTCAATAAATAATTTCCTACCTGCACGCTGTGTCCGAAGTCCATCTGCATCTTGGGAAAACCCCCCCCCCCCGCTTCATCACACGGCCAAATCGTTACACCTACTTTACATCGAATCTTTCGTGATTAGCCTTTTGTGTCGTCCCGCTCGGTGTGTGTGTGTGTGTGTGTTTGTAGCATGACTCGCCATTATTTTTCTTCTAGTCACCCAGTGACATTTCGGTTGAAATGTACTTTATTTTTCGCCAGTGTGGTGAGGATTATTATCTTAGAAGTGCCACGCACTGTGGATTAATTGCAACTCGGTCTCAAATTCGAGAGTGTCTCCTGGAATTCACGCACGTAACTCCTGCATGCTCTAACAAGGAATATGGAATTTTAATTGTGTATCCCTGAGCCTTCACTCCTTTTAAAATAAAATTTCCTGTAAAGTACAATCTTAGGCCATGTAAGAAAAACGGCAAATATCGGAAACAGGAGATTACTGTAAAAAACTAAAGTAAAACCAAAGCAATGATGCCAACTCCTGTCGTTAAGGCAAATCTTTTTTATGACAAAAAGTAGAAAATAAGTAAAATAAACCAGAAACACTAATATGATCAGTGTTGCTTTATGGGTGCACTGTTAGGTCCTCAAATCCTGGCAATCTTGTTGAAATACAAACTGTCAGTTCAGAACAAATAGTCGAGTACAAGGGAGGAAAAAAAGTGCAAAGGAAAAATGAATCATACCTTGTTCATTGTTGTACTTCATAATTAGGCCATCTTGCGCGTGTGACTTCTTATTGTCAAGAGCGTTTGT
The DNA here is from genome assembly GCF_033978795.1 of Nerophis ophidion. NCBI lineage: Eukaryota > Metazoa > Chordata > Actinopteri > Syngnathiformes > Syngnathidae > Nerophis > Nerophis ophidion. The sequence continues at coordinate 56,507,572 of NC_084615.1, read as the reverse complement.
TCCACTTGATGACAATTTGACATTTTTCTTTGATGCGACATCTTGTACCATGTGCCACTACAAAGGATTAGTTCCTTCTATAAGATCTTTTTCTGGTGCACAACTCCGTCTTAACTACTGAAGCCACGCCTGTTATATTGAGCACCACTTTAAATACACATGCACGCTGCATTTTATCAGTGAAAACACTACCAGTCAGTCAACAAAAGAATATGTTAGTGTGACATTTTTATTAAAAAACATTTATCTTAATATGTACGTTTACATTTAGTTAGTAGTTGAAGGTATTTTCGAGCGGTGATCACTAAATCAAGAGGACTACGAACCAGAACAGGATGCATATTGAGAGATCAAAGAAGACCCCTACTGTTTCCTAATGTCAGAAGAGAGAAACGTTTACAAGCACTTTGTAATTTACTTTGTAAATGAAATATGTTTTCATCAAAAACTATCTGGGTAAATAAGGTTTCACTAGGAACTAATTTAGTTCTTGTCGCGTGGGACTTTTGAATGTTCCTGAGGAACTTTAGAGGGACGGGGTGTGCTGACGAATGCTGATTTGTTGGACACAGTTGGGGAGTTTCTAAAGCATTGTATTTGACATTTAATCTGCCATTGCAGTATGCAAGGACAACTTGTTTATTTCTTATGTCGTGTGTATTTTTAAGACAACATATTTGTCATTGGAGAGAAAGAAGGAGGATAGGAACTTTTGAGTTGCACAAACATTTGTGGGACTTCTGTGTGCTGAAGAACGATAGTTAGTGGAACTATTTCGCAGTGTTTTTACTCAGCCATCGTGTTGAAAGTAGAATAATGCGGTTCATTCATTTTTACAAGCATCATTTCAAGTGCATGGACTTTTTAAAACACATTTACAGAGGAATATATTGTATTCAGCCGGACTTCGAAGCTGCTCACTGGGACTGGATAGCATTGTTGTTTGAGGATAAATGTGAAATAGAGAAGGCCGTTATGGAGTAAATCACATCAAATAGTCACACATTTTTTTGTTGCATGCTGAAAAAGTAGACAGTGACACATTTGTGAAAATGTGTTTTGTCTTGAACGTTCTTTCCATACTGTTATAGCTGAAATAATGTTCATAACTAAGGAAATAATAATTTTTTTGATCATTTTCTAACAAATTAGATTTTATGTGGACATATATGACCTATTGGATTAAAATATATGAATGTTTGTGCAGCATATGGACGTGTGTACTGTAAATCCTCAGGGCTGGGCCAATTAAACAGTATCAATGCACAGTATATCACGATTGATATCAATAAAAATGTGTTCGATAAAACTTTCTTTTCAAAGTTACGAAAAGCCTTGGTTGCATGAACCAAGTCATTCACGCTCTGGTAACCTAGCAAAACAGTAAGTCATCAGTGCTACCCTAACAGCCAACCAAGTTGAGTTGGGCCATCTTGCTGTTTGATTCTCTGCATAGAGTGAGAAGTGAAACTAAAAACAAGTTCTGCCGGCATTGAATAATTTGTGGATAAAACATGAGAAGTCACCTCTACAGTATGGCAGTTTTTTAGATTTTTTTTTTCCAATCGGACTGTAGTCCTTAGATGCATTTCCCTATTTTCAAAATGAAATTTTGTTGTACTTTTGCAATGACAATAAAGATCGATCCTATCCTATCTTATCCTATCCTATCCTATCCTATCCTATCCTATCCTCCTATCCTAGCCTTTCAACGCTTGTCCGTTCCCTATCTGGGTATACGGAAACAACAGGTAGGAACTAATGTGCAGGACTGTATAAATAAAGTAAATTACAAAATATAACATATGTGCTACTTTAAAATAATACTATGTGATGAGGTGGCGACTTGTCCAGGGTGTACGCCGGCTTCCGCCCGAATGCAGCTGAGATAGGCTACTGCGACCCCTGCGACTCCAAAAGGGACAAGCGGTATTTAAATAACATTTACTGCTTTACATAAAATATTTTTCATACTTAAATATGAATAACAGACCAAATTAAATGTTACACAGTTGTAACATTCTGGCACTTAACCTGCAAAAAAAAAGTACTTCTAAAGTCAATAATCCTAAATTTACATTTTCTCATTTTGAACTATTTTGTTACACTTTAGTAAGCATATTTTACATACTGTATTCCTTATTTTTGTACCGTGATTTTAAGAGGTTATTGTTGTGTTCAATGCGGTTTTAAAATTGTGTTTACATTGTGTTTTCCCTGATTGTGTTGACAATTTCTTTCCTTCCTCCCCTGATTGTAGAGGGGATTATAATCAGACGAAGGTTATTTTTCTAAATACAAATGTTTGCATGTAATATATTTTTCTCCTGGTCCTTATTTTTGATAGGTCATAAAAATAACAATTATTGATATAGACCCATATAAAACACTTGCATCGTGATACATTTCACACCTTAAAGTTAAAGTCCCAACGATCATCACAAACACACTAGGTGTGGTGAAATTTGTCCTCTGCATTTGACCTATCCCCACACCCTGGGAGGTGAGGGAAGCAGTGAGCAGCAGTGTGCACCAAGCTCTGGAATCATTTAACCCCCCAATTCCAACCATTGATGCTGAGTGCCAAGCAGGGAGGCAACTGGTCCAATTTTCATAGTCTTTGGTATGACTCAGCCAGGACGGACACTCTAACCACATAGCTACTGAGATTGAGGTATAATTTGAACGTGCCCAATTTCTCTGAACCTCAGTGTGGCGCAAAATATGTTCAGAATATCACATCAAAACAGCTTCTTTGCCTTCCGTAATATTCATAGGTCAAACATGGAGTTTGAACCTGCTGTGAAAGAAAGAGATGATTGCTTTGACATGAGTTTGCTACCTGATTCCAAACAGCTTTTCTCTCAACACGTTTTACAATATGGAATTTCTATCAGAGTCCTGTGTTGCTCATTTCATTTTAAGATGAGGTGCTGACGCTGACTCTACCTGAGCCAGTTTGGAGTCACCCGACTGAATAGCGGCTCCATTTATTCACCTCTGCGATGACAGGGGGGTAATGGTTGATTGCGACGTACGAACGGCAACATTATATCTGAAGGTTTTCCTCTCGTATTCGAATTGCTAACAAGGACTTTGTTGTAGTTTCCTTGTTCATTTAAAATACATTTCGTTTTACCTAACTTGTATAGCACTTTGGAGCAGCTAGAGCTGTCGTTTTAAAGGTGCTTTATAAGTAAACATTGACTTTCCTGTCCCTCTGCCGGGACAGTACTTAGTGTGTACTTTTTTTATTTTAATTGTTTGCTCTTTTTGCATTTTTGGTTTCCATTTATTTTTGAAGCACTTTAGATTTTGGTAGCATTTTGTTCCATGCCATGTTGGCTTGTGTTTAGTAAACTCCTTCCATCCATCCATTTTCTACCGCTTATTCCCTTTTGGGGTCCCTGGGGGCGCTGGCGCCTACCTCAGCTACAATCGGGCGGAAGGCGGTGTACACCCTGGACAAGTCGCCACCTCATCGCAGGGCCAACACAGATAGACAACATCCATCCATTTTCTACCGTTTATTCCCTTTTGGGGTCGCGGGGGGCGCTGGCGCCCATCTCAGCTACAATCGGGCGGAAGGCGGGATACACCCTGGACAAGTCCCCACCTCATCGCAGGGCCAACACAGATAGACAGACAACATTCACACTCACATTCACACACTAGGGCCAATTTAGTGTTGCCAATCAACCTATCCCCAGGTGCATGTCTTTGGAAGTTGGAGGAAGCCGGAGTACCCGGAAGGAACCCAGGCATTCACGGGGAGAACATGCAAACTCCACACAGAAAGATCCCGAGCCTGGGATTGAACCCAGGACTGCAGGTCCTTCGTATTGTGAGGCAGTCGCACTAACCCCTCTTCCACCGTGAAGTGGCCCTAATTAATAAATCTCTCAGCTATAGCTTGTCTGTCTCAGCATATGGGGACCCATATGACATGATTACACAGGTGCGTGTGTCCAAATGAGCAACAGGTGAAACCAATGGTTAACCATAGAAAAAAAACAAGGGAGTGAAAAAAAAAAGGAACTTAAATAGTCCAATAGTCAGACAAAACATGACTTAAACCAAAACATGATCACAGACATGACAGTAACAGTGGCTGCTGTTCTCTGTTTGGCGTTTTATGGTCCACTCAATCTAAGTAGGAACATACCTGCACACTGGACACTCTCTTAATCAATTGTTCGGACTTCTCGTCAGAGATGAGTCAATGTTTTCCTCGCAAAGTGTACATAGTCACGAAGACAGCCGGCAACTTTTGCTGTCCACACATTAAGACCAAAGCCATTGCGCAGAGACCTCTTGTTGCCATGCAACTACCTACATACTCCGATAAAGTAAATGTTAACCCACAAGCAGAAAAGAACTGTGCATGTGCTGTACTTGACAACGGTGGAAAATATTCTTCAGAAGATGAACTTACCATACTTCTGCATGTTCCATACATGATTGAACATATTTCTTTCACAACAATTATTGACATACCCACTGCCCAGCCTGTTACAACTACCAATCAACGAAAAGATTGATTGAATTGCGTCAACCACAAATAAGACGTTACCTTGTTACATAGCTTTTACAGCAAAATTAGCAAGTGGAGTAAGAGCTACCAGAAACATTGTTCGGTAAAAGTGAATATCGGTCCTGCGATACACTGGCACCTATTTAATGATACAGCCTAAAATTCAACAATAAAACAACTATACAAAGCGACTTAGTCAAATACCTCAGCATTCTTTTCCACCCAAATCTGTCCCATTTTGTCCATGAGACAAGGACAAGAAAGTTCCATCAAATTACAAAAGTTAAAAAAGTAAAGTACCAATGATTGTCACACACACACTGGGTGTGTCAAAATTATTTTCTGCATTTGACCCATCACCCTTGAACACGCCCTGGGAGGTGAGGGGAACAGTGGGCAGCAGCATTGGCTGCGCCCGGGAATAATTTTTGGTGATTCAACCCCAAATTCCAACCCTTGATGCCCAGTGCCAAGCAGGGAGGTAATGGGTCTCATTTTTATAGTCTTTGGTATGACTTGGGCGGGGTTTGAACTCACAACCCACCGATCTCACCTGCACTGGCTCTCTGTGCACTTAAGATGTGACTTTCCATCATATCTTGCTGATTCTATTGTACCTTATGTCCTGGCCAGAAGCCTGCGTTCAAAGAATTCTGGCTTATTAGTGATTCCCAAAGTACCCCAAAAAAGTCTGCGGGCTCTAGAGCGTTTTCTATTCATGCTCCAATAATTTCAGAAATCCCTACCGTTAACAGTTAGCGATGCTACCTCATTAGAAACATTTAAGTCCCATTCTAAAACTCATTTATATACTCTAGCTATTAAATATACCTATTTTTTAGACCAGTTGACCTGCTACTTTTCTTTTTTTCTATGCCCACCTCTCTTGCGTGGACGAGGCACTAGCTGTTCCAAGTTGGGACCTGGGGTGGACGGTGGACCATTCCTCTGTGCATCAGTTGGTGATGTCTATGCACTGCCGACTTGTCTACATACAAGAGGATCCCCTTGTTGGCCTCTCCATGTGCTAGACTCTCACGTTATTAACCATATATACTCGGTATCCATTGCATTCCATCAGCCAGGTGGAGTCTGCACATCTGCAGTCCCTCCCAAGTTTTCTCATTGTCCCATTGAATTTTGTTTTTCCCTGCCCGGGTGTAGGTACAAATCCGGGGATGATCTTCTGGTTTGTAAAGCCCTTTAAAGCACTTGTGATAAAAATGTGTTTATACAGCCCTTTAATTGATTGATTGAAGTACATAAAGTGTAATGATATCTTAAATATTGATAGTAAGTGCAGAATTTAAACTAAGTCAAGCAATACATAATGTATATTTTTAGCATACATTTGTATAATAATGACCAACTTTTGACAAACAACTTTTTGATGCACTTCAGCTTCTACTCTGCCTCATCAATAACACAGCTCCACATTGGTGGGACTTTGATCTGAGCAATGTCAAAAAACATGACATGATACGTACCCGTACTGGGGCGCCAATTAAAAGGGGAACTGCACTTTTTGGGGAATTTTGCGGTCACATTCATTATGACAAACATAACGACGGATGGATTTTTGTATCCATACTGAATAGTAAATACAATCTACGAAAACTTTGCTTACAATGGAGCTTAAGGGAACCGTTATATTCTGCCTATAGAGCCCCTAAAAAAAAACATCCAAACCACTCTATTAGGGTTTTTTTATATACATGATGTAAGTATATATGTAATATGGTAACAGGCACATTTATTATAACATTTACAAACCCCGTTTCCATATGAGTTTGGAAATTGTGTTATATGTAAATATAAACAGAATACAATGATTTGCAAATCCTTTTCAACCCATATTCAATTGAATGCACTACAAAGACAAGATATTTGATGTTCAAACTCATAAACTTTATTTTTATTCATTTTTTTTGCAAATAATAATTAACTTGGAATTTCATGACTGCAACACGTGCCAAAGTAGTTGGGAAAGAGCATGTTCACCACTATGTTACATCACCTTTTCTTTTAACAACACTCAATAAACGTTAGGGAACTGAAGAAAATAATTGTTGAAGCTTTGAAAGTGGACTTATTTCCCATTCTTGTTTTATGTAGAGCTTTAGTCGTTCAACAGTCCGGGGTATCCGCTGTCGTATTTTACGCTTCATAATGAGCCACACATTTTCGATGAGAGACAGGTCTGGACTGCAGGCGGGCCAGGAAAGTACCCACACTCTTTTACTACCAAACCACGCTGTTGTAACACGTGGCTTGGCATTGTCTTGCTGAAATAAGCAGGGGCGTCCATGATAACGTTGCTTGGATGACAACATATGTTGCTCCAAAACCTGTATGGACCATTCAACATTAATGGTGCCTTCACAGATGTGTAAGTTACCCATGCCTTGGGCACTAATACACCCCATACCATCACAGATACCGGCTTTTGAACTTTGCGCCTACAACAATCCAGATGGTTATTTTCCTCTTTGTTCCGTAGGACACCACGTCCACAGTTTCCAAATATAATTTGAAATGTGGACTCGTCAGACCACAGAACACCTTTCCACTTTGCATCAGTCCATCTTAGATGAGCTCAGGCCCAGCGAAGCTAGCTGCGTTCCTTGGTGTTGTTGATAAATGGGTTTTGCTTTGCATAGCAGAGTTTTAACTTGCACTTAGAGATGTAGCAACCAACTGTAGTTACTGAGAGTGGTTTTATGAAGTGTTCCTGAGCCCATGTGGTGATATCTTTTACACACTGATGTCTATTTTTGATGCAGTACCGCCTAATGGACCGACGGTCCATAATATCATCGCTTATGTGCAGTGATTTCTCCAGATTCTCTGAACCTTTTGCTGATTTTACGGACCGTAGATGGTAAAATCCCCAAATTCCTTGTAATAGCTCGTTGAGAAATGTTGTTCTAAAACTGTTTGACAATTTGCTTACAAAGTGGTGACCCTCGCCCCATTTTTGTTTGTGAATTACTTAGCATTTCATGGAAGCTGCTTTTATACTCAATCATGGCACCCACCTGTTCCAAATTAGCCTGCACACCTGTGGGATGTTCCAAATAAGTGTTTGGTGAGAATTTCTCAACTTTTTCAGTATTTATTGCCACCTTTCCCAACTTCTTTTTCACGTGTTGCTGGCATCAAATTCTAAAGTTAATGATTATTTGCAAAAAAAAAATGTTTATCAGTTTGAACATCAAATATGTTGTCTTTGTAGCATATTCATCTGACTATGGGTTGAAAGTGATTTGCAAATCATTGTATTCCGTTTATATTTACATCCAACACAATTTCCCAACACATATGGAAACGGGGTTTGTAATATATTTTGATCATTTTAGGCATAATTTTCAAAGACGCATCATGACTTTGCTTTTTTTTTTCTCTTTATCATTGATTTTCAGCGTGTGCAGGCTCCAGTACTCTGGAATGCCCTACTGGTACAAGAGAATATCTAATTCTAACGCCTCTAATGACCCACCAGGCACACCTGGTGGGTCATTAGAGGCGTTCAGTCATAATCCCGCGGATGGTGGCTGAACGCCTTTAAGTCAGAATCCCGCCTTGCCGGCTTCGCCCCATTGGCTCCTCAGCCAAGCACATGTACTGTACCGAATGTCCAAACAAAACCAGGAAGTGTAAAACGGGAAACAAGAGTCCAAAAACAAAACAAACATGATCAAACTTAAAACTGAATTACCGGCATGACACTGTTGAGCAGTGCAAACAAGAAAACCAGACTGAGCATGACAAAAAACGGTAATAAGTAGCTCTCTGATTGGTGCCCGGGAGCGGGTGAGCGTCCCGGCCACTAATCAGAGGCAGGTGAAACTAGTCAGCACCCAAGGTAACCAAAACAAAGGTAGTTTTTGCTGTGACAACATAATACAACTGTTATGGATATTCCTAATCACTGTACAGGACTGTTGAATGAGAACATGTTGTTCTGTAAACTTACAAATAATATTAATATGATTATTTCACACTTTGTAGATTTAATCAGTTACACAAGTTCTGATGGCTCCTCCCGATGGCATTGTCGTGCCAAGCCACTTGGACTAGTATTCTTCGGACTTTCCCCCACCTTTGTGAGGATTCGTTTTGCCATGCATGGTCCCTCAAGATCCAATTGACTTGCTGCTCTATGGACTACGAGCACAGTGAATAAGTATTGATCGACGCTCACTTTTTGGCAGAAGCTGGCTAGTGGAGGCTGTGCTCCCACAAGCGTTGGAACATTTACTTGTGACCTGTTTTGAATAAATGTTGGTAAATCTTTTAGAAAGGCCTGGCCTCTGACTGTTCAATAACAGAACACGGGTAGAGTCTTTAACCACAGCTGTCCGAGCAATAATAATTGGAGATGAAATCTGTTGATTTTCTTTATCTTCAACATCATTAACTCGGTTTTTTGCCTGAGCAATGTGGAATGACCACCCAGTACAAGCAATGCTAACAACACGACATGTAAACAACCCAGCTAGTGGTCGTAACGGCTACTGTCAAGTTGACCAAGTTTTTCCGGAACAGATTACGCTCCTGGTTTCAGCACAAACAAGCCTAGTTCTAACTTTAACAATTCCCCACGTTGTGAGGAAGCATTTACACGTAATGATGGTCTTTTATTGGCCCGGTGAAAGCCTTAGCGTTAACGCGTGTAAGATTCTCAAAGGCTACGGGTGAGTACTGTTTAACACACTCAAGGCTGCATCGTTGGGTGAAACGAGTTTAAAAATGACTACATGGGTGGTATTTAATGTATAGAGCTCTCTATTATGTTCAATCAATGTTTATCATCAATCAATGTTTATTTATATAGCCCCAAATCACAAATGTCTCAAAGGACTGCACAAATCATTACGACTACAACATCCTCGGAAGAACCCACAAAAGGGCAAGGAAAACTCACACCCAGTGGGCAGGGAGAATTCACATTCAGTGGGACGCCAGCGACAATGCTGACTATGAGAAACCTTGGAGAGGACCTCAGATGTGGGCAACCCCCCCCCTCTAGGGGACCGAAAGCAATGGATGTCGAGCGGGTCTAACATGATACTGTGAAAGTTCAATCCATAGTGGCTCCAAGACAGCAGTGAGAATCCCGTCCACAGGAAACCATCTCAAGCGGATCAGCAGCGTAGAGATGTCCCCAACCGATACAGGCGAGCGGTCCATCCTGGGTCCCGACGAGCGGTCCATCCTGGGTCTCGACTCTGGACAGCCAGTACTTCATCCATGGTCATCGGACCGGACCCCCTCCACAAGGGAGGGGGGGACATAGGAGAAAGAAAAGAAGCGGCAGATCAACTGGTCTAAAAAGGAGGTCTATTTAAAGGCTAGAGTATACAGATGAGTTTTAAGATGAGACTTAAATGCTTCTACTGAGGTAGCATCTCGAACTGTTACCGGGAGGGCATTCCAGAGTACTGGAGCCCGAACGGAAAACGCTCTATAGCCCGCAGACTTTTTTTGAGCTCTAGGAATCACTAATAAGCCGGAGTCTTTTGAACGCAGATTTCTTGCCGGGACATACGGTACAATACAATCGGCAAGATAGGCTGGAGCTAGACCGTGTAGTATTTTATACGTAAGTAGTAAAACCTTAAAGTCACATCTTAAGTGCACAGGAAGCCAGTGCAGGTGAGCCAGTACAGGCGTAATATGATCAAACTTTCTTGTTCTTGTCAAAAGTCTAGCAGCCGCATTTTGTACCAACTGTAATCTTGTTAAAAAATATATTTTAAGGGTTGTAATCTTGTTAAAAAATATATTTTAAGGGTTGTAAACATTTTTTAATTTTTTAATAATTTAAATAAATTTTTTATAAGCATACTTTGCAGATTTTTTTTTTTTTTTACCACGGTCAAGACTGGAATTAAGTAGCCACAATAAACGAGGTGAGACTGTAGAGCAGTGTCTCTCAAACTTTTTTCACCAAGTAAAAGACCTCAAAAACACTTGGCTTTCCAAGTGCCACCTCAATGGCTAACATTAAAACACAGTAGCGTAGTAGTCCTAAGTATTTGTTAAAAACAAGATACAGGTTTTATCCAACAAGTATATATTCAATATTTTTGGCCAATGCAACTTTACACAGAGTTTGAACAGTAACACTGTGTTTGACTATTTAAAAATAAAACACTGATCATTTAATTAAGTGATTCTTAGGTGCACCACAAGATGAATCCAACGTACTACTCGTGACACCAGTACCACAGTTAGAAAATCCCTGTTCTAGAGGATAGATTATTCTTTATTAAGGAATAAGAAACATGATAATAGAATAGAATAGAATAGAATAGAAAGTACTTTATTGATCCCTGGGGTAAATTCAGCACCACAGTTCGCTTACAATAGACAATAAATAATAATACATAATATATAACATATATTATATATAATATATGAAGAGTATTAATATATTCTACATTTAAGTGCAGTCAAGGAACATATGCATTATACAGTCTGATGGCTGTCGGTATGAAGGACCTCCTGTCTCGTTCCGTGTTACATTTAGGGAGTCTGAGCCTTCCACTGAATGTGCTCATTCTCTCCTCAAGGTCCGAGTGTAGTGGGTGGGAGGTAGTGTCCATAATGGCTAAGAGTTTTGCTAGACTTCTCCTCTCTGACACCACTGCCATAAAGTACAGCTCCACTCCCACCTAATGAAAAATGTACGGAGTTTGCATGTTCTCCCCTTGACTGCGTGGGTTCCCTCCGGGTACTCTGGCTTCCTCCCACCCACAAAGACATGCACCTGGGGATAGGTTGATTGGCAACACTAAATTGACCCTAGTGTGTGAATGTGAGTGTGAATGTTGTCTGTCTATCTGTGTTGGCCCTGTGATGAGGTGGCGACCTGTCCAGGGTGTACACCTTATGCAGCTGAGATAGGCTCTAGCACCCCCCATGAACCCGAAAGGAACAAGTGGTAGAAAATGGATGGATTTAAAATTTGGGCTTGTTGGTACAGCAAGGATGCAGAGATGATGCGAAGGAGGTCTTTCCAAAGCTTATTAGACCAACGAAACTGTAGACTTGGCTGGAACAAATCAGCGAAACAGAAGGGCAGCACAACACCAAAACAGATAAAAAGTATAGAACATGACAATACAGTTTCTTCAAAAAGTATGTTGTTGGATTTCCTTCCTCAATCTGTTTCATGGAGGCAGACTGGAAAGGAATTCAGCATTTGTGGTCGTAAGGAGTCAGCAGTTGAAGCACAAGCTGCACGAGCTTGGTGTGCTCCTGCTGCAGCCACTAATTGGCCAGAAGCTGCTGGTGTGCCTCGTGGATCTGCCCTGCACCGAAAGTAAAGTCAAGGCATCTGGAGCCACAAGTAGGGGCACACAACAAAAGCTAGAACATAATATACATTATACATGGCATTAATTAGTTGCAAAATGTGGACTAGTCATACATATAGAACACCACATTGTTGTCTGCAAACATGCATTTCTAACTTGTTGAACTTGTCTGTGTTTTAAGCGCTATTTCCAATAAGTTTTATTTAAAGCAGCCAGTGGGTGGGTGTATGTTCTCTGCATTGATGCGTTGTGTTGAATAAAAGCACTCAGCTCCATCTCCTCTGTGGTTTGATCGGAGCAGGGTCATCTGTGCCCCATGCTCCTCAGCAGGCCGCCCGTTCGCTCTTCATGATCAAAACCTCTTTTACAAGCTGGTAAGCCAGCCACGAACACATGGAGCCATGCATAGACAAGTGTCAGCCATTATCTGCCACCTTTCGTTCCAACTGCTGTGTGAACAGCGGTGAAAGATACAGCAGGTGGTGGGTGGCTGCTTTGCAAATTGTGGCTTCCTGAGGACCTATGACCTTGTCTCTGATTCCTCTTCCATTCCACCAAATGCCTCAAAGTTAAAAGGCACACACAAAAAAATTCCCATTTTTTTTCTCCAAAATGTACACTTTTTTTTTAGGGCCCTATTATTTTGGAATCTCAAACTTGAAAAAATGCTTACATTACCTAAAGTATACATACGTACTGAATTTACTAATAAGTGCAAGGCTGATAGGATAACAGTCTAGTGATGAATAGAGCAAAAGGATGATGAAGTGAACATTAGTTAACTAATTAATTGTAACCAATCAGTTCCAAAGTTATTACCTCAGTAGAAGCATTTAAGTCTCTTCTTAAAACTCAGTTGTATACTCTAGCCTTTAAATAGACCCCCTTTTTAGACCAGTTGATCTGCCGTTTCTTTTCTTTTTACCATGAATTGATTAACGTGGACCCCGACTTAAACAAGTTGAAAAACTTATTCGGGTGTTACCATTTAGTGGTCAATTGTACGGAATATGTACTGTACTATGCAATCTACTAATAAAAGTATCAATCAATTCTCCTCTGTCCCACTCTCCCAGGGGGAGGGGGCCCGGTCCGGTGGCCATGGATGAAGTTACTGGCTGCCCAGAGTCGGGACCCAGGATGGACCGCTCGTCCAGAGCCGGGACCCAACCCAGGATGGACCGCTCCCCTGTGTATCGGCTGGGGACATCTCTGCACTGCTGATCCGCCTCCGCTTGGGATGGTTTCCTGTTGGCTCCACTATGGACGGGACTCTCGCTACTGTGTTGGATCCACTTTGGACTGGACTCTCACGGTTGTGTTGGATTCACTATGGATTGAACTTTCACAGTATCATGTTAGACCCGCTCGACATCCATTGCTTTCGGTCCCCTAGGGGGTGGGGGTTGCCCACATATGCGGTCCTCTCCAAGGTTTCTCATAGTCATCATTGTCACTGTCACCGACGTCCCACTGGGGTGAGTTTTCCCTTGCCCTCATGTGGGCTCTACCGAGGATGTCATTGTGGTTCGTGCAGCCCTTTGAGACACTAGTGATTTAGGGATATATAAATAAAAATTGACTGATTGATTGATTGATTGATTATTTCACAACAACAGGTCTGACACTGTGACTGTTTAGCGTTAATCCAATTATTAGCCTGGGGGAAAAAATGTTCTTATGATAGATTGTTTTGCCATACAGTAATTTGTAACGTCTGCCGGAGGGGAGGAGTTTGAACAGTTTGTGACCATGGAACAGTATAAATCCTGAATAAGGAAAAGCACGACCCGGATTATATTTTATGCAGTCCTGATTGTCTGTTGCAGTCTGTTTCTGTCCGGATTGGTTGTACATCCAAACCAGACAGTGATGGAGGTTCACAGAACAGACTGAATGATGGAGGTATAAAACATGATAAGCAGCTCTTGGGGCATTATGTTTACGAGGAGAGTGTAGACGGCACAGACCACAATGGGGCATAATTTCAACACTATGATTTACCTTATAAATACTTAAAAAAAAAAATATATATATATATATATATATATATATATATATATATATATATACACATATATATATACATATATATATATATATATACATATATATATATATACACATATATATATACATATATATATATATATATATATATACATATATATATATACATATATATATATATATATATATATACATACACATATATATATACATTTATATATATATATACATATATATATACATATATATATATATATATATATATATATATATATATATATATATATATATATATATATATATATATATATATATATCTCGAGAATGTGTGTGACTACATTCAAGAGTGTATGGTGTGACACTATGTGTGGGTATTAGCTGTTGAGTGTTACCATAATGTTAAGTGAGAAGCAGGAAGTCCCAGAGGGGAAAGGCAGACTCCAGTGTCCGTGAGGCAGGCAGGAAGTCGGCAGGGCTATAGCGGGGCGTAGGAGGTCTGTGTTCAAGCAGGGGATTGAGGATCAAGGGAGGAGAATCTAAAGAGAAATTGAGGCACACAGCTTGATCGCAGGAGACAGGAAAAGTACTGCGGGAAACACAAAGGACATTAGACACGGGAACTGGGAAGACACAGAGAGAGAGCAAGTACTTGGGAGGGGAGCCAGAGATGCGATAGCTTACTTTAAACAGAGAACTACGTTCCGGCGGGGGATATTCGGGTCCGCTGGTCTTTATGCTGCCCGAGTGCGCTGATTGCTGATAGCCTGCAGCCTTGCTGGTGCGTGGCCGCGACGCGGTCAGAGTGAGCATGGCGTGTCTTGGCGCGCTGCCAGCTGAGGCGGCGGCAGAGCTTGCAGCAGAAGGCATGCGGGACTGCGTGTGCGCCGTGACAGATATTTGCCTTTTTCAACTGATTGGTGATTGGCTGATATGCTGCACAGTCAATCTTCACCACAGCTTTGACCCAGTGATTACAGTACATGCTAAATATTGTTCTCAGGTGAAAGATTCCTTCGAAAGGGATGCCCGACCTGGGTGACACAGTTACATTACCATATTCCTTGTTACATGCATGCACAAGTTGCTTGAATCCAAATTGAGAGCAAGCTGCAATAAACGCTTTGTCTATCCACAATGCAAAGCCCCTTCTAAAACATTAATCCTTGCCACCATGGTGGATAAAAACTAAGTTTATTTTAAAATATCACAGAAGGAATAGAGAAAAAGAATTGGCCAGGCATGTTAGACACACACAAACACCGAGCAGAACGACACAAGAAGACAACTGCTTAATCTTCGAAGGGTTTGATCGATGTTGACACCATAATTGCTTTGTCTAGGAGCAGTATATAAACGAAACTAAATACTTTTCTTATATAATTACACATATTGTGCACAAGCCAAGATTTTTTGGTTAAAAAACATGTACAAAGCATTCAATAGCACACATTTAGTATATTGTGTGATTTACAACAATACGAGCAAATTGTACATTTAATAAGATACGCTTTATGTATTAATGTTGTTTATGTCTTTTCGTCTTCAAAAACATAGCAGCTTTCAAAACACTCTTAAGAACTGGAGCACACTTCCAGACTTCACTATAAAAGTGATGTGCTCAAAGGGGAACTGCACTTTTTTTTAAATCTTTGACTATCGTTCACAATCATTATGAAGGACAGGATGACAGATTTATTTTTTTTAAACGCATTCTAAATTGTAAATAAACAGAAAGAAAAGTCTGCTTACAGCGGACTCAATGGGAGGTCCTGTATTCCGGCCATAAAATCCAATAAAAAAAACATCCAAAAACCGCCAACATTACCCCATTTACATTTCGTGACTTGTATATTAACCGAGTATTAGTGATATTGTCATTATAAACACTAATGCAGACAAACTATTTAAAGCGGCGCTGTCATCACTAGCGTGTATGCCAATGTTTACATCATCGAGTAGTAAGATGTTTCCTCGTTTCCTTTGCTCGCAAGAATTTATTCTAGATAATATATTATGCCTCTCACCTGGAGAGTAGAAGGATGAGAGAATTAACCAACCAACTGTTACACTTATTTAGACCCGGAAATGGCCAGAAAGACACAAAAAGATGCTTGGTTCCAGCCACCTTTCATTTGGAAGAATGAGGAGTCATTTTTCATCTAAACGGCACTATTACAAGATTATATCAGTTGGCATCCTAGAGACAGCAGACATTGTACAGTAAGTGATGTTGTATTATGTTTGTTGGCTCTCATAAAGTCTGCAGAGAGTAGACATCAGTGATGAAGAAAAAAAAGCATACAATGATGCGTTTTTTAAATGAATGTGCCGTGTATGCTTAAAATGATCAAATTAAGTAAATATTACATGTTATGATTATTTTTATGTTATTATTACATCATGTACATAAAATCTTAAAGGCCTACAGAATGGAACCCACTACTACCGAGCACGCAGTCTGATAGTTTACAGTATATATCAATGATGAAATATTAACATTGCAACACATGCCAATACGGCCTTTTTAGTTTACTAAATTGCAATTTTAAATTTCGTGCAAAGTATACTGTTGAAAACGTAGCGGTATGATGACGCGTGCGCGTGACGTCACGGATTGTAGCGGACATTTTTTTCCAGCCCGATCCCAGCTATAAAACGTCTGCTTTAATTGAGATGATGATTTCATTTTCCAGCATGATCTGGCACCTGTCCACAGTGCCAAAACCACCAGTAACTGGTGTACTGACAATTGCATTACTGTCCTCCATTGGCCTGCCAACTCCCCTGACCTGAACCTCATAGAGAATTTGTGGGTTTTTGTGAAGAAGAAGCTGAAAGACACCAGGCCCAATAATGCAAATGAGCTAAAGGCTGCTATTGAAGCATCCCGGGCGTCCATAACACCTCAGCAATGCCACAGGCCGATTGCCTCTATGCCACGCTGTATTGATGCAGTAATCCGTGCAAAAGGATTCCCAACCAAGTACTGAGTGCATTAATTGACATTTTCAAATGTTTGATTTTGGCGCCAGCGCCCCCCGCGACCCCAAAAGGGAATAAGCGGTAGAAAATGGATGGATGTTATAAATCTTTTTTTTTACTTGGCCTGAGGAAATATTCC
Source organism: Nerophis ophidion (assembly GCF_033978795.1). NCBI lineage: Eukaryota > Metazoa > Chordata > Actinopteri > Syngnathiformes > Syngnathidae > Nerophis > Nerophis ophidion. The sequence goes on along the minus strand of NC_084615.1, from coordinate 56,490,582 downwards.
AATTTTTTTAGATAGGATTTTTGAGTTTTCTTAAGCTTCCTCTTGTCGTTTTCTGCTGCATATTTCACTACGTCCAGCTTGTAATCTGCAGTACGTGATTTCCTTTTCGGTTCAATTTTTGTTCAGCCCTTCTCAGTTTTTATAAGTTACCGCCAATGATAAAATGATACATTTTAATAGCGACTGCATTAGCATATAGCAGTTAGCATTCCATGACCCACAATGCACTTCTGTCATGACCTTACCCCGCCGAAATCTTATAGGTTGACGTGTATGTGACGATTGCTGACGTGTGTGTGATGATTGCTGACATTTTCTTCGCCTCTTCCGCGAATGACATAAATAATATTATTTGATATTTTACGGTAATGTGTTAATAATTTCACACATAAGTAGCTCCGAAGTATATGTCGCACCCGCCCAAACTATGAAAAAAACTGTGACTTATAGTCCGAAAAATACGGTGTGTGTGTGTACATATATATATATATATATATATATATATATATATATATATATATATATATACATATATATATATATATACACGGCGTGGCGCAGTGGAAGAGTGGCCGTGCGCAACCCGAGGGTCCCTGGTTCAAATCCCACCTAGTACCAACTTCGTCACGTCCGTTGTGTCCTGAGCAAGACACTTCGCCCTTGCTCCTGATGGGTGCTGGTTGGCGCCTTGCATGGCAGCTCCCTCCATCAGTGTGTAAATGTGTGTGTGAATGGGTAAATGTGGAAGTAGTGTCAAAGCGCTTTGAGTACCTTGAAGGTAGAAAAGCGCTATACAAGTACAACCCATTTATATATATATATAAATAAATATATATGTATGTATATATATATATATATATATATATATATATATATATATATATATATATATATATAACAAAAGGATAATAGTTTAACAACCTATTTTTGTATCCAAACAACATAACAACAGCCAGTTAAACTGTGATTGCCTTTGGTGCTCTTAAAAACGTTACCAAACATGTTGCTACAATAAAAAACCAAGAAAGGAAAATCTTTTTTACCATGTATCCTTGTGTGGGTAAATATTTGTAGCATTATAGTTTGTGAGTTTTTTTAGTTTTAAACGGCGATCTCTCATTAGCTTGTTCTGCCTTTCCCCCGAACTGCATTACCAATCGCTTCGAGATCTTCTTAAAACAAAAAACCATGCAGCTCATGCCGCATTACACAGGAAATGATGGCTCCTCTTCTTAAACTTTTCCGATCATCCACAGCTCGCCTCAAATTGCTCTTCCGTGCGGATTTCAGCATTTTCACTTTTAGACATCCGGCCGCCATATGAATGGCGAGCCTTTTCGCAGATGAGAGCCTCGGAAATGCTATTATTACCTTGTAGCTGCTTCTCATTTATTCACATGAGCAACAGTTTTCAACCTGGTCTTGAACTTTCTCAATGAGTATATTGATTCTACCATCATATTTCTCCATGCTAACTATCACATAATTCTTATAGTATAGGTGTAGCTGTTGACAGAAGCACATTGTATATACAGTATGTTATATAATTTCATAGTTGGTTATAATAAATAAATACAATGTATAAATATTCAGTTCATATTTACATATAATATGATTAAAAATTTATTTTATTTGGTAATTTCATGCAAGTATTTGTTAACTTTATTTTTGTTACAAAAACCATATAATTGGAGAGGAACATATTTTAGTTTCCGGTTTGGTCACATTGTTGGGGGGACAATTAATATGTGACGGAATAAGGGAAGCAGCATGAGACAGCAAACATTTGATGGAAGAGGTTAATGGAGTCTTGGCTGGAAAATAAACTTTATTACCTCTGAGTTTGTGAGGCCAATGAGGTATGATTCTTTGTCATAATGCATGTGAAATCTATGTGTTTTCTTTTATTTGATGTCAGACTAATTGTAAGTCCTGTTTTTTCTTATTCATTAGTTCTGACGGCATTTGTTCGGCATTTTTTGACATTTGTTCGGCATTTTTTGGCATCATTTGAGAGGAGAAGAAGGCGTGGCTGAAATAAGACCTCGGAGGGAGTAACAATAGGTATTACTGTAAATGGTTAATTTTTAAGTCATACATATAAAGGGACACACAATAGAGCCCTGACATGAGGGTGTGAGGTGTTTGAAAATTGTCAACAATTTTGTGAGCTTTATTAGAGATTAACTGAACAAGTGCAGGAAAAAAATTCTCCTTCTTTCAATATTTATCCCCTCTGTCAAAGTCAGCCACCATATAAATGCCATCCATCCATCCATTTTCTACCGCTTATTCCCTTTTGGGGTAGCGGGGGGCGCTGGCGCCTATCTCAGCTACAATCAGGCGGAAGGCGGGGTACACCCCGGACAAGTCGCCGCCTCATCGCAGGGCCATCTACGCAAAAACACTAGTCTAAAATCCTCGTATGTGACAGAAATGCTCTGATGGTTTTAAGAATTTACTAAAAACACTAATCAAATATACTCTAATCTACTCTAAGAACACTAGTCTAAGATCTTCTTTTCCGACAGGAATGCTCCGATGGTTTAAAGAATGTACTGCATGTACTTTCGTTATAAAGGTAGCAATTTTGGACTTGTTTTTTCCATTTTTGGGAGCAAATCCGCAGGGCATCGGTGCCGCCTCTGTGTGTACTCCTAGAAAATGTGTAAACAGGACGTGACGCAAGAACGTAGACAGAAAAAGGTCCCAAATAGAAGCATTTGTAAATCGATATGAGCCGATGAGCAGTCTTGTTTAAACGTTATTAATTGACTTAAAGAACTGAACTAATTGTTTTATAACATCTTATTGTATTCATCTATTTTGACCAATAAGAGATTGTATTAATAAATTAATACCACAAAACTGGAGTTAATTCGCATACCAAAAAATTATTTGCAACTGAACCTTGAAGAAACACCAACAGAACTTATGAAAATGTAAACAAAACATATTGTTTCAATCAGAACACGTTGTTATTTGTAAATTAATTAAGTAGTTTGTTTGACTTAAAAGTTTTGTTTGCAAATGTTTTTGTTTTTCCAATACATTATTTTTGATGGCACTTTCTTTTTCTGCGATTGCATAAAACACACAGATTTCTAACCATACATAATAAATCAGTATTTAACATGCTTAACCAAACATGTGTTCGGTAAATCACAGGTTTCAAGGTAATTTAAAATGTATTAAAACCAGACCAGATCCATACAGTATTTAGTTGATTTGTTCAGCATGTTAGTACTGCGTTCACATCTGATCTAACCAAAAAAGTTCAGTTCAAATTAAAGCTGTCAAAATTAACTCATGCGATTAATCACAAATATTGACGCATTAATTAAATTAATAATTAGCAATTTATTATGACTTCTTCTTTAACTTAACCACTGATGGTAACCTGAAAAATGTCTTGTTATAGAGTCAGTGATGCATATGTCAGTGCAAAGATGACTGAAATACTTATTAGTGTGCTCACTGACCCATTTTACTTTGAAGTACATCCAGACTGGACTTTAGATAAAACAGTTAGCATTATTTGAACAAATAAATGATGTGCATTCAAGCAAAATATTAAATAAAAGGGTACTATATGACATTACGAAACTAACATTGCTGTTTGTCAAAATATTGGGAGTCCAATCCCAATTTTGCACACAAGTAATAACCGGAATTAATAAAAATGAAAGAGTGTGATTAATCTGATGAATAAATGTAATCGTTAAACAGGACTAATGTGAAGGCTTACAATTCATTGCACTTTATACATCCAGACAACCTCTATAATTTGTAAACCAATTTTTGAGTTATTTTTCTCAGGAAAGCAGGGCCTCATTCTTGAAATGATTCTAAAGTTTCAGAGTTTAGGTTTGCTTGTCCTTCTGTTCCGCGTTGAAGCACTCGGATAATTTGACTGAACTGTGATGCCTTCTTGACCTGCTGTCACTTTCTTTTGAGGGAGTTGCGTTGCAACTAACAGAAAATAACTGTGCTTTACACCTTTAAAGCACATGACTGCAATGCACCCACATCCATGGTATTTCAAATTGTGTGTGCATCATTATGAAAACTCCAAGGCCTTCAACATGTCTCCTTCACCTGTCACCTGGTCTGCAGCTCCCTCATGGCAATACACATCTTCAATACACACTTCACTGTGTTTATTGTGGCAGGTGGAGGCGCCATAAAGTCTAATATTAGTGATAGTCGCATCGATTATGTGGTATTTACGTCGATACTCATGAGGATCAACTACTCTCCTGACTTATCGATACTATCTAATAATTGGAAAAAAAACATGTCACTTCCATATCTTTTAGGACAACTTTGCACTACAAAAAGGCTTTAGTGCTGCAACTAAGATGTCATAAAAATACACATTTAAAGTTGTTCGACAGCCAGTATTTGTCATGGGTTTTCTTTGGGTAAACAAAATCACACTAAGGCTATGTATAAATTCCAATGTTTTTGCCTAAATATGACATGCATTTGATTTCTTTATAACCCTGTGAACAGTGCGATTCACATTTTGTTCAGATCCAATGCACACCTCCTTCGTGTGTAGTATAAATCAGATATCTAGATGTTGCAACTGCAGTCGTAATACCGTACTTTTTGTATTTTAAGTCACAGTTTTTTTTCATAGTTTGGCCGGGGGTGCGACATATACTCCGGAGCGATTTATATGTGAAATTATTAACACATTACCGTAAAATATTACAAATATTATTTATGTAATTCGCGGAAGAGACGGAGAAAATGTCAGCAATCGTCACACACACGTCAACCAATAAGAATTCGGTGGTGGAGGGTCATGGAAGAAGTGCATTGTGGGTCATGGGATGCTAACTACTATATGCTACTGCCGTAGCTTTTAAAATGGATAATTTCAACGTTGTCGGTAACTTATAAAAACTGAGCAGGGTTGACTAAAAATGGCACCAAAAAAGAGATCATGTACTGCAGATTACAAACTGGATTTAGTGAAATATGCAGCAGAAAACGACAAGAAGAAGCTGCGTATACCTTTGTAGTTGGCAGAATTATTTAGAAGCGACATCAAGGAAGAAGATTTCATGGGATTTAGCGATTAGGAGTGACAGATCGTTTGGTAAACGTATAGCATGTTCTATATTTTATAGTTATTTGAATGACTCTTACCATAATATGTTACATTAACATACCAGGCACCTTCTCCATTGGTTATTTATGCGTCATATAACGTACACTTATTCAGCCTGTTGTTCATTATTTTTCATTTATTTTAAATTGCCTTTTAAATGTCTAATTTTGGGGTTGAATTTTATCAAATAAATTTCCCCCATAAATGCGACTTAACTCCAGTGCGACGTATATATGTTTTTTTCCTTCTTTATTATGCATTTTCGGCCGGTGCGACGTATACTCCGGAGCGATTTATATTTCGAAAAATACGGTAATATCCTCACATTTATCCATCCTTATATTTTGTCAAAAAGCAACAAACGTCACAATTTTTTTGCAAAAACCAATCAATCAATGTTTATTTATATAGCCCTAAATCACAAATGTCTCAAAGGACTGCACAAACCACTACGACTACGACATCCTCGGAAGAACCCACATAAGGGCAAGGAAAACTCACACCCAGTGGGACGCCAGTGACAATGATGACTATGAGAACCTTGGAGAGGACCTCATATGTGGGCAACCCCCCCTCTAGGGGACCGAAAGCAATGGATGTCGAGCGGGTCTAACATCCATCCATCCATCCATTTTCTACCGCTAACATGATACTGTGAAAGTTCAATCCATAGTGGATCCAACACAGCCGCGAGAGTTCAGTTCAAAGCGGATCCAAGACAGCAGCGAGAGTCCCGTCCACAGGAAACCATCCCAAGCGGAGTCGGATCAGCATCGTAGAGATGTCCCCAACCGATACACAGGCGAGCGGTCCATCCTGGGTCTCGACTCTGGACAGCCAGTACTTCATCCATGGTCATTGGACCAGACCCCCTCCACAAGGGAGGGGGGGACAGAGGAGAAAAAGAAAAGAAGCGGCAGATCAACTGGTCTAAAAATGAGGTCTATTTAAAGGCTAGAGTATACAAATGAGTTTTAAGGTGAGACTTAAATGCTTCTACTGAGGTAGCATCTCGAACTGTTACCGGGAGGGCATTCCAGAGTACTGGAGCCCGAACGGAAAACACTCTATAGCCCGCAGACTTTTTTGGGGCTTTAGGAATCACTAATAAGCCGGAGTCCTTGAACGCAGATTTCTTGCCGGGACATATGGTACAATACAATCGGCAAGATAGGCTGGAGCTAGACCGTGTAGTAAATAAACGATCGCGAAAGTAAACATTGGACAGAAAAAAATACAATGCTTTAGAACTCACGTAAATGTTCCATCACTCATGGTTCCGACTGCTTGTACACAAACTCCTCTGAACACATGTCGAAGAAAACGTCTTTCAAAACTGCAAGTCTAATTATGTGTATTTTTTGCCCACTCACTTCTTAATTTTCTACACCAAATAATTTGTGTCAAAATGCTGTACGTTGACTCTGGTTGCACAACATTCTTAAAAGTGTTACAATTGCACCTGGGGGGTCATGTATTAAGACTTGCATGGATTTCCTACATAAAAAATTGTGTACAGTTGAAAAACAGAATCGTCCCGTGTTTAAAAACAAAAGCATGCGTTTGTATTGAGCTGTCAAGGGACACACTATGATCTATTAAAGTGTGCGGACGCATTAATCACATGTTGGCGGGGGCCACCACTCCCTGTCCACACCCCTATTTAAATACGAAAATCATATTGAAAATAACCATAATCTTGAGATCTCGCTCTCTGCACACTCGTGAAAGAAGAATGTCACCGACAAAGTGTTGGAAGTGGTTCTTGCTGCAACGTAAAATGTAGTATATTCCACTATTGTTACAAGCTAGTGCAGCAGTGCTTGCGTCGGCGAAAAGGTGTGGTTCAGTATTTCACACCTGACGCACAGGTTCTGAAAATGAGTATACTTTGCACACAGAGACAATCGGCTTCTCGGGGGAAAAAAACAGCGAGTCACTAACTTTAACCACTGACTCGTAATGATGTAGTAAGTAAAGAATAACTAATGTGGGGGAACATATGCTCAATGTGCATCACAGTGCTTGTTAATAGGATAATTACATAAATACTCATCAAGAAGCCAAAAACTGGACACAATGTCAGCTTGTAGTCTGTTCCCAACCATGATGTTATTTAGAATGTAAGAATCATACGTTTATTGCTACAATGTCGCTTCATTGCATGTACACATCACATATGATCCGTACATTGATCAAATGAATGTGCTTCTTGTTAAAAAATACATATTTATCATGCATGGTGCTTTTGTGGCAATCTGTGTGCAGTTGATAGTTCCGATTACATTAGAAAAAACGGCTGTTGCTTCAAACTGAGCTTTTATGTTGGCCTGTTTAGCTGCCTTGTACGGGAATTTAATATACCTGGCTAATATGCCGATAATGGAAAGTGTTTTTTCCACCACTTTGCCTTTTCTTTTATATCCATTAGTGTAATTGTGCACACAGGGGTGTGTTAATTGTTCACATGTCTCTTATGTACACATCAATCAATCTGTAATTATTTGACAGCTCTGTATTTAAACAGCGGTACAGCACCACCTCTGTGTGTCGCCACTGCATGCAGAAATGTGAGGCACCGCACATTTCCACCTTCAATTCATTTGTGATACTTCTCAGTTATACATCAGTTGAGAGAAATCTACAAGAATTACAGCAATGTTTACCTCCATAAACACATGACATCATGTGCGCATGCGCACAACATCAATAACACATTCTGTTTATAATAGAAAAAACATACATTTGTGGACAAAAACGTTGAATTTAACAAAAATTCAGAATAAGCATCATGCTGTGTAGTGTGAATGTAGCTAAATAATCAGTATTAATATTAGTATCAACAAAAGTATTAAATGAAAGCGAACAATAGTTAGCAAACTGAAGAATAGCAAATAACTTTATTTACACCCCCAATCAGATCAACACTACAACATGAAGTATCCATGATAAAACATGGAACATTAAGATTATCTGAAAGTCCGACTTTCCCAACAACCTTCTTAACATATTGCAATCAATCCAAAACATTAAACACAGATAAAATACTGCAAACATGGGGAAGTGTGAAGAGAGGGTTTTGCATATTACCCATCATGCTATGTATTGGATTTAGATGGGTGTCATTTTGAATCGGGTATGGTGCTTGGATATTTTTTTAATGTCCACATGGTTCAGTGGGCAGGAGACATTCTGTGGCACATGTGTGTTAACTTGATGTGTTGGTTTTTGCAATTGCAATTGGTTAACTCGGCTTTAGGCTATCTAAGTAAACGTATGATGTTGGACTGTGAGCATATTTTAGCAGTTCAAAAATTTAATATTTACCTTCATTGCGCCTGTTTATGGTCTACTTTATTTAAACTCAAACAATGATTGTAGCTTGCCTGAGATAAATTGCTGAAATCTGGATTGTTTCTGTATTAGCGTACAGTTTTACGGTGGTTAGAAGCACTGCGACTGTGATCCACCCGCCCAATGACCAACTAGAGATCACAGCCCATTAAAACCCAATCAGTTGAGTTTAGTTTATTTCGAACATGAACACACTTACAATATGATGCATCACATAAGTTCATATCATTTCTATTTACAATATGTCAGAAAAGGAGTAGGAAGAAGCAAAGCTTATTTAATATTATCCCTTTTCCACTTCAGAGCACATGCATATCTTCACTTACTGTCTTTTGTTTGTAGCACAATGACATCAGTGAATGATTAATACAGCAGTTCTTGTAATAGCTAATTAAGTCAGTCATGACACAGTAGCATACTGAGATGAAGAATATCTTCTTTCAAAAGGTTTAAGGTGTTGCTCAAAATTATTCTACCTTGTACTTCGTAAACACTTTCAATTTGAACAGCCTCTTAAAGTGGATCATATTAGTGCATTGTTTAACTTCTTTGCTTAATCCATTCCATAATTTAATTCCATATATTGATGAACTAAAGGTATTTAGTGTCATAAGTGTATACAAATGTTTTAGGTTATTTTTTTCTTTAAAAGTTATATTTTTCTTAAGAGTTGTTGTATTTCATTATTTTTTTATCATAAATAAAAGGTTTGAATGTTCTCTACATCCAACATTATCTATTATTCAAACTGATCGTTGTTGTTATACGGTTAGTGAAGCATATTTTTTGTAGTTATGTCCCCATATTTCAACACTAGCGAGCAGTAGAGAATATGAAGTGATTTTTGGTCCAGAATGTATTTTGCTTTAGTCATTATTGACGTTTTTCTAGCCACCTTATGTTGAATAATTGTCGTATGAGATTTCAAGTTCACTTTTCATCTATTATTACACCCCAAACTGTGGTTCCTTTAACTCTTTCAATGTCTACTCCATTTATTTGAATTTGTGCTTGACTTTCTCTTCTACTGTTACTAAATAGCATTATTTTTGGTTTTACTGAGATTCAAATATGGTCTGTTTTTGTCAAACCATCTTTTCAATTTAAAAATGTATTATATTATTTGTATTAGCTTCTGTGTTTTCGCCCCTGAGCAAAACACAGCTTTGTCGTCCGCAAACAAAACTAACTTTGTGTCAAGCATGGACTTGGACTTGGATTGTTTCTCCTACGCAAAGGATGATTGGCACGAGCCAGGTGTGAATGTAAGTACATTTTATTTTACTAATAACACAAACAAACTAAAAAAAAGGCAAACAAAGGGCGCGCACAATGGCGGAGAACAAATACTTGGCTACAAAAAACAAAAGACAAGCAAATAGGCTGCAAACTATAAACGTGAAACAAAAACACTTGCGCTGTGGCATAAACAACAAAACTTACGTGGCGTGGACAAAACGAACAGCATAGCATGACATGAAGCAGATGGGGAATACGGAGGTATGTACGTAGGTACATCGGTAGGTAAGGTAAAGTTGCCAGACTGAACTATCAGGCAACTGTGGCTTAAATACCAGCAGTGATCATTGCAAACAGGTGTGAGGGCTGAGGACAGGGGCGTGACTTGAGGGCAAGGTGAAAATCAATGAGTTCGCACGGAGACGAAAACAAACCAGGAAGTGCAAAACAGAGTGTCCAAAAAAAAAAACATAACATGACCAAAACAAAACATGATCCAAAGGCGTGACACTTTACGTCTTTTGTGACTTTGCAAGTGTCGTTTGTATAGAGATTGAACAATTTTGGTCCCAGTATTGATGCACCACAAGATATATCGAGCTCTGTTGACATAATTTCACTCAACATCACTGTGACTGACTCTTCCCGTCGTGCGGGTTCCCAGACTCATCAAGGATGAACATTGCTTTAGCATGTTTGACTTGCTTTATTTTTCAATACGCTCTGTCAGCAGATTTGGTGGCTTTTCATCTACTTCATCCACTGCTCGCTCCTCGGTTGCTTTTCAGCCGCCCCCGTCGTCGCCGTCTTGCTCTCCGTCTCTTCCGCTCTTTATTCACTGCTGCAGGTGCTGCGTGCTCTCCAACTCTTCTCCCGCCTTCTCTCCTCCTTCTACCCTTTTATACATCAGGAGGAGATATTTCAATCGTGTCCAGGTGCACGATCCACACACCTGATCTCGCTTGCGGCGTCACTCCCGGCACGCTCCGCCTCTCCGCTCGGCCGCATTCTCCGCCTCTTCGCCGCCATCTTGGGCCGGGCTCCAGCGTGCCTTGCCTCGCTGCTCGTTCGCCGGCTCCGCCTCTCCACAATCACATATTGATTTCCAGCTCAAGAACAACGCTCTAATGCCATACTCCATCCGTCCATTGGATTGTTCACCGCCTGTCCCTTTCAAATATTGATTTCAGGGGGTCTAGAACAATTTTAATGTTTACCAGGAGGGATGTGGCGTCAAAACATAATGCTTCCAAAAGCTTTCCCAGCAAGCACACAGCAGAAACATGTGTATCGTTGTTGCATCAGTCATAGCACCTGTAACATATGGATTAAGTGGGGATGATGTATCGCAGGGGTAGGGAACCTATGGCTCTAGAGCCATATGTGGCTCTTTTGATGACTGCATCTGGCTCTCAGATAAATCTTGCTTACGTTGCTTAACACGATAAGTGGTAATCACAGTGTTAAAAATAACGTATAAAATATAAAACGTTCTCATGCAATTGAATCCATCCATCCGTTTCTATCGCACCTGTTCAAGAAGTTGCATTAATAGTCAAAAGTATTTTATTTATTATTGGTTAGCTTTGGAATAGAATAACAATGTTATTAAAAAGAATAAGAGATGCACGCATTTGTTTGTTGTAATCAGGGAAAGTCCAAATAAAAGAGGTGTAGAATTCTCTTGTTTCTCCTCATTGAGCTAAATTGAATCCTGTCTCTGTTTAATTCTTTGCTTCTTGTCTGTTTAATAGATGTCATCAGTGCTTGAACCTAACAGTTGTATTCAGTGTTAAACATATTATATGGCTCTCACGGAAATATATTTTAAAATATTTGGCTTTAATGGCTCTCTCAGTCAAAAAGGTTCCCGACCCCTGATGTATCGTGTTCTCTTTGCAAAGTTAGAATTTTTTTTTTGTCCTGTCAGTTAAATATACCTAACCAGTTATGATAAATTACGTGATATTTTTTTGTTTAGGGATTCTGTTTGGGTCTTTATTTTCTATGTATTGCTTGGCAGTTGAGTCTGTTTGTTTTTACCCCCAATGTTCTGTTTACATGTGCTCTGCTTCTCAGATTGCTCTGAGGCTGACAGGGGGTGGAGGCAGGACACACACCTGTGGAGAATTTTCAATTAGACCTTCTCAAGCCTTTTTTCAGTGAGCTTGGGTGTGGTTCTTCCCCCCTGCATTGGTTATCTGTGTATGCCCAGAAACCTTGCTGAACACATTCTGATTTGTTTCTAAGTACTACTTTTAGCGGTACTTTGTTTTATGTTGTTACTTTGTCCTGGCATTATGCCATGTTTTTTTGTAGTTACTTTGTTTGGACTACTTTTTGCAAGCATTTTTCTTTTGCCTTTTGTTCTAGTATTGCATTTGTTTTGACTGCACTAGATTGTGCTCAGTTGTTGTTTTATTTGTATTATTTTCATTTTTTTTCTCTGATGGACTTGTAAATAAAACTTTGTTTTTTTTATTGAACCAGTCACTATCTGCCTTGCATCTTGGGTTCCTGCCATACACTGCCCAACAATAATGCTGTGAAATGTCAATAATAAGGTTGATTGAATCAAATTTAAAATGTCTTACGTCCTATTATCAAAAATTCAAAATGGTTCATTCCACCCGGATTGTGGAAAATTTTGTTTGGAATGTAGATGTAATAACGTCAAAGCTTACCTTTTTAAGAATTCAAACACAGCACCAAAATATTCTAATAAGGATGAGGATGTCACGATCCGTTTCTCAGATGTCTCCTTTTTGTGTTTAATATTATTCTCCTTAGTTTAGTTTTCTGTTATGTTCACAATGCTCCTTTCCTCCCTTGTTTATTTTTTCTTGTTGCTAAGCGCATTGAGTTGTGTTTGGCTAATCAAGACTCACACTGGTTGCAAATCCTAATCTCCCCCCTAATAATACCTGTCTCACCATTCCGTGGGCACTGGTCCATTGTTCGCCATTGGCGGCAGTTTGTTTGCTTTCGTCGAACACTTACGTTGCTATTCTGTGCTGTGCTAGGTTAGTCTTTGGATTCACACGCAACTCTTGTTTGCATGCTTTGTCTGTGTTTTTGCCATGATGTTGGAATTAAATACTCATCTCACCTGCAAGCTGCCTGATTTCCTACGCATCTTTTAGAATCGCAAACCTTTATGATGCCAGCCTACAACAGAAGTGATTGACGTATACCGTATTTTTCAGAGTATAAGTCGCTCCGGAGTAAAAGTCGCACCTGCCGAAAATGCACTATAAAGAAGGAAAAAAAACATATATAAGTTGCACTGGAGTATAAGTCACATTTTTGGGGGAAATTTATCTGATAAAACCCAACAATAAGAATAGACATTTGAAAGGCAATTTAAAATAAAGAAACAATAGTGAGAAACAGGCTGAATAGGTGTACGTAAAATGACGCATAAACAACCAACTAAGAACGTGCCTCATATGTTAACATAACTGTCACGGCGCGGATTCGAACCCAAGACTCTTCCACAGCAGATTTCCACACTCTTTCAGGCAGCATTCCAGTGCACGCCCCCGCACACGCTGATCGCACCACGCCCATGCTTCGCCGCAGCTGCAGGCTGCCCGTCATCAGAGCACCTGGCAGCAATCAGAGGAACAGCATAAAATCCAGTCACTCCGTGGATCCTGTGCCGGAACGTCGTTAACTCTAGTAGTAAGCATTATGTCTCTGGCTTCCCTCTCGTTGTCCTCGCCTCCTTTTTGTCTTGTGCCCTTTTTGCCTCGTTGACTTGTCCCTCGTCCTCCTTGCAGTTGCCTCCCTCAATCCTCGATCACTCACCTGGACTCGGATCTTGTTGCTTGCCGCCTGCCCTCGACCTCCTGCCTGTACCCGGATCTACCTTGTGCCTACCCCAACTTGACTAGACGAAGGTTTCATTCATCACGCATGTACAACATCCTCCTGTATTATTCACATGTTTAACTTTACACTTAATCCAGCAACCAACACTTTGAGGAGCATACACATCCCACACAATCATCAAAGGTTACAATAAACCTGGTAACCTTAAGTTTTTGGTGGTGTCGTCTCCTTCCAGTCCACACGTACATAACAGTAACATATTATGGTAAGAGTCATTCAAATAACTATAACATACAGAATGTGCTATATGTTTACCCAACAATCTGTCACTCCTAATCGGTAAATCCCATGAAATCGTATACGTCTAGTCTCTTACGTGAATGAGTTAAATTATATTATTTGATATTTTACGGTAATGTGTTAATTTCACACATAAGTCGCTCCTGAGTATACATTGCACCACTGGCCAAACTATGAAAAATAGTCAGAAAAATACGGAAATACATTACAGCAGAGGAGGAAGGCATGTATGAGTGTTACACTTTTGCATCTCATTGCACATAACTGGAGCGTTCAAGGAACCGTGACTCAAGTTACAAACAGAGGCATCAAACATTTTTAAAGACAGGGGTAGGCTTAACCCCTAAGAGATTCACTGATAATATAATGACGTATTATAATTTGCATGATCCACAAATGGTAATCCTATGTGCATCAACTAAGGTTGTTAATGATAAACCCATGCAACCGAATATCTGTCCGAGAAGTGGCCGGTTCAACTACATCGGTTACAGCCCCCTTAATTGATAAGACTCAGCTGTGAAGTTTAGTCACATAAACCGGTTATCCCGCCAAAGTAGAACTCAGTTGGCGTTTTTTGTCTTGAAAAAAACACAAGAGTCAGGGTTGTCCCTAAAAAGAGTCATGCTGTTATGTTACATTCAGCATTGAGGGTTGAAATTGGGGGTTAAATCAACAAAATGAATCCCTTTAAATACATTTTGTATATATTTGATATAATTTATGAGAACTATTGAAATAAATTGCTATATAAGATAGTTTGTAGCTACCTAACTTGGTGAAGCAGAGCGGAGCACTGCTAGTCACCACAGTGTATATGTTTATTTTACTTTTTATTCATAGCTGTATGTAGAAGTGGTTGTATCTGCTGCTTTAATGTCTTTAATGTCCTCTGTGTTCTTTGATGTTTGATGTTTCCCTCTTACACACATGTAAGAGGGATGTGTACTATGGCTATGAGTTGTTGTTTTTTTCCCTTGGTCTCAGTCGCACCCCCAGTCCAGGGCCCAGGCTAAGACCGATTTTTTAAATTTTATTTTAATCTTCTATTATTTTCTCCCATCCCCCCATGCAAATATCCAAAATAGTTTCTCTCGTTTTGATGAAATAACATTAGAAGGATTGTTACAACGTGTAAATGGAATAAAACAAACAACATGTTTACTTGACCCACTTCCTGGGAAACTTATCAAGGAGCTTTTTGTATTATTAGGTCCATCAGTGCTAAATATTATAAACTTATCACTTTCCTCGGGCACTGTTCCCCTTGCATTCAAAAAAGCGGTTATTCATCCTCTCCTTAAAAGACCTAACCTCGATCCTGACCTCATGGTAAACTACCGACCGGTGTCTCACCTTCCCTTTATTTCGAAAATCCTCGAAAAAATTGTTGCAGAGCAGCTAAATGAACACTTAGCGTTTAACAATCTATGTGAAACCTTTCAATCCGGTTTCAGGGCAAATCACTCGACTGAGACAGCCCTCGCAAAAATGACTAATGATCTATTGCCAACGATGGACTCTGATGCGTCATCTATGTTGCTGCTCCTCGATCTTAGCGCTGCTTTCGATACCGTCGATCATAATATTTTATTAGAGCGTATCAAAACACGAATTGGTATGTCAGACTCAGCCCTGTCATGGTTTAACTCTTATCTTACTGATAGGATGCAGTGCGTCTCCCATAACAGTGTGACCTCGGACTATGTTAAGGTAACGTGTGGAGTTCCCCAGGGTTCGGTCCTTGGCCCTGTACTCTTCAGCATCTACATGCTGCCGCTGGGTGACGTCATACGCAAATACGGTATTAGCTTTCACTGTTATGCTGATGACACCCAACTCTACATGCCCCTAAAGCTGACCAACACGCCGGACTGTAGTCAGTTGGAAGCGTGACTTAATGAAATTAAACAATGGATGTCCGCTAACTTTTTGCAACTTAATGCCAAAAAAACGGAAATGCTGATTATCGGTCCTGCTAGACACCGACCTCTATTTAATAATACAACTTTAACATTTGACAACCAAATAATAAAACAAGGTGACTCTGTAAAAAATCTGGGTATTATCTTCGACCCAACTCTCTCCTTTGAGTCACACATTAAAAGCGTTACTAAAACGGCCTTCTTTCATCTCCGTAATATCGCTAAAATTCGCTCCATTTTGTCCACTAAAGACGCCGAGATCATTATCCATGCGTTTGTTACGTCTCGTCTCGATTACTGTAACGTATTATTTTCGGGTCTCCCCATGTCTAGCATTAAAAGATTACAGCTGGTACAAAATGCGGCTGCTAAACTTTTGACAAGAACAAGAAAGTTTGATCATATTACGCCTGTACTGGCTCACCTGCACTGGCTTCCTGTGCACTTAAGATGTGACTTTAAGGTTTTACTACTTACGTATAAAATACTACACGGTCTAGCTCCAGCCTATCTTGCCGATTGTATTGTACCATATGTCCCGGCAAGAAATCTGCGTTCAAAAGACCCCGGCTTATTAGTGATTCCTAGAGCCCAAAAAAAGTCTGCGGGCTATAGAGCGTTTTCCGTTCGGGCTCCAGTACTCTGGAATGCCCTCCCGGTAACAGTTCGAGATGCTACCTCAGTAGAAGCATTTAAGTCTCACCTTAAAACTCATCTGTATACTCTAGCCTTTAAATAGACCTCCTTTTTAGACCAGTTGATCTGCCGCTTCTTTTCTTTCTCCTATGTCCCCCCCTCCCTTGTGGAGGGGGTCCGGTCCGATGACCATGGATGAAGTACTGGCTGTCCAGAGTCGAGACCCAGGATGGACCGCTCGTCGGGACCCAGGATGGACCGCTCGCCTGTATCGGTTGGGGACATCTCTACGCTGCTGATCCGCTTGAGATGGTTTCCTGTGGACGGGACTCTCGCTGCTGTCTTGGATCCGCTTGAACTGAACTTTCGCGGCTGTGTTGGAGCCACTATGGATTGAACTTTCACAGTATCATGTTAGACCCGCTCGACATCCATTGCTTTCGGTCCCCTAGAGAGGGGGTTGCCCACATCTGAGGTCCTCTCCAAGGTTTCTCATAGTCAGCATTGTCACTGGCGTCCCACTGGATGTGAATTCTCTCTGCCCACTGGGTGTGAGTTTTCCTTGCCCTTTTGTGGGTTCTTCCGAGGATGTTGTAGTCGTAATGATTTGTGCAGTCCTTTGAGACATTTGTGATTTGGGGCTATATAAATAAACATTGATTGATTGATTGATTGAAAAAAAGATATAAAAATAACTAAAAACTTGTTGAAAAATAAACAAGTGATTTAATTATAAATAAACATTTCTACACATAGAAGTAATCATCAAGTTAAAGTGCCCTCTTTGGGGATTGTAATAGAGATCCATCTGGATTCATGAACTTAATTCTAAACATTTCTTCACAAAAAAAGAATTCTTTAACATCAATATTTATGGAACATGTCAACAAAAAATCAAGCTGTCAACACTGAATATTGCATTGTTGTATTTCTTTTCACAGTTTATGAACTTACATTCATATTTTGTTAAAGTATGATGCAATAAATATATTTATAAGAGATCTTTGAGTTGTTGCTATTTTTAGAATATTTAAAAAAAAATCTCACATACCCCTTGGCATACCTTCAAGTACCCCCAGGGGTACGCGTACCCTCATTTGAGAACCACTGCCGTAGAAGTCCACTCTCCAAGGTGAATGGCGTACATTATTATGACATTGTCATCAGATTATTGTAGTTGTTTGTACAAAATTATATTGCATTGTTTTTCATGCAATATTTGTCATCTATAAGTTTTTAATTTTAGAAGGCATATTACACGTTAAAATGTTGCTCTTTTGGTGGCCAAGCACTTTTTGAAAAGATTGTCAATCATTACAATTGGCGGTACTGTTTTTTAATACAAGCTGTGGGCAAGAACCAATTAACCTCGTAACTTGGGGTAGTAATACATTGTGTACTGATCTACGGAATTATTAAG
The DNA here is from genome assembly GCF_033978795.1 of Nerophis ophidion. Lineage (NCBI taxonomy): Eukaryota > Metazoa > Chordata > Actinopteri > Syngnathiformes > Syngnathidae > Nerophis > Nerophis ophidion. The sequence goes on along the minus strand of NC_084615.1, from coordinate 56,472,752 downwards.
GCAACTAACAACTAGTCACGGGAGGTAAAGTTGAAGACTTACTACCGTTATTGTTTAGTTAACACTTAATCATGACACACAGGCTTTATCCTATTGATATATTTGAAACGTATTGACTTCTTCCAGCTTTTGTATTCTGGAATTTGCCTTTTTGTTGCAATTGATCGGACATTGTGTTCCTGTAGCAGTAATGAACTATCAGGTGCAAAATGAAATCAATTCATCATGTAATTCACCGATGAAAAGGAAGCAATCTTGTAATGTCTCACCTTTGTCTTGGGTTGCAATAAAGTCAGTGTTTCTGGAGGGCATCTGGCGGCTGTGATCAATGGAGAGTGTTATGCCTTCAGCAATTGATCTGTGAAGGTGATTATGCACCTAATAGATTTTCCATATCCCCATCTCGCTCTACATTAAACATACTAGATGACCTTGCATTGCTATAGGAAATCTTTGTAGCCCTTTAATTTTTTTGATTGACTTTATATTGCCTTTGAAACAACAAAGTCGGAATTATAACTATTATACATACAGTTATAAACTCCATCACTCACAGATTTATGTTAAAAACATTCCACTCTTTTTACTTGCTTTTTATGGTGCTTTTAATACTGCTTCAATCCCCAGAGGGAAACGCTATGTCACATTAAGTGTTTTCTTCTGTTCATGTCTACTATTCCAATAATAACCTTCCTGACTTGCCTGTCCAACGCAAGGAGGAGATTGACTCACTAATCATTTCTGAGACTTACTGTGACCTACGGGATGTATTCAGTAAAGACAAGCCTTTCTGCTATCAACTTCATCACTCTTATGAATGCGGTTTCCAGGCACCATACTATGGATGGTGTTTTTTCTGGTGAGTCATGTCCTTTACAGTGCATCCGGAGAGTATTCACAACGCTTCCATTTTTCCAAATTTGTTGTTACAGCCCTATTCCAGAATGGAATGAATTCATTTTTGTCCTCAAAATTTGACACACACTCCCCAATACAGACATGTGGGGGTTTTTTTAATAGCAAATGTATGATTTTTTAAATCCCATGGACATAGGTATTTCACGAAGAGCTGCAAAAGCCACAACGACATCCTCGGCTCAGATCCCACATAAGGGCAACAAAAAAACTCAACCCAGGGGAACGACGAGAAACCTTGGAAGGGAACACAGAACATACTGCATCCTGTCAATAAGATAGGAGTCAAACAAAAAAGAATGTCATGGTTTAACTAAGGGGAGATGACGGCAGACTGACACCAGGCTAAGTAATGTCCAAAGATTTGTTTTATATATATATATATATATATATATATATATATATATATATATATATATATATATATGTATATATATATATATATATATATATATGTATATATATATATATATATATATATATATATATATATATATGTATATATATATATATATATATATATATATATTTATATATATATATATATATATATATATATAAAATAAAACAATAATATATATTTGGGAAATCGAGTGTGAACGAGATCCAAGAGTGTGTATGGTGTAAGGCTATGTGCAGGATTTAACTGGAGGGATTTTACCATAAGTGTTGGAGGTGCGTGTTGAGAGAAGCGGTGCAGTCCGACAAGGGCAAGGCAGGCAGGGTTGTCCAGGGGCGAAAGCGGGATCGATAGGCAGGAGCAAGTCGTCGTAGTCCGGGGGGCAAGCGAGGAGTCGAGGAACGAAGGAGGCAATCAGAGAAAGACGGAGATCTGGGGAAAAGAGAGACGCACAGCTCACTTTACAGGTGACGGAGGGTACTGCGGGGACACGGGAGAAGAAAAGGAACAAGTCAAGTCACAGAGAGGAAACAAGAATAGCGCATCAAGGAGTCGCTTACGGTACATAATGAAAAACTAAGTTCCCGCCCGATCGCTACTTCTTTGGGGGGGGGCACTCGCCGCCTCCCTCCAACTGGTCCGCCAGCGCTTGCAGGAGTCGGCAATTCTGTCGGCTGCTTGCTGCCAGCTGCGTGAACGTGTCGACGAGGGCTCACAGGGGATCTTCCTCCCCCGCCTACGGTGGTTCAGCCATGTTGGGCGCAAAATGTGAACGACTCCAGCCGTCACCGTGTGGGTTGCATGGACCATTCCGGAAGGACATCGTGTCGAGCAGGTTTTCAAATAGGCAAGGGTCTGCGTCGATCGGGTCGCTTTTCAGCTCCTCCTCCTCTGCTGCTCGTTTCGGTCGGCTTTTCAGCTGCCGGTGGCGTTGTCTTCCTCTGGGGCTCATTCTCTGTTCGGTCTCGTTCGGTTGCTTCTGCTGTGCTGCGGACACTCCAACTCTTCCTCCCCTTCTTTCCTCCTTCTCCCCTTTTATATACTGAGAGGAGATAGGCAGATTGTGAGCCGGTGTGTTTGTCACGCACCTGATTTTGATTGCTGCAGCGTCGCTCCAGGCACACCCCGCCTCTCCGTTCCGCTGCATTCTCCGCCTCATGGCCGCCATCTTGAGCAGGGCCAAAGCCTGTCCCGCCCCGCCGTCGGCCCGTCTGCTCCGCCTCTCCACACAAATATTTTCGATTCAGGCCTATATTATCCAATACTTGTTTTTTTCTGATTTCGGACTGATATCTGATATCAATGTTATTGGATCATTACACCACTAATTACAACTGTTTTGCCAAAGATGCTAAGGAAGATACATTTAACGGTCGGCATAATTGAGCAATATATTGCAATTATTTGCTGAATAGTGTTGCCAAGATTAGTCCAGACGATTTGGTCAGTCCTTCCATTTCGTGTATGATTAACAACATAGAGTGATAAAGAGAATTAAATGATCTGTCTTGGCACACAAGCGCCACATAGGAAACTGTTTAAACACACGCACACACACACACTCTCTCTCTCTTTCTCTCTCTCTCTCTCAAGCTTAACCATTAGAAAAGCAACTAGGCAAGAAATTGAATTTTGAGTCATTATATGGCCGATCTAAAATGGTAAAAAGAGGAAGACACAGTTGATGGAATGCGCTGATTGATGTGTGTGCTATGGAGTGATATCACTTCATAGCACACACATCCACCCATCCATAGCATACACATGTATCACATAGGAACATTTCTGTTCCCTAGGGGTCATGACAGAAAATAATTAATGAGCGATGACTGCCGCCAAGTGTCGCTCGAAAAACAATTACCGCTCCTCTTCAATTTAAAGATAGCATAAGTCCATTCCAGACAGTTAATAATAATTAAGTTAGTGTTTTTTATACAAACGTACTTAACATTGTTCTGTTTGATATATTTCACTTGATCAAGCCTTTTCTAACATTTCCTAATACAAACATGTATGATTCCTGCTCATATCCATCCATCCATCCATTTTCTACCGCTTATTCCCTTTCGGGGTCACGGGGGGCGCTGGCGCCTATCTCAGCTACAATCGGGCGGAAGGCAGGGTACACCCTGGACAAGTCGCCACCTCATCGCAGGGCCAACACAGATAGACAGACAACATTCACACTCACATTCACACACTACGGCCAATTTAGTGTTGCCAATCAACCTATCCCCAGGTGCATGTCTTTGGAAGTGGGAGGAAGCCGGAGTACCCGGAGGGAACCCACGCATTCACGGGGAGAACATGCAAACTCCACACAGAAAGATCCCGAGCCTGGATTTGAACCCAGGACTGCAGGAACTTCGTATTGTGAGGCAGACGCACTAACCCCTCTGCCACCGTGAAGCCCCTGCTCATATCGAAACTGATTAATATCGATATGCGTCACTATCGTAACAATATACTGTACTGTAATACATATACACAAGTACAGTAATACACAACCATATATTAAAATACTACTACTTGTATGATGTTGATCTTCTATGTAAAACAATACAGTACCTGACCTACAGGTACAGTACTTACATTAAAACATTTTTATGATTAAAAATGCTTAATTTAACAGAAAAATACATATAATTTGTTTAAATAACTATATTTTGACTAATAAAAATTCAATAAATATATTTTGAAATTGGAAGCGCTAAGTGGCGAAGGAGTGTACTTCAGAACATATTTCATTCACACAATTCACTATGAATATTTTTGCACTTTTTTTTGCAGTAGTACTGACTTTGCCTAAGGTTGACTAGAATTCTGCCACAGGCAACATTATCAAAAACAATTATTTTCACATAAAAAACAATTATAACTCACAATAATCACGTAAGCACTTTAATGTATTCTCACTTCATACATGTGCAAATAAACAGCTGCTTGTCCTACAAAGTATTTTACTAAAATGGCAGTGAACAGAAGAGAAACCACACCAGAGAAACAAAGCAATCAAAAATGTGTCCTAACCATACTTGCCAAACTTGAGACCTCCAAATTCGAGAGATAAGGGGGGGGTTTGTGGTAGCGGGGGTGTATATTGTAGCGTCCCGGAAGAGTTAGTGCTGCAAGGGATTCCGGGCATTTGTTCTGTTGTGTTTATGTTGTGTTACGGTGCGGATGTTCTCCCAAAATGTGTTTGTCATTCTTGTTTGGTGTGGGTTCACAGTGTGGTGCATATTTGTAACAGTGTTAAAGTTGTTTATACGGCCAGCCTCAGTGTGACCTGTATGCCTTTTGATCAAGTATGCCTTGCATTCACTTATGTGTGTGTAAAAGCCGCATATATTATGTTACTGGGCCGGCACACTGTTCGTATAGATGAAAACCGGATGTGAAGACACGTTGTAAGAGACGCTAAAGGCCGTGCCTTTAAGGCACACCCCCAATATTGTTGTCCGGGTTGAAAAATCGGGAGAATAATTGCCCCGGGAGATTTTCGGGGGTGGGGCACTGAAATTCGGTAGTCTCCTGGGAAAATCGGGAGGGTTGGCAATTATGGTCCTAACTACTCGCAGCCTTACCGACTGCATCACACAAATTGCTGCCAGACACTGTCGTGTTCCACCAAAAACATCCGAACGACATACATTCATCCATGAAAATATTAAGAAGCTGAAGACATTGTTTGATGTATTTCAGTATGTTCTGTCCGGTCTTGACTCAACATATGGAGAGACTAAAGACTACAACTTGGCTGACGGGATGGGGACGCTGTCAAAGCTGGTGTGGCCTGCAGGATGAATTTCAAACACGTAAATAAGGCAGGACACAAGGACATACATACATACAAAAACAAAAACCATGCAACACTTCAGGCACAAGACGATACAAGGTTGATTAAAGATGCATCTCCTTAAAAACTGACTTCAAAACAACATTGCAAAATAATTGTATCTGTAAAATGAGACAATGTTCTCGTATCCATGTTCCGTCCATCCAATTTTCTACCGCTTGTCCCTTTTGATGTTGCATTCGGGCGGATGGCGGGGTACACCCTGGACAAGTCGCCACCTCATCACAGGGCCAACACAGATAGACAGGCAACATTCACACTCACATTCACACACTAGGGCCAATTTAGTGTTGCCAATCAACCTATCCCCAGGTGCATGTCTTTGGAGGTGGGAGGAAGCCGGAGTACCCGGAAGGAACCCATGCAGTCACGGGGAGAACATGCAAACTCCACACAGAAAGATCCTAGCCGAGAATTGAACTCAGGACTACTCAGGACCCTCGTATTGTGAGGCACATGCACTAACCCCTGTTCCACACTCAACGGTCAATTCAAAGTCACAACTCAACATTGTTAAAAAATCGGCAAAAAACACATTGTTCCAACGTTAAGATCGACTTGCTCAACATCAGGACCTAATTCAAGAAGTTGTCAACATTGTTTTAACGTCTTGGGTTTGAGCACCACCATCATGTGTTATGTAGACCGATGATTCTCAAACTGTGGGCTCCGTCTAGTGGTACTTTAACGTTTATGTGCAATTAATTTGATTTGATTCGTTTGATTTGTTTCATTTTCCTGTATTCAAACACAGTGGCACTGTTTGAACTGTGCGTAATGTTACAATGGTTAAAAAATACAAAATATATTAATTACATAAAACTTTTGCCTTGTTTTAATGAATATGTTACTACTACAATACTGTATTTTGATGTTATCTTTAGGGTGGTAATTGGAAAGCTAAGCGTTTTCTGAGCTGTTACTCTGTGAAAAACGTTTTACAACCACTGATGTCATATTAACATGCAATGTGTCTTTTTTCATTAAACACAATTTTTCAATGTGTTAACAGAAATGTCAATCGTCACAAGATACACTGAGACCTAATTTCACTGTTTACATGCTGCATGTAAAGCTCTTACTGGTATGCTTTGAAGCACTCAAAAACCTCTCCTAACCGTGAGTCTTGAAAAAACAATTTAATTCAGTGCTGCGATGCCGCAGTGCATGGAAAAGCGCGATTAAATGCAACATGGCGATGAATCAAAGACGAGGTCGATGGGATCAGTGACCTGATTGATTGAACTGCAGTGTGTGCTTCTTCGCAATGGATACTAAATTTGCGAAAGGCAGCTGATTTAGTGATGGATCTCACACGTTTCGAACGTATCATACACGCTACACAAACACACAGCTACAACAGAGGACACATGCATAGGAGGGAGGATGTCGGTGGGGTAAGCCAGTCTGCATGGCCGTAACTACCATTGAGGACACCAAAGTTCTGTCCACAGTATTTTTTTAAGTGACAAAAAGAAGGTGATAAAACTGACTGCAAATGTACTTTGTTCGAGACATAACGTGCGCTATACATCACCATGCGGTAGAGCAGGGGTCGGGAACATTTTTGGCTGAGAGAGTCAAGAAGCCAAATATTTTAAAATGTATTTCTGTAAGAGCCATATAATATATTTTTTAACACTGAACACAACTAAACGAGTGCATTTTTAAGTAAGACCAACATTTCTAGAGTATAATAGGTCTCTTATTCTTTGTATTAACATTGTTATTATGAAGCAAACTGTGGAAGGGTCGTGGCCTGCGGGCCTGCAGCGAAGCAGGGTGTTGCCAGGACTGGCCTCGAAATCAGCCACAGGTGTGTGGATAGCCCACCTGGGCCTTGTTATCTAATAACATGTCGCTCTGTTATACTGTAAGCATCAGCCAGGAGGAGAGACAGGGTTGGAGCTGGAGCCAGAGCGCGAGCGAGAACGAAAGAGAAAAATACAATTGCTCGAAAGCAACTGAGAGATTTATTGAAAAATAAAACAATATTGTAACCCTGAAACAGGCTCTCATGTCAGTGCTTGGTGGTCTGAAGAACCCCCAGGAGGGCAAGCCCCACACTAATCAATAATAAATAAATAACTTGTTACCATTAACGCAACTTCTTAAACATAAAAAAGCATGAGAATGTTTTATATATTGAACGTTATTTTTAACTGTGATTACAAGTGGTATTTTTTATTACTTATCGTGTTAAGAAACGTCAGCTCAAAAGACCTGACATCTGGCTCGCTAGCCATAGGTTCTCTACCCCTGCGGTAGAGCATCCATCCATTTCCTACCGCTTGTCCCTTCCGGTGTCGCGAGGGGTGCTGGAACCTATCTCAGTTGCATTCGGGCAGAAGGCGGCGTACACCCTGGACAAGTCGCCACCTAGTCACAGGGCCAACACAGATAGACACACAACATTCACACTCACATTCACACACGAGGGCCAATTTCAACCTCTCCTAATATATGATCTTTGCTCATGCACTGCCCGCTACAACCCCAGAAAACGACATATTGCGATAAAGTCCACTTTTACTTCAAACACCGTACGATTCCAACGTTAACTTTAAATTGTGCTGCCGTAATTAATGTTGGTGCATCTGAATGAAATTGATGTAAAATGCTGTCAGAAAAATACTGTTGTCATGTTAGTCAGGTTCATTTCACAGAGATCAAGCCCCCGGGGACCCCGACTTAAACAAGTTGAAAAACTTCTTCGGGTGTTACCATTTACTAGTCAATTGTACGGAAAATGTACTGTTCTGTGCAATCTATTAATAAAAGTTTCAATCGATCAATCAAACCCCATTTTGCGTAAACAAGCACATATCAGAAGAAACTAGAGCTCAGAAATTATTATGTAGAAAGCTGGAACGCAAATGGCGCACGACTAAACTTGAGGTGCACCATCAAGCATGGAGTGATGGTTTAATAACTTATAAACGCATGCTTACCTTAGCTAAAGCTAAATATTACTCAAATCTCATCCACCGTAATAAAAACGATCCTAAATTTTTGTTTAGTACGGTAGCATCGCTAACCCAACAAGGGACTCCTTCCAGTAGCTCCACCCACTCAGCTGATGACTTTATGCAATTCTTTAGTAAGAAAATTGAAGTCATTAGAAAGGAGATTAAAGACAATGCGTCCCAGCTACAACGGGGTTCTATTAACACTGACACGATGGTATATACGGCGGATACTGCCCTCCAAAATAGTTTCTCTCGTTTTGAGGAAATAACATTAGAGGAATTGTTACAATGTGTAAATGGAATAAAACAGACAACATGTTTACTTGACCCTCTTCCTGGGAAACTGATCAAGGGGCTCTTTGTATTATTAGGTCCATCAGTGCTAAATATTATAAACTTATCACTCTCCTCGGGCACTGTTCCCCTAGCATTCAAAAAAGCGGTTATTCATCCTCTTCTTAAAAGACCTAACCTCGATCCTGACCTCATGGTAAATTACCGACCGGTGTCTCACCTTCCCTTTATTTCAAAAATCCTTGAAAAAATTGTTGCGGAGCAGTTAAATGAACACTTAGCGTCTAACAATCTATGTGAAACCTTTCAATCCGGTTTCAGGGCAAGTCACTCCACGGAAACAGCCCTCGCAAAAATGACTAATGATCTATTGCTAACGATGGATTCTGATGCGTCATCTATGTTGCTGCTCCTTGATCTTAGCGCTGCTTTCGATACCGTCGATCATAATATTTTATTAGAACGTATCAAAACACGAATTGGTATGTCAGACTTAGCCCTGTCTTGGTTAAACTCTTATCTTACTGATAGGATGCAGTGTGTCTCCCATAACAATGTGACCTCGGACTACATTAAGGTAACGTGTGGAGTTCCCCAGGGTTCGGTCCTTGGCCCTGCACTCTTCAGCATCTACATTCTGCCGCTAGGTGACATCATACGCAAATACGGTATTAGCTTTCACTGTTATGCTGATGACACCCAACTCTACATGCCCCTAAAGCTGACCAACACGCCGGATTGTAGTCAGCTGGAGGCGTGTCTTAATGAAATTAAACAATGGATGTCCGCTAACTTTTTGCAACTCAACGCCAAAAAAACGGAAATGCTGATTATCGGTCCTGCTAGACACCGAACTCTATTTAATAATACAACTCTAACATTTGACAACCAAACAATTATACAAGGCGACACGGTAAAGAATCTGGGTATTATCTTCGACCCAACTCTCTCCTTTGAGGCACACATTAAAAGCGTTACTAAAACGGCCTTCTTTCATCTCCGTAACATCGCTAAAATTCGCTCCATTCTGTCCACTAAAGACGCTGAGATCATTATCCATGCGTTTGTTACGTCTCGCCTCGACTACTGTAACGTATTATTTTCGGGTCTCCCCATGTCTAGCATTAAAAGATTACAGTTGGTACAAAATGCGGCTGCTAGACTTTTGACAAGAACAAGAAAGTTTGATCACATTACGCCTGTACTGGCTCACCTGCACTGGCTTCCTGTGCACTTAAGATGTGACTTTAAGGTTTTACTACTTACGTATAAAATACTACACGGTCTAGCTCCATCTTATCTTGCCGATTGTATTGTACCATATGTCCCGGCAAGAAATCTGCGTTCAAAGGACTCCGGCTTATTAGTGATTCCCAAAGCCCAAAAAAAGTCTGCGGGCTATAGAGCATTTTCCGTTCGGGCTCCAGTACTCTGGAATACCCTCCCGGTAACAGTTCGCGATGCCACCACAGTAGAAGCATTTAAGGCTCACCTTAAAACTCATTTGTATACTCTAGCCTTTAAATAGACTCCCTTTTTAGACCAGTTGATCTGCCGTTTCTTTTCTTTTTCTTCTATGTCCCACTCTCCCGTGTGGAGGGGGTCCGGTCCGATCCGGTGGCCATGTACTGCTCGCCTGTGTATCGGCTGGGGACATCTCTGCGCTGCTGGTCCGCCTCCGCTTGGGATGGTTTCCTGCTGGCTCCGCTGTGAACGGGACTCTCGCTGCTGTGTCTTGGATCCTCTTTGGACTGGACTCTCGCGACTGTGTTGTATCCATTGTGGATTGAACTTTCACAGTATCATGTTAGACCCGCTCGACATCCATTGCTTTCCTCCTCTCTAAGGTTCTCATAGTCATCATTGTCACTGACGTCCCACTGGGTCATTATTGTCACCAATGTCCCACAGGGCGTGAGTTTTCCTTGCCCTTATGTGGGCCTACCGAGGATGTCGTGGTGGTCTGTGCAGCCCTTTGAGACACTAGTGATTTAGGGCTATATAAGTAAACATTGATTGATTGATATCAAATGTAAATTATTGATTGACAGGGTGATTCTCATACATTTTTACCCCAAATGTATTACTGGCCTTCTTGTGATAAGAATATGAGGACAGAATTCCCTCTCAGGCCATGTCCACACGAACACTTAATAAATGCATACTTACCTCTGCGTTTAGGCCTTTTGTCCACACGCGGACGCATACATTTGTCTTTAAAAATGCAGACTTTTACAAACGCTAGCCAAAATGTAGAGTTGTGATGACGTCACTGTTGTGCTCTGTCATTTCCAAAGCTCAACAACACTACCTTGGGGCTTTAAACACAATGTAAAAGGAATTGCTGTATAACCATCCATTTTCTACCGCTTATTCCCTTTTGGAGTCGCGGGGGGCGCTGGTGCCTATCTCAGCTACAATCGGGCGGAAGGTGGTGTACACCCTGGAAAAAGTCGCCACCTCATCGCAGGGCCAACACAGATAGACAGACAACATTCACACTCACATTCACACACTAGGGCCAATTTAGTGTTGCCAATCAACCTATGCCCAGGTGCATGTCTTTGGAAGTGGGAGGAAGCCGGAGTACCCGGAGGGAACCCACGCATTCACGGGGAGAACATGCAAACTTCACACAGAAAGATCCCGAGCCTGGATTTGAACCCAGGACTGCAGGACTTTCGTATTGTGAGGCAGACGCACTAACCCCTCTGCCACCGTGAAGCCCGGAAGTACTGTATATTTGAACGTAAATATGCAAATAGTTTCACTCAACATTAATAAAAAAGACACATCAAAATAGTCTTTGTGACTCTCAATCAATAAATCAAAGTTTTTTTATATAGCCCTTAATCACAAGTGTTTCAAAGGGCTGCACAAGCTACAATGATATTCTCAGATCAGATCCCACATCAGGGTATCAATCAATCAATCAATATTTATTTATATAGCCCTAAATCACAAGTGTCTCAAAGGGCTGTATAAGCCACAACGACATCCGCGGTACAGAGCCCACATAAGGGCAAGGAAAAACTAACCCCAGTGAGATGTCGGTGACAGTGACTATGAGAAACCTTGTAGAGGACCGCATATGTGGGCAACCCCCCTCCCCGACACCCCCCTAGGGGAGACCGAATGCAACGGATGTTGAGGGGGTCTAACATGATATTGTGAAAGTCCAGTCCAGAGTGGATCCAACATAACAGTGAGAGTCCAGTCCAAAGTGGATCCAGCTGGAGACCATCCCTTGCGGAGGCGGATGAGCAGCGCAGAGATGTCCCCAACCGATACACAGACGAGCGTTACATCCTGGATCTCGACTCTGGACAGCCAGTACTTCATCCATGGCCGGGGTAGACCTGTGTCTCCCCCGCACCCCCTCCACAAGGGAGAGGAGAAAAAGAAAAGAAACGGCAGATCAACTGGTCTAAAAAGGGGGTCTTTTTAAAGGCTAGAGTATACAAATGAGTTTTAAGATGTGACTCAAATGCTTCTACTGAGGTAGCATCTCGAACTGAGTACTGGAGCCTGAATATAAAACGCTCTAAAGCCCGCAGACTTTTTTTGGGCTCTGGGAATCACTAATAAGCCAGAGTTCTTTGAATGCGGGGTAAGTAAAAAACTCAACCCAATGGGATACATTGAGAAACGTTGGAGGGGACCGCAAATGTGGGGACCCGTTCCCGGGCGACCGGTGCAATGGATGTCGAGTGGACATCCATTGGCCTATGCTAATGACAGTCAGCTGTTTTGGATACGATCGCTGTGGAACCTCCACCTGACGGAACAACTTTGACAAGCAAGACTTTTTGCTCTGTGTCATAAGAAAGGTGCAACATTATCTTATGTTTTTAGTCCTTATTTAATGACAAATTATGAATTTAACTTATGTCTTCGTTCTATTTTTGTAGATGGAGCCGCGCCCGACCGTGCATGCGCGTAATAAGCAACTAAAAAAAACATGATGCTGTGTCCTCCTTGTCGTGTGTACTGATGTTAAAGACAATATACACTTCATTACACATGTTTATCACTATATCCATGATTGAATGCTTTATATATCAAGGAGAGTTTTGCAGGGATACACGCACGTCCGTGTACTTTATATTGGCACTTAAACATGCAAAAAGGTTTCCTTGGCTCGTTAGTGCGTGGTGATTTAAGAAATAAAGTACACTTCACTGCCCAAGTAGAATATATCGCCATGTTGCTGAACATGTTATAGTTCTTAGTGTTGGGTTTTAGCAGCACAGGTGTGCTTTCGCTCTTTAATAATGTTCCCAGGGCTCTGTGGGCTTGCAGGTTGTTTTTTAAGATAATGTACATGTCATTGTATGTCCAAAGTATATCAAAATAAACATAATAGGAGGTGTAATGCCACCAGGTCAGCTGTTGCTGCTTTTTCCAGGCTTATGAATGGACAGAATGTGTATTACAGCAGGTGTATGTGTTTGTGTGTAGACATAGATAGTTATAAAAATACATTTGTGTGGATGGAGATTGTTTTAACCCTAAATATGTTGTGAACGACTCTTGCCGTCGTCGTGTGGGTTACATGAACCACCCAGGACGGACATGATCGTCGAGCACAGGTTTGACTCTTTATTTTTCAATAAAGTTTGAGTGTCAGTCGGGTCGCTCTTTCAGATCCTCCTCCGCTGCTCGTTCCGGTCTGCTTTTCAGCTGCTGTGTCGTCGTCTTCGTCTGTGCTGTTGTCTGTCGCATTTTGCTCGCTTTCCTGCTGTGCTGCGGACACTCCACCGCCTTTCTCTTGATTTTTCGTCCTTCTCCCCTTTTATACTCATCAACTGTGTGTGAGCCACTCACCTGATCTCGATTGTGGCGGCGTTCACTGTAAAAACTCTTTCAGTGGCATTGTCCATTTTACTTTATTTTTAAAAGTATATTTATTCCAATAAATCAATTTATTTTTATTTTCATAGTTTTTGAGTTATCTATAAGTAAAAAGTGTGAATATCTTCGTAACTTACTTTTTTATGTGATAAAATTTATTTTATTGGACTTCCAACATAAATTGATTTAGCAAAACTCAGTTCCAATGTTTATATCAGACCTAAAACGTCAGAACCCGCCCACCTGCAGCTGTGGAAGAACAAGCCCAGACACGTTGTTTCACGGAGCCGAAGGAAAACAATTTACCGAACTCATGTAAGTAACAATTTATATTGTTAAAAGTCAGTATTTGCCAGGATTGAAATGTATACATTTTCAAAAGCATGGTTCAACGTTATATTTTCTTTGCTACTTTTCCCGCCGACTGCCATTTCGAATGTGCTCTTATACCGCCAACAGCTCATAACTTCAACCAAACATTGTTTATACATGTGCAGTTTATAATTGGAGTTTTCTTTGCTTGTAGTCAAGACGCTGTAGTCACGTAGCTTATTCACTTTCCCAGCAAAACTTGGGAAGCTGTTACGTGCTGGTGAGATGGGTTGTGATACTCTCTGTCTGTTGGTTAAGTTAGTATTAGTTATTTTGTCTTAAACTGTATATAAACGAAACAATATCATTGCTAACACACTGCTGAATATTTACGTTTGTTTTGGTCGGTGAAAACCGCCGTTTATTTTGGTTAATTTGACGGAGATGTTGCCCTCATTTGCATATTCAACGACCTGCTGCAGGAGACTGAACGTGTCTGACAGCCTGTTTACTGACTGTCCCTCATAGGGAATACATGTGCAGATCCTGATTCCTGCTCTGACTGATGTGCAGCCTATCAGAGAAAGGACTGTGCCAGGAGCATCAATGATATGATGGCCACAACATACAGTTGGAGAAGACAGGAAGTGGTTGCCAAGTCTCCTCCTGCCCTCTTCAAACCATTCCAGGTAAATGATTATTCATTCTATTTTTCCTGACCAAGTTTCCATTGTGACTTGGACATGACATACTAGTCTCACTTGTTGCCTGAAAATGTATACTAAAACCCTTGATATCAGTAACGGTCAACATTTGCTGTCTTACAGATTAATGAAGAGTTCCGAAGGTGCACTGCTGTTCCACTGGAATCAACTTTTATGTCCCAGCTGGACAAGTACACTCCAAAACTCCTGGAGCTCTTCAGTGCAAAAGGAGGAGTGACTGGTCAGCGCATCAAGAACTTGTTGAGGGAACTGATACAGGTGGGTAAAAAGTGGTTTAAAAGTTTAAAACTGAATCTGTAATCATGCTCTAATAACAGTATCACAGATTTGGAGTAAAAGTGCCAACAAAATTCATTGATGTATTATTCTTTTACTCTAGGACCCAAGTGCCTCTGCAGTGATGAAGAGAGATGTGACTCTGAGATGCCTCATAGAGTACATGGGAGAGAGTGGACAGGAGCTCATCTCTGACTACTGTGTAAGTATTGTTTAAAAGCAGCTTTGGATCAGTCCGATGTAAAAGCTTCAATTGGGTTTACTTTTATGTGAACTGACTAAACCAGCAGTTGTCAGGTGGAGGTGGAGCATGCAGCTAGTTGGCAGGAGCCTCAGGATAGCCGATTAGCACAGCACCACAGAGTGATGCATTTCTGTCTTGTGTTTCAATGCAACCAAAAAAATACTCCCCCTAAACAAGTATTAACACATTTACTATATATATATATATATATATATATATATATATATATATATATATATATATATATATATATATATATATATATATATATATATATATATATACATAACATATTACTGTTTGTTTATTTGTTTTAGTTTCTGGTGGTTCTATTCAGGTTTTTTATATGCAAATTAAAAATGCCAATAAAAAGCATGTGGCTGGAAATGCATCTATTGTACCAAGTTTACAAGATCTCTAATTAGAATTCAAAAGTTTTCAAAATGGTCTTCACAAAAGTAATCATAATCCGAATTAAAAATCACACAACTTATATCAAATATAAAATTAGATGTTTGTTTTTTTAATTACTGTTTTTGTATCTCAAAGGGAACTGCAGAGACCACTGTTGATGAGGACCTGAAAATGAAGAATATGAGCATCTACATCTGTTGTGAGCCAAATGCAGTAGGAATCATTAATGAGGGAGTACCAGTCCTTACTCATCTTGGAAACCTGGCCAAAGCATTCTGCCTACTTTTGGGGTTGACATATGCACTTCATCTGGAGTATCCATCCAAACTTTCCAAAACATTTGAGGTATTTCAAAGACTTTTTGTGGGACTCGACACACTGCACCCAAAACCAACCCCCAAATTCATGACTCTCAAAAACAAGCTTGTAGCTTAGGCAGTGAGCCATGACTGTCAGCTTGCACTTTTCAACAGCTATTTTCTTGTGTCTGTTCTAAATCTTTATACATTGTACATTGCGTTGAATTCTTCAGAATGTTGTAACGGTTTGTCCTGTTCAGGTTTTATACAAAGCTCTAGGTCATTGTTTCTGGTGTGTAAATTACGTTTTTGTATGTTTTATACACACTAAATTGCCCCACTGTGAAGCTCCAGCTGGTCAAAAGGAGGGATCTGTGAGTTGTTTAAGTTAAAATGTTTCAAAATATACACACTGAAAGACACTACTGTGAAGTTGTTCTGCTTGTGAATTGCTACAGAAGTACAGATAATCTTAATGTTCAATTGTTTTAGCAAGAAACTGTACTGTGAATGTTCTAAGTAAAACTTGAGATACTGAGGTCATGCATTCTTTTATGCACTAAATACTGATGTTCTTGACTAGCAATACTGTCAAGCTTTTTGACACGGTTTGGATATGGCTTGTGAAAATGTTTTATTAATATGCATACGGTTAAAAAAAGAAAACTACTGTGAAGGTGTTCTATACATCACTTTAAAAAGTTGAGGTCATGCATTCTATGCACTAAATATGGATGTTAACTGTTCATACTGTCCAGCTCATTGCCACTGTTTTTATATGGTAATGATTTAATAAAGGTTGGAATTTGATATGTTTTGATTTTTTTATTATTATTCTAAGTAATTTTTCCATTTTCAAAAAAAAGAAAGGGTAAGTTGCTCAAAATTAATAAAATTGAGTACAAAAATTATTTTTTCATTTAAATGTTACTTATTTTAATTAAGTCTTGTGTGTTTAATATGCTGATGTTTTTTTTTACATTGATTTTACTCAATTTCTTGGCTTTTTCTGTAAACTCAACTTAATCTTTTTGCTTAAATCGAAATGCATATTATTAAGTTCTACTTACTCAAAATACCAATTAATTGACTAAACTAACAAAAATTGCTTGGAAAATGTTGCCTTATTTTTATTGAGTTAGATCTAGGCAACAGTTTTTACAGTGTTGCTCCTGGCACGCACCACATCTCTGTTCCGTCGCATTCTCCGCCTCCATGCTGCCATCTTGAACAGGGCTATAGCTTGCCCTGCCCCGCCGTCTGCTCCGCCTCTCCACAGTCCTCCATCGCCAGACGCAAGCCAGGCTTCCGCCCAGCTGAGCCTACTCCCCCCTCCCTTTTTTGAAATGAAGACTGCCTTGGCCACCTGTCTTCTCTTTGTCTTTTTCTTTGTCTCTTCCTTTTTCATTGTCTTTTCCTTTTTCTTTGTCTTTTCCTTTTTCTTTTTCTTCTTCTTTTCTTTGTCTTCTTTGTCTTTTCGTTTTTCTTTTTCTTCTTTGTCTTTTCCATATTTGTCTTTATCTTCATTATCATTTTCTTGAATTTCTTCAACTGTTTCTTCTTCTTTTTTGTTCTCTTCTTCTTTATCATTGTCTTGAATTTCTTCCACTATTTCTTCATCTTTATAATTTTCTTGAATTTCTTCAACTATTTCTTCTTCTTTATCATTTTCTTGAATTACTTCAACTTCTTCTTCCTCTTCAGCTGCACGCTCTACTGGCTGTGCATATGTCTCCTCAGCAGGGGGCGCCTCCTCTGCACTTCTGTCTGCCTTCTTGTCTTCGGGGGGCCATTCGCCAACACCCTAGCCCTTGAGCAGGGCTATAGCTTGCCCTGCCCCATTGTCGGCCAGTCGGCTCCGCCTCTCCACATATGTGTTTTTGAAACTGTCCTTGTTCGTGTGGACATGGCCTTAGACTTCCAGTGGTTCTCGTGGCGCGTCATTAGTACTTGTATTTAAAAGTTGAAACTGTACAACATTTTTTTAAATGAATGTTTTAATGGTATAAGAGCTGTTTAATACACTAAACTTCAGCATAATAATAAAAAAAGTGGACTGCTAAAAAATCATGTTGACTGTCAAAGATGTTAGATAATATAACACCTAATATTTATTCCACAATGGAAGCTTTTGTTATTCTGGAAATATGTCAAGGTAATATTATTAATATGCCGCAGGGATACACATGATTTCAGTCTTTCAAATTTCCTCTTCAACCACCAATTTTTTACCTTAGTATTTGTCAAATCCTCATTATGGCCCTGTCAGTCAGGCAATGGCTGCTGTTGTAAAATGCTCTTACAAAGCAGTTAATTTATAATGTTTTCAATGTGCTACAGTATCGTGACAGCTGCTATGTTTTTGAGGAACAATACTGGAGGCTGTGTAAAGAAAAAGAAAAGAGTTCCTGTCAAGTAACGACCTGTTTGTACATTGATCTTGTATCATTCGTTCAGTGGTGTCGTCCACAACATCACGATCAGTTGAGATGTGTAGTCCGGACTCGCATTACCTTTGTAGTTTGTTCGCAGACTTATTTCAAAGTGGTTTCAACTTCGTTTAGTTAGTGAGGAGGCAGTTGACTGTTGCGGGGGTGATGAGTGGACGATGGAGCCTTTCAAATGTGTCCAATCCGCGCAATTTCCCCGCTCATTTTGACCAATCACTGACATTTTCGCTAATTAAATTTGTCCCAGCCACACTGAAACGCAACACAACCAATCAAATGTCTCTCTGCATCGCCAAGCGTCTTCACTTACTTCTTAACATTACCAGATAGCCCTTTGTTCACTCATCTATTACTCATCTCTCACACATTTTACCAAGATTAATCACAGCCAGATTGTTGTCAACAGTTCCCAAATGTTCTCACCCAAACTGCAGAAAAACTACACGCAATGTGTTGGAATATTACATACACCACAGACTATAAACCGTTACTTTTTCTTACACATTGAACCCTTCAGCTGCGGCTGATTTACGGCGTTTTCCTCGCTTAGGGCCATAAGAAATTTAATGATTTAAAAAAGGTTGTTAAATTGTTTGTGCTATGCTACCATCTTTTGGACGAATTTGGTCACTGCAGATCCTGGGAAAGGTGGTAATAAATACTGATAAAGTTGAAGAATGCTCATCAAACACTTATATGGAAGATCCCACAGGTGTCCAAGCTAATTGGGTTACAGGTGGGTGCCATGATTGGGTATAAAAGCAGCTTCCATGAAATGCTAAGTATTTCACAAACAAGAATGGGGTGAGGGTCACCACTTTGTAAGCAAATTTTCGAACAGTTTTAGAACAAAATTTCTCAACGAGCTATTGCAAGGAATTTAGGCATTTTACCATCTACGGCCCGTAATTTCATCTAAAGGTTCAGAAAATCCGGAGAAATCACTGGACGTAAGCAATGATATTACAGACCTTTGACCCCTCAGGCGGTACTGCATCAAAAACCGACATCAGTGTGTAAAGGATATCACCACACATGCTCAGGAACACTTCATAAAACCACTGTCAGTAACTATAGTTGGTCGCTACATCTGTAAGTGCAAGTTAAAACTCTACTATGCAAGGCCAAACCCATTTACCAGCAACACCATGAAACTCTGCCGGCTTCGCTGGGCCCGAGCTCAACTAAGATGGACTGATGCAAAGTGGAAAAGTGTTCTGTGGTCTGACGAGTCCACATTTCAAATTATATTTGGAAACAGAGGATGTGTTAGATGTAAATATAAACGGAATACAATGATTTGCAAGTCCTTTTCAAACCATATTCAATTGAATGCACTACAAAGACAAGATATTTGATGTTCAAACTCATAAACTTTATATATTTTTTTGCAAATAATTTACTTTGAATTTCATGGCTGCAACACACGCCAAAGTAGTTGGGAAAGGGAATGTTCACCACTGTGTTACATCACCTTTTCTTTTAACAACACTCAATAAACGTTTGGGAACTGAGGAAACTAATTGTTGAAGCTTTGAAAGTGGAATTATTTCCCATTCTTGTTTTATGTAGAGCTTCAGTCGTTCAACAGTCCGGGATCTCCGCCGTCGTATTTTAGGCTTCATAATGCGCCACACATTTTTGATGGGAGACAGGTCTGGAATGCAGGCGGGCCAGGAAAGTACCCACACTCTTTTTTTACGAAGCCACACTGTTGTAACACTTGTCTTGCTGAAATAAGCTGAGGCGTCCATGATAACGTTGCTTGGATGACAACATATGTTGTTCTAAAACCTGTATGGACCTTTCAGCATTAATGGTGCCTTCACAGATGTGTAAGTTACCCACTAATACACTCCCATACCATCCCAGATGCTGGCTTTTGAACTTTGCGCATATAACAATCCGAATGGTTATTTTCCTCTTTGTTCTGGAGGACACCACCTCCTCTGTTTCCAAATATAATTTGAAATGTGGACTCGTCAGACCACAGAACACCTTTCCACTTTGCATCAGTCCATCTTAGGTGAGCTCAGGCCTAGCCAAGCCAGCAGTGTTTCAGAGTATTGTTGATATATGGGTTTGGCTTTGCATAGTAAAGTTTTAACTTGCATTTACAGATGTAGCGACGAACTGTAGTTACTAACAGTGGTTTTATGAAGTGTTCCTGAGCCCATGTGGTGATATCCTTTACACACTGATGTCGGTTTTTGATGCAGTACCGCCTGAGGGATCAAAAGGCTGTAATATCATCGCTTATGTGCAGTGATTTCTCCAGATTCTCTGCAGTGTTTTATGATTTTACGGACCGTAGATGCTAAAATCTCTAAATTCCTTGCAATAGCTTGTTGAGAAATGTTGTTCTAAAACTGTTTGATAATTTGTTTACAAAGTGGTGACCCTCACCCCATCCTTGTTTGTGAATTACTTAGCATTTCATGGAAGCTGCTTTTATACCCAATCATGGCACCCAACTGTTCCCAATTAGCCTGCACACCTGTGGGATTTTCCATATAAGTGTTTGATGAGCACTCCTCAACTTTATCTGTGTTTATTTCCACCTTTCCCAACTTCTTTGTCACGTGTTGCTGGCATCAAATTCTAAAGTTAATTAATATTTGCCCAAAAAAAAAAAAAGTTCATCAGTTTGTGCATCAAATATGTTGTCTTTGTAGCATATTCAACTGAATATGGGTTCACAAAGATTTGCAAATCATTGTATTCCATATATTTTTACATCTAACACAATTCCCCAACTCATATGGAAACGGGGTTTGTATATATATATATGTCACAGTTATTTGGTGTCGGACCCCAAGATGCAGAGAAGGAGGCAGGCATTTGGCAAGCAAACATGATTTAATAAAGACACTAAGACAAAAACAAAACCAAAAGGGTACAAACAAAAAGCACGCACATGGGCGGATATGACAAACTAAGGGCTATGAACAAACCAATCGGAAGCAGGGAACAAAAAACAGCAAGCTACAAAACATCCACCAAATATAGCTTACCGCTACGCTGCATTCAGGCGACCAGTCGGAATGACAAGTAGAAAATGACATTGACACGACAATACAAATGATCCAGCCCTGACTGGAGGAGAAAACAGGTCTTAAATAGTGGCTGGCTGATTGATCCCAGGTGTGGCCAGGCGCCAGTCAGCCACAGCTGAGGGTTACACAGCACTCAGGGAGACAAACAGGAAACAGAACCAAAATAAGAGTGCTGACAGGAACTAAAGACAAACGCAGAGGAAAAACTAAGACATAGACCAAAACTGTCAGGGACAAGGCTGACAGTAGCCCCCCTTCCCATAACGGATAGCAGACGTTTCACGAATCCTCCCCCCCTAAAAAAAAAAAAAACAGTCCAAAGTCAAGGGAGGGTGGAGGGAGGACAAGGTGGTGGGCCGCCAGGCCAAGTGTCCCCGCAACCAGCGGGGAAGAGTCAGGTGGCGACGGCAAATGGAACGCCGCTGCCATTTGCGAGGCGGTCGCCCATGAAATGACCACCTCTGTGGCCGACAGGTGTATGGTGGTGCCCTCTGCTGGCCCACCGGACAGGATGGTGGTGGCACCCCCAGCTGCTGGCCCACCGGAGTGCGTGGTGGTGCCCTCTGCTGGCCCACCGGAGTGCGTGGTGGTGGCGCCCTCTGCTGCTGGCCCACCGGAATGCATGGTGGTGCCCTCTGCTGGCCCACCGGAGTGCGTGGTGGTGGCGCCCTATACTGCTGGCCCAACGGAGTGCGTGGTGGTGGCGCCCCTTGCTGCTGGCCCACCGGAGTGCGTGGTGGTGGCGCCCCCTGCTGCTGGCCCACCGGAGTGCGTGGTGGTGGCGCCCCCTGCTGCTGGCCCACCGTAGTGCGTGGTGGTGGCGCCCTCTGCTGCTGGCCCACCGGAGTGCGTGATGGCGTCATAGGTTGCAGGGCCACAGGAGATGATGGCGCCGTAGGTTGCAGACCCAGCAGAGGTGATGGCGCCGTAGGTTGCAGACCCACCGGAGATGATGGCGGCGTAGGTTGCATACCCACCGGAGGTGATGGCGGCGTAGGTTGCAGACCCACCGGAGGTGATGGTGGCGTCTGCCGGCCCACCAGAGATGACGGTGGCGTCTGCCGGCCCACCAAGGATGGCACCGTCTGTTGCAGACCAACTGGAGATGATGGCGCCGTAGGTTGCAGACCCACTGGAGGTGATGGTGGCATCTGCCGGCCCACTGGAGATGACTGTGGCGTCTGCCGGCCCACTGGAGATGACGGTGGCGTCTGCCGGCCCACTGGAGATGACGGTGGCGTCTGCCGGCCCACTGGAGATTACAGTATATATATATATATATATATATATATATATATATATATATATATATATATATATATATATATTTTTGTATAATCCATACTTGGTATTACCCACGGGCCGGATTTTGGATGCTGGCGTGCCTTATCTGTCTAGGAGACCCAGTAACAAGCGGTAGAGAATGGATTGTAGGACAGGCAAAAAAGGACGGATTAAAAAAAATTATAATCAAAAAATAAATAAATACAATTTGTATGTACTTTTTAGCCAGGACTACTCGCGGGCCGGATTTTGGACGTTGGCATGATGTATCTGCCTATGACACTCAGTAACAAGCGGTAAAAAATGGATTGATGGATAGGTGAAAAAGAACAGATTAAAAAAAAAATATATATATATATATGTATTTTTTTATTACTTGGTACTACCCGCGAGACTACTAAGGGGGCCCAGTCTGGAGAGGGGAAAACCCTCCATAGCAAAGCACATATCCATATTACAACATACATCTCGAGATATCTAGCAACACAGGGGAGGAAGTGCAGGGTCATGGTGGTAGGTTGCAGCTCTCAGGTGCTGCCCATCCGTCCATCACCCCTAAGGGATTCCTGTCAAGGGCGTTGGATGAGGGGTGGGGTATATGTGTGTGGCGTGTATTTCTTTGAATGCATGTGTGTGTAAGCCTGACGCGTGTCTCTGTTCGGCTGCCTTGATGTTGTGCAGCTGATAGTCAGTCTAAAGTCAACAACAACAGGTTTGGCCGTGGGTTCAAGTTAGAATGTTTTGTATGCGAGTGGATATAAATTTAGCTTTTTACTCTAAATTGTCTATGACTGATCCTCAAAATATATCCTGCGGGGCAGACAGTCATGGTGTCCAAATCACCAGAGTGTCCGCAGTTCTTCCCGCATCTTCCAATCATGTGTGGCAGCTTTGGGCTACTTAGAAGACTGCCAGCAAATTCCAATTTGTCGACAAACCAGAGCAACGCTTCCTCCAATCAGCAGATTTTATGTTGTCATAATTCTGAAAATGTGGATATCTTCACGTCCTTGACTGGAAGGGTCGCCAGGCACGCAACACTCCTTCTTCTCCCAAGACTCTGTCGTGTGTCCAACAACGACCGCTCCGTCACGACAAGCAGGTTCCCCCAAACCCAAGATGTTGTCAATTTTGTTGAGGTCCGTTAAATAGTTCCAATTTTTACATTTGGAGAGCAGTGCAAAAAGAGGCAACAAGAAAGTTAAGACAAGACAAAGAAGCAAGCAGGGGAGAAAAGGGAGAGGAGTGCCAGTGAGAGAAAAAAAAACAATAATGCTATATTTTAGTATTTTCCATCCATCCACTTCCGCTTATCCGAGGTCGGGTCGCGGGGGTAGCAGCTTAAGCAGGGAAGCCCAGACTTCCCTCTCCCCAGCCACTTCGTCTAGCTCTTCCCGGGGGACCCTGAGGCGTTCCCAGGCCAGCCGGGAGACATAGTCTTCCCAACGTGTCCTGGGTGTTCCCCATGGCATCCTACCGGTTGGACGTGCCCTAAACACCTCCCTCGCGAGGTGTTCGGGTGGCATCCTGACCAGATGCCCGAACCACCTCATCTGGCTCCTCTCGATGTGGGGGAGCAGCGGCTTTACTTTGAGTTCCTCCCGGATGGCAGAGCTTCTCACCCTATCTCTAAGGGAGAGCCCCGCCACCTGGCGGTGGAAACTCATTTCGGCCGCTTGTACCCGTGATCTTATCCTTTCGGTCATGACCCAAAGCTCATGACCATAGGTGAGGATGGGAACGTAGATCGACCGGTAAATTGAGAGCTTTGCCTTTCGGCTCAGCTCCTTCTTCGCCACAACGGATCGCTACAACTTCCGCATTACTGAAGACGCCGCACCGATCCTCCTATCGATCTCACAATCCACTCTTCCCCCACCCGTGAACAAGACTCCTAGGTACTTGAACTCCTCCACTTGGGGAAGGGTGTCCTCCCCAACCCGGAGATGGCACACCACCTTTTTCCGGGCGAGAACCATGGATTCGGACTTGGAGGTGCTGATTCAGTGAGAGCTGAAGATCCCGGCCAAATGAAGCCATCAGGACCACATCATCTGCAAAAAGCAGAGACCTAATCCCGCGGCCACCAAACCGGAACCCCTCAACGCTTTGACTGCGCCTAGAAATTCTGTCCATAAAAGTTATGAACAGAGTCGGTGACTAAGGACAGCCTTGGCGCAGTCCAACCCTCACTGGAAACGTGTCCGACTTATTGCCGGCATATAAGACAGTCCGGTACCCCATACTCTCTGAGCACTCCCCACAGGACTTCCCGAGGGACACGGTCTAATGCCTTTTCCAAGTCCACAAAGCACATGTAGACTGGTTGGGCAAACTCCCATGCACCCTCAAGAACCCTGCCGAGGGTATAGAGCTAGTCCACAGTTCCACGACCAAGACGAAAACCACACTGTTCCTCCTGAATCCGAGGTTCGGCTATCCGGCGTAGCCTCCTCTCCAGTACACCTGAATAAACCTTACCGGGAAGGCTGATCACACACACAGTTTTAGTATTTTGTCATTTAATATATGTTTTTCACACTGCCAACTATCAAATATCTAGTTAGGTCAAGCTCAGATGTTCAATTAATAATTGGCGGGCCACTTACAGAAGGTGGCAGATTTTTTTTTTTTTTTATGGCGCTGAAAAAACCCATTAAAAATGGAAAAATAGAGCTAAAGGCATCATTTAATGAGAAAAAGATGGGATGCTGATACTAATCATTAACAATAACGCAATCTTTGTATTTGCCATCAGGGGAATATACAGAAGCATTGGGTGCAAAACTAACATGAGCGTCTTTCCTCAGGCTGTAAGACCTATTAATGGGGAATAAAAGACTTAAGGCACACAGACACTCAACCTTGGCATGTTGTCACCTGTCAATTGAAGAGACTCAATGCACTGAAAATTGCACTGACTTTTATTGCTGTTTTGTAGCAGCGACAAATGTAGCAGTTTGAGTAAACACACATCATTTTTCCAAACGTGCCTATAATGTAGGGCTGCCAAAATAAACTGCTTAAAGAGGAAATGCTTCAGGCGCCTCCTTTGCGCATATCGTAAACACGCCCCCACTTCACACTTACCTTGTTTGAGATCCTGGCCCTATTGTCTGCCACAATTTTATGAGTGTACTTTGATGTTTACATCTTATGATGATGTATACTGTTTTATGGATGTTTTTATTTGCACTGCAGTCACTAATTGGCAAATGGGATTTAATTCTCTTAAGAAAATACCCTGTGAAAATTACAACAAAATGTCTGACCAAACGTTTATTTTGCCTTTTTATTAGACTATTTCGTAACAAATTACCACCAAAACCCCACTAGTGCAAGTAAGTTTCTGACCTGTATGTCACGGCACTCATCTGTGCGCTCTGACGAGCGTACCTTCAACAGCACACTTCCAGGAGCGCGCCAGGCGTCTGTCAGTCTTGCTGCAGCAAGCGGCTGCAAATAATCACCAGCAATCAGCGCACCTGGTGCTGATCAGAGGACCACCTTCATAAGACTGTGTAGCGATGTAGTCCTCCTTTGCGTTGTGTTTTTTCCCAAAAGACGACACCCAGTCTTTCTTCCTGCTCAAACATAATTTATTCTGGTAAAAACAATCATAGTGAGTCTCCAATTATCCTTCTCTATACATTTTAAACCGTCAGATGGAAAAGAGCAGACTGACAAACACAATAACACACGATAAAAAAACACACAATACCTGGTGAAAACAATCATAGTGAGTCTCCAATCAGTCTTCTATATACATTTTAAACATGCACGGAAATAAAACAAAACAAAACTTAACATAAATGTGTCTCCTTTAGGCCTACAGCAACACAGCTAGCCTGCTAATAAGTTAGCTGAAAGCTATCAAGCTAATTGACGAGGTGCCAGAGAGTACAACCTACTGTCACATGCAAGAGAGCAGACTGACTACACACACAAGGGCCTCAGCCTGGAAGTCTGCTGGAACATATGATGTTCAGTGACCATAAAAAATTATAGGAAATCACAGTACTAAACTTAGAATAATAAAATTTGCAAAATAAAGAGTCACATTGTGTAATGTGTAAATGTAATAAATGAGATAATATGACATTAAAATAAAATAGAGAGGTAAGACATTAAGCAATTGAGATCATAAATGACCTCTCTTACAGCTTCACAACCTGCATAACCTGCTATCCCGCACCAGAACGTAGCTGCCTGTCCTGAGCAGTAAGCCCGAACCTGTCAAGCTTTGAAATTGATTGAAACTTTTATTAGTATATTGCACAGTAGAGTACATATTCCATACAATTGACCACTAAATGGTAACCCTCGAATACGTTTTTCAACTTGTTTAAGTCGGGGTCCACGCTAATCAATTAATGGTAAAAATATATACTATCAGCATAATACAGTCATCAGACGAGTTAATCATCAGAGTATATACATTGAATTATTTACATTATTTACAATCCGGGTGGTGTGATTTGGAGGGGGTTGGGGCGGGGCAAGGGGCTAGGTTGGGTTGCTATTAGCATACTTCAGTCATCAACAATTATATCATCTGAGAAATGGACATTGTAAGGTATCACTTTGTAGGATATCTACAGCGAGCGGTGAACATAGTGAGCTCAGAAAGCTCCATGAAATGCTTTCTCTCTGTTTCTCCCGCTCCGTGTTGATTCGTCCTGTGTTTTCTTGTCGATCCAGCAGCCTCCCTCCTTTCCCGCGTTACGAGATGTGCGTCTCGTTTTCCCCGCGTTCCCTCTGCTTCCTGGACTGCCTCTTAGATCTCGACCTCCCGCCTGGACATGGACCTTCTACGCCTTGCTATAGCCCCCCCGACTTCCTGTCTCATGGATCTATGATCCTGCCCTGCCCCTTTTGGACTTGCCTCTCGCTCAACATTCACGGTAACACTCAGCAGTTAATTCCGACACACCATACACTTGTGGATTTAGTCACACTTCAATTCCTGATTACTATTATATATTGTGCATATATATTAATGAAATATAGAGCTCTAACTGCGCCCCTGTTGTCTGTGCCATCTCCTCCTCCTGTACACAACACTGTAGGAAACACTGTTTCAACTAACATAGGGCCCTCCTCTCCCGTTTCAGTTTTTTTTGTTCACGCTTAAGTTACACATGTTTTTCTTATTTGCATTGTCCTATCCAGCCAAAGGACATGCCCAGCCCACATCAGTCAGTCAAACCCTCCAAGGTTTTTCATTGTTATCCCATTGGGTTGAGTTTTTTTTTGCCCAGATGTGGGATCTGAGCCGAGGATGTCGTTGTGGCTTGTGCACCCCTTTGAGACGCTCTTGATTTAGGGCTATATAAGTAAACATTGATTGATTGATTGATTGATTGATTGATTGATTGATTGATTGACAAGTGTTTAAGTCTAGAATGAAGGGTGGGTAATTACTGCTGAGGCCGGCTTGCCGTGACACCTTTTTGTCTTGGTTGTATAAAAATAAAGGAATATGGAGTTTTACTAACATTATCTAAATGTCACTAAAATCCATGAAAAGTATAACACTTTATATTTTAAAAGGTCATATCAATCCAGCCACGTTACATTATGTGTTTGTGTGTTGTCATGGTGATGCAGAGTGTGAATAGAATAGAATAGAATAGAATAGAAAGTACTTTATTGATCCCTGGGGGAAATTCAGCACCACAGTTCGCTCACAATAGACAATAACAATAATAACTAATATACAACATATATTATATATATAATATAAAATATATGAATAATATAAATGTATTCTACATATATTCTACATTTAAGTGCAGTCAAGAAGGAACATATGCATTATACAGTCTGATGGCTGTCGGTATAAAGGACCTCAGGTGTCGTTCCGTGTTACATTTTCGGAGTCTGAGCCTTCCACTGAACGTGCTCATTCTCTCCGCAAGGTCCGAATGTAGTGGGTGGGAGGTGTTGTCCATAATGGCAAGGAGTTTTGCTAGACTTCTCCTCTCTGACACCACCTCCAGAGAGTCCAGCTCCACTCCCACCACGTTACTGGACTTCTCTACCAACTTGTCCAGTCTGTTTGTGTCCCTCACTCTGAGCCCGCTGCCCCAGCAAGCCACGGCGTACAAGAAGGCGCCCGCCACCACCGACTCGTAGAACATCTTCAACATCTTTGTACAGACGTTGAAGGATCCTAGCCCCCTGAGTAAGTAGAGGAAGCTTTGTCCCTTCTTGTAAAGGGCCTCAGCGTGTTTTGACCCATTCAACTTGTTAATGCACGCTACAACAGCATTTTGTCCTGGCTGGATGTGAATAATAATATGTAGATGAAACTTTATTTACCTGTTATTGTAACCTGCCTGATGTTATTAGTGAAGTAAGGAGGTCTGTTTAGTACCCCTCCCCCCCCCAAACTAGTAACCCACAAAAAATAAATACAAACAAACTTCAGACAAAAAAGAAAACATGCATCAGTCAAAAAAGTACTGGCTGATTTGAAAGACAACTGCACTCCTGAATGTCCCCAACACGGTGAGCAATACACAAAAGCAGACAAACGGCTCATCAACGATCTGCCTTTCAATTACTTCTCAATCAGGTTTAAATTTGAGATCAGTCTCTTTTACATATTTTAGGAGACCACTCCAAATGTCCTGAAACTTCACAGAACAGCCGTTCAAATGTTCTCTATTTTAAGGAAATAGAGATTCAGTCTAATCCACTGGGTTTGGGAGCGAGGTGCTGCAGCCTTCTAATTTAGCACACTGAGTCTGCTAGCTAACAAAGAAGTAAATGCTACAAAGTTATTTTTGGATTTGCTAAAGAGAAGATGACAGAATGGCCACCCAAAGTTCGTTTAGAGGATTCGGTTTGATCTTTTCGCAAATTACCAAAGAAAAATTACAAACCCCAAAACCAGTGAAGTTGGCACGGTGTGTAAATCATAAATAAAAAAAGAATACAATGATTTGTCAATCATTTTCAACCTATATTCAATTGAATAGACTGCAAAGACAAGATACTTAACTGGTCAATAAAAGTCCGATTATGACGCTCCACTATGCCATCAGACTTGGGGTTATAGGCAGTGGTGCATGTCTTTTTTATTCCAAGCAACTGGCACAGTCTCTGGATGACTTCCGCTTCGAACTGGCAACTCTGATCGCTATGAAGGATTTCGGGGACACCCTGCACCAAAACATAGTCCTCAAACAGGTAGCGAGCGACAGTGTGAGCTGTTTGGTTGGACAGTGCATACAATGTAATAAACTTAGTGAAGTAATCCTCCACCACTAGAAGATATCTGTTCCCCCGGGACGTTAAGGGCAACTCCAGAATGTCCATAGCCACCCTCTGGAGGGGACGACAAACCTGGGATCCTCCCCATAGTAGCCCTTGGCCCGGGGACCGGCACCAAAGGGTCTGACACGCTCTGCACTGCTCACACCACCGCCGGATGTCTCTCAGCATGAAGGGCCAGTAGTAAGTTTGCCGGGGCCCTTTCCCACACACGTTCCGTGGAAAAATGGACAGCGGCCGGCCCCCCATGTAACTGTTGTAGAAGCTCCGGCACTATGGAGGTGGGAACCACAACTTGAATTTGTAGCTCTCCCACAGTCGCAGGCGGTGATGTACGACACAACAATCCCTCCTTAACTGACAGCCGGTGAAACTCAGTCCATAAATTCCTTACCCCGGCGGAAGACCCGCGGGGGAGTACGCGAGGCCGAAGGGGAACGCCCTGTTCCAGCCAAGCCAGCACCATACAAATGTCTGTGTCCTGACGCTGTAGTGACTGCAACTCTCCCTCAGCACCACAAAGAGAATATCGAAAAAGCCATGTCTGCCTGTTCTCCGTCTGCGGACGGACAGCCATCCGATACCCCCACGGATACCACCGTGTGCAGTCCTGCTGCTAAAGCGTCTAGCTCCACGGGATCAGGAGTTGCCGGCCGACGGGACAGTGCGTCAGCGTTTTTAAGGCGGGAGCTGTCTTTGTGCGCCATGGTCCAGTCGAATGGATCCAGCTCCAGCACCCACCTGCTTCTTCGTCCGGTGGGGTCATTATCAATAGCCATGTGTCAGAGGCCCTACAGAGGGCGATGGTCAGTGGTGATGGAGAACGCCAACATCCCAACATAGTGTTTGAACTCACGCACCGCCCACACTACAGCTCATAGTTCTCTGTCAAACGATGACCATCTTTTCTGCGTGTGTGTGAGGGCCTGGCTGGCGTAGGCTACTACTCTCTCCAGACCACCATCCTCCTGGGCCAGCACTGCTCCAACAGCATCCTTAGAAGGGTCTGTGTACACTTTAAAAGGAAGTGAAAAGTTAGGCAGTGTAACAACTGATGAGGATGTGAGTACTTGCTTGAGGTGAGTGAAAGCAGTATCGCAGTCAGCTGACCATTCAAAGGGTGCATTTTTCCCTGCCAGGTGATTCAGTGGCGCAGCATGAGAAATTACTCACAAATCTCCTATAATAGGAGCACAGGCCCACAAAGGCCCTGGCCTCTGAGGAGGTACGGGGGGTTGGCCATGTTTTTACCTTATCAGTGTTTCTTGGGTCGGGCAGTAGACCACATCTAGGGACTACATGGCCGAGAAATACCACATGGTCCCGGGCAAAGGTGCACTTTCGGGGATTTAGTTTTAGACCCGCTAACTGAATTCTGGACAGGACTTCCTCCAGGTGTACGAGGTGGTCCTCGAAGGTATGGCTATAAATTAATAAATCCTCCAAGTACACCATACAAATGTGCCAAGGCAGACCCCTCAGGATGAGCTCCATCATGCGCTGAAAGGTGGCCGGAGACTTAGTCAGACCCATAGGCATAGCCCGCCACTGATACAAGCCTCTGCCGGTAGTAAACACTGTTTTCTCCCGGTCCTCCTCAGCTACTTCAACCTGCCAGTAGCCATTTGAAAAGTCAAGTGTGCTGAACCAGCTAGCGCGTCCAGGCTATCATCCACTCGGGGGAGGGGGTGTGAGTCTTTAATGGTCACTGTGTTGAGCCGATGATAGAACCTCCATTGTTCTCCTTTCTTCCCCACTAGCACAACAGGGGATGCCCAGGGACTGCAGCTCTCCTCCACCACTCCATCAGCCAGCAACTAAGCCACCTGACGTTCAATCTCTGCGCATTTTTCAGGAGATGCACGGTAAGCGCGTTGCTTGATGGAGTTGTGGTCTCCAGTTCTGATTTGGTGTTTGACTTGGGTGCACTTGCCCGTGTTTTTCCCTGACACGTTGAACACATTCATGAACTCCTGTAGCGGTCCTGCCAGCTCAGCTCTTTGCTCCGTGGAGATAGGAGACTCCTCCAAGGAGATAAGACCTACAGGAGCTGTCGGGGTGGCTGTACTAAGATAGGGGCACATGGGTGTATTAAAATGTCACTTTCTGCCACCGGGTAAAATTCCCCCAGGTGTAGCCCCCCCTTAAGTTCCACCGCCTCCCCTGTAAGGTTGAGGACGCGGCCCAGAATCACCCCGCCCCTCCCAGTGTTCACTGAATAGGCCACTACTAGTCCTGTTGTTCCTGGAATGTTAGGCTCCAGATAACCCTCAAAGTTCGTGAGAAGTCGGCCCGTTCCCTCAGGCGAGAAAATGTCCACCGGCACTAAAGTCTCGCTTAACGGGGTAATGATTCGGACATCAGCCAGAGACACGTTACAACATTGTGGGAGTAATTCCTGATCCTAGAGCAGGGGGACAGTAACGTCCCATAATTGTAAAACACCCCTTCTTAAGTCCAGTAATGCATGATTCCTGCTTAGAAAATCCGGTCAAAACAGGACACACTGGGTGGATTCTCTCATTACATAAAACATGTGCTGCCAGCATGTAGGGCCCAGACGGAAGGTGACCTCAATAGTACCAAGTGTATCCAGCATCTGTCCATTCACTGCACGGGTATCAACAGAGTTCCTTTTCAGGGTTCTGTTTCTAATTAGTGGAAAATCAGCACTAATTAGTGACACAGTGGCCCCTGAATCGACTAACATGGAAACCTCTGTACCTTCAACCATACCCCTTACAAAAGATGTTGGATGGTTATAACCTTCCGTGTTAGTTGCGACATTGAAAAAGTCTTGGCATATGGGGCCCTCAGTGCGAGTGGCTGGTGATTGGGGCACAACACCAGCTAC
This sequence comes from Nerophis ophidion, assembly GCF_033978795.1. Lineage (NCBI taxonomy): Eukaryota > Metazoa > Chordata > Actinopteri > Syngnathiformes > Syngnathidae > Nerophis > Nerophis ophidion. The sequence goes on along the minus strand of NC_084615.1, from coordinate 56,440,269 downwards.
TGACCGTTTCCCTGATGGTTGACGTCCGTGTTACGCTCCTGCGGCAGAAAATGCACGCCACGTCTCCTGGGCTCCTCTTCACGTTGGGCGCGCCAGCCCAGACTAGGGCTCCTGCCTCTCGGCAGCCTAGTGGTGGGGAGCACACCCGTGGAGTCAGAGCGAGAACCCCGTGGCGGGAAGCACCCTTGGGACGTGAACTGGTCCCGATCAGGGGAGCGGCCACGGTGTCTCTCTCTGTTGAATCCCACCCCTGCCACTGGGTTCGTCTATACAGTGTATTCATATAATAAACGGTAGACATTAGAGCAGGTCCGGTAGCCACCGCTTCTTTAATGTGAACTCTTTTTACAACTCTCTCTCCACAACCATACACCCTACGTCACAGCCCTGCGGCAACTCTGAAAGGACAAAACTCCTCCTCCTCACACACTCTGTTAACTTGGGACACCCTGAACTGTTTGACATCATTTCGGAGCCGAAGCCGAGTTTCTTAACATGGAGATATTCTCACTAGTTTTCTTTTGTCGAGATCAAAGAACAGAACATTTTAGTTCAATGTAAGTTGTGTCTTGGATCAAAGATCCTATGTACTGGCCAAAACAGCAACAAAAGCAACATGCTTCGTCGGAGCTAGTAAAGAGAGACACAGACTCCGATGCCACTCCACCTCCACCTCCACCACCACCTAAGGATTTTACAGGAGGGACTGCTAGCCAGGACAACATTGATAGAGCCATTCCAGCGTATGTGCTAGAAGACATGCAGGCTATTTCTACAGTGGAGTCACCCGCTTTCAGGCAGCTAATAAGCATGATACCGGCGTCAAACAGCAAATGGCACGGAAAACATTTTCCATGTACTTGGACACAGTGGACAGTGAGTACATAAAAATTAAAAGTGAGCGCAAGAAAACTCTCCAAACTCTGCCTCTGCTCATCATTCAGCACTGAAGGTACACACTTTGTCAATTTTCTGATGTACTCTTTTATTCTAGACTTCTAGAGTGTTTGATTATCACATCACTCTAAATCAGGGTTCGGCAACCTTTACCACTCAAAGAGCCATTTTGACCCGTTTCACAAATTAAAGAAAACAATGGGAGCCATAAAACTCTTTTGAAATATAAAATTAAGTAACACTGTGTAATCGGGGGGGCACATATGTGGTCCTCTCCAAGGTTTCTCATAGTCATCATTGTCACAGACGTCCCACAGGGTGTGAGTTTTCCTTGCCCTTATGTGGGCCCTACCGAGGATGTCATAGTGGTTTGTGTTGTGGTTTGTGCAGCCCTTTGAGACATTAGTGATTTAGGGCTATATAATTGATTGATTGATAATCCCCATCTTATCCCCACAATTTCCTCCTCTGTCTTCCTTTTTTTGTCTTTCTATCCCTTCCTGCTCAGGCCCGGCTGCACCAAATGATAATATAAATACATTTAATAAAGTCGAATTTAAATAAGGCAACAAGAGAAATATCCTACACTTCTCTTTTGTAAAGTAAATCTTAACAGCCGATATGGGCATCCACATCAACTATATGATTTGTCTGAGAAGCTGGACAGGACAAAAGAAATTACAAATAAATAAAATAAAATAAAAATTAAAAAAGATAAAATGAAATAACACTGCATATAACTTTTTTTTTGGTTTGTGCTATTTATAAACAAACTATTATGGGTTACATTTATTGAATCAATGAACGACTGCAGAGAAAATGAAATAACATTTCTGTATGCAAAAAAACCTTTTCAACTCCAAAAAAGACGTCGGGTTGAAGGATAAGTAAAATACCTAATGTCTATTTAAGTCCTCCTTGTAGTAAGGAAAAAACAAAACACCAAACTTAAATTATCCACTGGCAGAGAACCAAAAATGCTGTCCTCTCTCTCTGTTCTGTCATCCTTTTACTGGCGCCGTGCAGTCAGCTGCAAACCTAAATAATGAAATGTCTATTTCACTGAACAATCCAAAAATGTGAATATATGCAAAATAATAGGAAATAAAAATATTTATCATACATGGTCAGTGTAATTTCGGATCCTGAACTGGACAGCGTCTCCACATCAGGGCTGTATAGCGTCAACATTATATTCACACGGGATTGTAAACTCTCATCTGTGAGACATGTGCAATGTTTTAAATAAAGTTCATGTTGGAGAACACCTGCTCACATATGTGGATCCAAAGATCGACAAGACTCCAAGTGCATACTTTTTCATGTTCACATAAGTCAGGGATAGCGTTCCAAGGTTCGAACACAAGTTTGTCTGGTTTGGGGAGGTTTTCAATATCACACCATTTGTGATGCTAAGCAAGAACGGCCTTCTGGCGTGAAACATCTTCAAGGTCCGCTGTCAGGTGCTTTAACTTGGACATCCACATGTTTTTGTTGGCGTCTCCGTTATGCAACAGCTGGCGGCTGCTGCAGGACGGAGGCGCGCGTGGTGCGTCCCTGGATGTGCGCGGCCGTGGGCGTGTTTCGAGGTTTGACAAGCAGAGCGCAAGGATGAGGGCGCATTCCAATGCGCCCTGGCCGTGACAAGCTGAGCCGCATAAGAGTGATCAAAGAGCCGACCCCTGCTCTAAATGTATAGACTATAAAGTTCACAAACATACAGAGGGATTCTAGTGGGCCAGGTCAATCTTTACTTATCTCTAAAGTAAAACTGAGGAATTGCGTAGAGTGTTCTGGGTTCCAGTACAGTGTGGATCTCCTAAAGCAGGGGTCGGCAACCCGCTGCTGCATGCTGCTGCATGCGGCTTTTTCAAAAATATATGAAAAATGGAAATGATGAGGGGAAAAAAACATTTTTTCTTTTAATTTGGTTTCTGTAGGAGGACAAACATGACACAAACCTCCCTAATTGCTATTCAGCACACTATTTATATTAAACATGCTTCACTGATTCGAGTATTTGGCGAGGTCCCACTAATTTTGGCGGTCCTTGAACTCACCCTAGTTTGTTTACAAATTACATGTATAACTTTCTCCGACTTTCTAGGACATGTTTTATGCCACTTATTTTTCTGTCTTGTTTTGTCCACCAAACTTATAATGTTGGGCGTGAATGCACAAAGGTGAGTTTTGTTGATGTTATTGACTTATGTGGAGTGTGCTAATCAGACATATTTGGTCACTGCATGACTGCAAGCTAATCGATGCTAATGTAACCCACAATGTCACTGCCTCTCGACACACCCTTGGACTCTGCGTTGTGTTTTTAGTGTTTATCAGGTGGGTTGTTGTGCGGAGAGATTGGACACTGGACACAGTGGTTCTGGATTGTGGATGAGACCTTGTTGCATTTATTTTCTCACAGTAGTGGTCCTCTCTGGCTCTGGTCATTAAGCTTTTCAGTGGAAAAGAAGAACGTTTTCCTTTACAAATGTGTCTCAATGCAAAAGAACACATTAACATATGTCAACAAAAATATATAAATCTTTCTCATATTCAATATGCCCAAATGCTAAATAACAATAAATCACAAATCAGTAGTTCAAACACAGTGACCAGAATAAACATGTAAAAAGCCATCCTTCACAAACCCATTCAATTCAGACTCTACTAATTGTTAATCACACTGGCCAACTTACATCAAACATTTAAGTACAAAAACGGAATTGCACATTTCTTCAAAACACATCAAAATGTAAGTAAACACCTTAGCTAACACTGTATTGCAACAAATTCGCTGGATGGGCATTTTTAACTCTAATATCTTATAAAGTGTTCAGACAGTCATAAAACAGGTCTCACCTTTTCAGTGGAAAAGAAGAACATTTTCAAAGATGGCGCCTAGACTATGGTGTCCACTGAGGGACAAAAAGGTGAGGTGTGCTGAACCCACAGGTAAAAATCAACAGAATAGCGACCTCCAGTGCTCATAAAGAGGTACTGTCTTATACATTGCCAGGCTACTGCCTTACATCTACCCCTTCTTTATTTGATGGCGTCTCTGCCATCAGATCAAACGTAAACAAAAAGCAAAAACTCCACTCTTTAACCAAAAGTGAGTGAGTGTGTGTGTGTGTGTGTGTGTGTGTGTGTGTGTGTGTGTTAAACATGCCCTTCTGGTCCTCTTGCTTTGGCCCTTTGCCACAACTTCTTGCCTCTCTCTATCTTCTGTTGTTCTTCATCCGATCTCAGAACTTGCGACTCAAGGCATAGCCTCTTTGGGGGCTGTCGATTTCTCGACGGGTTCCTTCTTGGAGCCACAGCCTCTGGAGGTGCTTCGGCACAACTGAGAGGTGTGGCTTCCTCTTCTTTATCACTTATTTGCCCAGCCTCCACATCCAATTCCTCCATCCCTGTGTGTTCAACCTGTCCGTTTACTGTCCCTGTATCATCCATCTCACATTCCTCCTCAATATCTTCCTCTGTCTCTCCTCTATCTTGCTCCTCCATTTCCTCTGTATCCGCTCCCTCGTGATCCTCTTCCACATCTGACTCCACATCATTTGTCGTCACTTCACCGGCCTGTTCCACTGGCAGAAACATACACTGTGTAAGGAGGTTGCGGTGGACCACTCTCTCTGGTTCACCATCTTCTGGTCGAACTACATACACCGGTATATTGGGTTGCTTCTTCACCACAATGTATGGACGAGACTCCCACTTGTCTCCCAGTTTCTGCCGTCCTTCCACATGACACTTTTTGACCAGGACTCGGTCCCCTGCACTGAAGACTTGACTCTTTGCTTTTCGGTCATAGTATTTTTTCTGCTGATCTTTCGCATGGTGAGAAGCCTGATTAGCCAGGGCATAGGCTTCGGACAGACTGTCATGTAGAGTTTGGACGTACTCACTATATCCTCCTTGCTCATTGGTGGAAGGAAGCCCAAAGACCAGGTCGACTGGGAGCCGGGGGTGCCTACCGAACATCAGGTAGTATGGTGCATAACCAGTCGAGTCGTGACGTGTGCAATTGTAGGCATGCGTCATTGCATCCAAGTGCTCATGCCAGCGGGGTTTCAAGTGAGGCTCTAGTGTCCCCAGCATGTCCATGAGGGTCCGGTTGAACCTTTCCGTGCCCCCATTGCCCTGTGGGTGGTAGGGGGTGGTGTGGGTCTTAGTGATGCCCGTACACTTGCACAGTTCCTTCACGATAGCACTTTCAAAATTGCGTCCTTGGTCTGCCAACAATTTCTCACAAAAACCAAACCGGCAGAAGAAGTTTTTCCACAGTACCTTCGCAACTGTGTTGGCCTTCTGGTCTTTAGTGGGATAGGCCTGGGCGTATCGTGAGAAGTGGTCGGTAACAACGAGCACATTTTCAATGCCACCTTTTGACTTCTCCAGTGTCAAAAAGTCCACACACACCAGCTCCATGGGGGCACTGGTGTGAATACTGACCAGGGGAGCCCTGAGGCCTGCAGTTGGGGTCTTTCTGAGGCAGCACCTCTGACACTGTTCACACCAAGTCTTGATTTCCTGGAACATTCTTGGCCAGTAGAATCTCTCCCTTATCATCTGCAAGGTCCTCTCAAATCCTAAATGCCCTGAGTCATCATGTAGAGCAGTCTTGACGGATGCGCGCAGCCGTTCTGGCAGTATCAGCTGCTCTACTACTTCCCTTTGACCATCTCGTACACGGCGGTACATGATACCGTCTCGTATCACTAACCTCCTCCACTCCTTTAAGAGAAGGCACACTTGCCCACCACCACTGATCCTCTCACTGCGACTTGGCTTCTGGTTCAGGCTTTTAGAGTGCAGGACAGGGCCGACGGCAGGATCTTCCTTCTGGGCTGCACGGATCTCCTGTTTTGTCATGGCAGGTAATGACTCTGTTCCCACATCCATATAGGGCTCACTGGGCTTGTGTGATAGAGGTTCTTGGATGTCAGGTTCTTCTGGGGCAGTATTGTTCACATCCGGGGAGCTCTCCTGTCCATGGCTCTCTTGTCCACGGGTGGGCCGGTTCTCTTCATGGCCTAAGTTACTGGCCCTCACCCGCTGGGGACAGGTGTGTAAGACTTGCGTGACCTCCTGGTTGGACATACGGGAGAGTGCGTCAGCATTTGCGTTACTCTTTCCTCTTCTATACTGGATGTCAAAGTCGAACGCCGACAGTCGAGACACCCACCGCTGTCCTGTAGCATCCAGCTTAGCTGAGGACATCACATACTTGAGAGGGTTGTTGTCTGTCTGGACTGAGAATCTACGCCCATAGAGATGGTCGTAGAACTTATCTGTCACTGCCCACTTCAGAGCGAGGAACTCAAGTTTGTGTGCAGGATATCGGGTCTCTGTTGGACTCAAGCCACGGCTGGAGTAGGCTATGACTCTCTCGACTCCACTCTGGACCTGGACCAAGACAGCGCCAAGGCCCTCTCCTGACGCATCAGTTTGAAGCAGAAAGGGCCGGCTGAAATCTGGATACCCCAGCACTGGAGCAGTTGTCAACTTCTCTTTCAGTGTCTGAAAGGCCTCCTCACACTCATGAGTCCACATGAAGGGTGGGTCAGGACCCGGGCTCTTCTTATGCCCCCTCTTCTTCTTTCTGGGGTCACCGCTAGTGAGGCGGTATAGAGGTGCTGCTATCATGGAGTAGCCGTTCACGTACCGTCTGTAATACCCGGCTAGGCCCAAGAATTGGAGCGCTTCTTTCCTATTTGTGGGCCTCACCCAGCCCTTAACCCTGCTGATTTTCTCTGGGTCTGTCCTGATCCCCTCTGCGGACACCAAGTGACCCAAATACTGCACCTCTTGTCTCACAAGCTGGCACTTCGAGGGTTTCAACTTCAAGCCATGCTCCTTGAGTCGATCAAACACCAGCTGCAACCTCTCCAGGTGCTCATCAAAGGTTTTTGAGAATATGATCAGATCATCTAAGTAGATGAGGAGGTGAGTGAAGTTCAGATCTCCAAAGCAGCAGGTCATCAGTCGCTGGAAGGTGGACGGAGCGTTTTGCAGCCCAAAAGGCATTCTGTTTGCCTCAAACAGCCCCATAGGAGTACTGAACGCTGTCTTGTGTTTGTCGTGCTCCGCCACCTCCACCTGCCAGTAACCAGATGTGAGGTCAAGGGTGGAGAAGTACTTCGCTTGCCCCAGGGCCTCCAGAGCTTCCTCTATTCTGGGCAGAGGGAATGCATCTCTGGTGCTGTAGGAGTTCAGCTTTCTGTAGTCCACACAAAGCCTTAGTGACCCATCTTTCTTGGTTACAACCACTACTGGCGAAGCATATGGGCTCTTACTAGGCCTGATGACCCCTGTTGCCTCCATGTCCATCAACAACTTCCTCACATCTTGCCACTGTGAGGGGGGAATCTTGCGGTAGGGCAGTCGGAAAGGGGTAGAATCGACAAGGGGAATTTCATGCGCTATGGTTTTTGTGTGGCCATAGTCCATGGAATGCTGGGAGAACACACTTCCATTTTTCTCCACCAGCTCTTTAAGGAGGGACCGCTGGTGCTCATTCTCTACCGCTGCTTCACTGAGGTCCACCCCACAACCTGCCACAACTTGATCCAAACTCAGACAGGCCTCTTCACTCTCAGCCTTATCAGGTTCACCTGGCCTCTTGTCAGGAAACTCTACAACATTTTCCACCACGACTGCATTGGCCAAATGTGTATGGGGCTTTATGGTGATAGCATGTTGAGACAGATTCATCACCCTAACAGGGGTGCAGCCTTTCTTTACATCAGTAAGGACTTTGGCAACCAATAGGTCTTGGGGGAGACGCAGGAAAGGGTGGCCTTCAATGAGGGCTGTGTAAGTCTTTCTTTGTGGGCCAACTTTGATCCTACACTTCAAATCCATCTCCTTCCCTCCAGGGATGCTTATTTTGCGTCCAGCGTACACAACAGGGCCAACTATGTCATCCGTTACATCATGTTCTGTGTTCAGGATTTCCAGCAGGGCAGTGTACCACTCTGGATGGCTTTGCTTGACACGGTGAATGAACTGCTGGCCATAGGTTGCTTGGAGGTGGCTCCTGGAGGCCCGAATGACATTAGTGCCCACAAGCAGAGGGACAGAGGAACGATACTCAGAATCAGGGACCACGAAAGCCGGCACAGCCTCAAACTCTCTCCCCAGCATTTTCAGGTTAATGTGTAAGACACCATGGTAAGGCACATTCTGGCCGGCTGCCCCCTCTATGGGTATTTTAGAAGGCTTCAGCCTTTGTTCCCGAAGGGTGGGGTGGTTGCGCCAGTAGTTGTGAGTAATACTGGTAATCTGGGAGCCAGAGTCTATGAGTGCCTTGCATTTTACCCCATTGACTTCCACCTCCCCCTCATTCCTGGGGCCCACTAGGGGGGTATCCTCTCCTCCATAATCAGTTCCGCTCACCTGTAATGGGGACACTTGCTGCTCACCCATGGTTGCCCCGGTAACCATGGGCTCTAGGCGTTTAAATGTTGTGCTGAGGGAGCTGTGTTTCCCTCCACAGGGGTCACAGGCTGGGGTTGCTGAGCCAAGGACAGGCTGGGATCTGGGAGAGCTGCTCTGCAGACCCGGGCAATGTGTCCTAGTTTCCCACACCGGTAACATGTCACACTGGAGCCCTGTACTGTAGTCCTTGGTGATGACTGGAATCTTTGTGGGGGGGCTGCAGGAGGGACAATGCGTGAGACAGCAGGCGGTACAGTGGGTGAGACCAAAATTCTTGATTCGAGGTGCGACAACATGGCCATCTGTTGCTCTTGGCTTAGAGCCAATTTCTGTACAATCTCTCTCAACTCTGACAGTTCTGAGTTCTGTTTCGTTGTCTCCGTCTTCTCATTAGTACCACACTTAGGTGTGCCATGTACCTGGGCATATGCTTTCTTTGTCTTGTGCTGTGGTTGGAACTTCTTTGTTTCTTTTGCTAGATCTCTGAGCTCCTGTTGCAGCTCTCGGAAGCTCAATAGCCGGGGCTTCATTGGCGAAATTCGGGCATACGTCTCCTCATCTTCAAGCCCCCTTAAGAACTGCCGGGTGAGTTTGCTATCACGGTCGGGGAAAGGCCTGCCTCCTCTCTCACTGTCTTCAACAGCTCGCAGTGTTGCCTCCAGTGCTATGGCATATGAGCAACAAGACTCTCCAGGCCTCTGGATTCGTTCATAGAAGTCGGCTAGTGGATCTAGAGAGCCATATGTGTCACCGTATTCCGCCCTCAATTCCTCAAATGCTTTCTCAGGGGTTTGGTCATGGGGAGGTAGGTTCAACACCAATCTTCTGGCTTCACCACCCAGGTGTCGCACTACTGTGGAAAAGCGGAGGTGCATGGGAAGCTCTATGGCCTCCAGGAGATACTGCATGTCACGAATCCAGTCCTCCACAAGCATCTTGCTATCAGAATGTCCAGTGAAGATTTGGACATTTTTAACCTGATGAGTCTGCAGGAAGCCACCATAGGCAGCGGGAGGACTCGGTTGGGCTTTGGCGCTGTTTGGAGCGAAGAATGGAGGTAGAGGTGTGGATTGGGGGAGTCCATTAGGATACACGTTGACTCTGGGATCAGAAGCAGGTGTCCATGGATGTACTGGGGCGGGGCCATGGAGAGGGGCTTCATGATCAAGGGTTTGTGTGAGGATAGTGGGGTACATTCTGGCTTGAGGATCTGGAGTTGGCATCTGAAAGTATACTGGGGCAGGGGTGTGAGGGGAAAATGTATCATGAATAGCTTGTGGGAGGGCATGGGGGTACAGACTGGCTTGGGGGTGGGCAGCAGGTGTCTGTAGATGTGTTGGAGCAGAGGCATGGGAGGGGGTTGCGTAATCAACATTTCCATAATTCACATTCATAGGGATAGGGCCTCTTTCACCAGTTGCAGGCGGGCGCCGGAGGGTCATCTCATTATGGGCCAGGGACTGAGAGTGGTGTTGGACAGGAGGGTTGTTTGAAAGGTTCATTTGGGGGTTTCGAGAATTCGGCGTAGGGAGCTGGGGCGCATGGGTGGAATCTGAATTGCTGGTGTAGGTCATGGGGCTAGGATGAGCAGCCTGGATTCGGGCGGTAGTTGGGAGTCTGTAGCCTGACCTGCCGATCTGGTGGCGCGGCAATGTGGACACATTAGCTGGGGTATGCGGGGACAGAGTTGGGGGTGGCGGCGTAAGCTGCCAGCCCTGCCCTGAGTACTGAGTGTGGTGCTGCTGCTGAGGGCTAGGGGAGCTGAGGAACATGTTGGTATGCTTTGGCCGCGCCGACTGCTGCTGCTTTACTGTACTGGCATCAGCCGTTGCTCCTTCATCCTGAATATGGAATTGTGTGGTATGGGGAGGGTTGTAGTTATGGCCTGTTGCATGTCCAGGAGAGCAATGTGGCTTGTGGGGAGAGTCATGGCTGGTTGTAGGGCCTGTGCCCTCCAGGCCAGTGTAGTCACTCAACATCTTCAGTTAGTTTAACTGGGGCCACGGGCTTGGGCAGGAGTTGGGAGTCTGTGTATGTTGTAGGTGTATAGTGAAGTGCAATGAAAACAATAAAAAGAAAAAGAGGAAAAACAACAACAATAGTAACAAATATCAATCCGTGCATAAAATTCACATTAACCAAACAATTAGTCAGTACACATCTCTGTGTGTCTAACTCAAGGCATATGAACCAAGTAGACAACAAATAATACTCATATAGTTGTAACTTGAAAATTCTCTCACAGAATATAGCATTTTTTTTTTTTTTCTTGTTCTTTCTCAATTTCAATTAGCTGTTCAGTTTATAGGATACCATATAAAGTCCTTCAATGAAAATAACTTTCATAGCACTGAAAGGATATGTTGAAGGTGGATAATCTTCTCATACAGCTCAGTAGTAGCTCAGTCCACCGCATGGACCGGTCCATTCACAGAGGATACAGTTCAGTTTAGCAGCATGTCTGGGGATGCTACTGTCAGTCTCCCTTCGGTCTTAGAATTACCACAATCCGGGTCACGGCACCAAAGATGTAACCCACAATGTCACTGCCTCTCGACACACCCTTGGACTCTGCGTTGTGTTTTTAGTGTTTATCAGGTGGGTTGTTGTGCGGAGAGATTGGACACTGGACACAGTGGTTCTGGATTGTGGATGAGACCTTGTTGCATTTATTTTCTCACAGTAGTGGTCCTCTCTGGCTCTGGTCATTAAGCTTTTCAGTGGAAAAGAAGAACGTTTTCCTTTACAAATGTGTCTCAATGCAAAAGAACACATTAACATATGTCAACAAAAATATATAAATCTTTCTCATATTCAATATGCCCAAATGCTAAATAACAATAAATCACAAATCAGTAGTTCAAACACAGTGACCAGAATAAACATGTAAAAAGCCATCCTTCACAAACCCATTCAATTCAGACTCTACTAATTGTTAATCACACTGGCCAACTTACATCAAACATTTAAGTACAAAAACGGAATTGCACATTTCTTCAAAACACATCAAAATGTAAGTAAACACCTTAGCTAACACTGTATTGCAACAAATTCGCTGGATGGGCATTTTTAACTCTAATATCTTATAAAGTGTTCAGACAGTCATAAAACAGGTCTCACCTTTTCAGTGGAAAAGAAGAACATTTTCAAAGATGGCGCCTAGACTATGGTGTCCACTGAGGGACAAAAAGGTGAGGTGTGCTGAACCCACAGGTAAAAATCAACAGAATAGCGACCTCCAGTGCTCATAAAGAGGTACTGTCTTATACATTGCCAGGCTACTGCCTTACATCAACATGCTATATAGGCTAGCTATATGTACATATTGCATCATTATGCCTCGTTTGTAGCTATATTTGAGCTCATTTGGTTTCCTTTAAGTCCTTTTAATTCAATTTATATCTCATGACACACTATCTGTATGTAATATGGCTTTTTATTTTTTTGCGGCTCCAGGCATATTTGTTTTTGTATTTTTGGTCAAATATGGCTCTTTTAACATTTTAGGTTGATGACCCCTGTCCTAAAGACATGATTTTATTTCACAATTCCTTGAGAGAGAAAAAATGCCTGGTTAGGCTTTGTGTAGGTCATGTGTGCCTTTCTTAGGTGAAGCCAGGTTCACAGCTATGTTGTTATTATGCTGTTTGTTACTTATGTATGTTATGTTGCAGGTATTTAAAATTGTTTTTTCAATATGTCCTGGCATGAAATAAATTGGACCTTTGAAACATACCTTTGTATTTGTGGGTTGTATGCAGACCACATGGCTCAGCAAAGTTCAGTGATGCAAATGCATGTCAAGTTGATCAACAGATAGTATTATTCTCCAGTGCAATAACAGTACTGAAATGAAGGCTAAAAGGGCCTTAAAAAAAGAAGAAAAAAGATGTAACTCAATAGTTACTTTTCACAGTAACGCATTACTTTTTGGTGTAAGTAAATGAGTTAGTAACTCAGTTACTTTTGAAATAAAGTAAGTAGTTACTGGTTTTCAGTAACCAACCCAACACTGCCATTTAGCGTCAAATAATGCAAGTGAAATGACTGAATTTTGTAACAAATTTCTACAAATAGTGTTTTATCTTTAACAAGGTGTGTTTCACCTGCTACATGGCTTATCTGTGTACTTTTATCCATAGTTTTGTTTTTAATATTTACTAGCAATTTTTTTTTTTCTTAAAGTACAGACCAGGTGTGGCAACTATAAATCATGAAGCATTTAAAATAATGTCAATTAAGTTTTTTTATCATATTCTAATTGCTTATGGTGCACTATATGTAATATGGAAAATTGTAAATTGTTTTTTGAGTGCAACTATAAAATCCTAATGTGTTTAATTCCCTTTATTTTTTAACCTAGTAAAATTATTTGAGTGCAATAGGAAACATATGTGTATTGTATTGTAGGATTTTCTTTTAAAATAAAGCCAATATCGAATTTTTTTGTAGTTCCCTTTATTTGGAAAAGTATCAAAGTATCAATATACATTTTGGTACCACTACCGGTACCAAATTATTGATATCAGGACAACCCTAGTTTTATCAAGCCGTTGTTTGTTCAGTTTGTGGGTGTCTTCTGATGTTATTTTGGGTTTACTTCCTGTTTTGCGCTCTTATTTGTGTTACATTTCCTGTTTTTGTTTGTATTCTGCTTTCAGTTCTCCTTCCGAGCGCTTCCCTCCTCACCTGCAGCTTGTTTGCAATTATTGTCTCACCTGGTGTTAGAGGGCTATTTAAATCAGTCTCCCTTCTTTGTTGGTTGTGAGATCATTGCAGAAGTGTAGTGTTTTGTTTGTTGGAGGAACTGAATTTTTGTTTTGCATTTCTTTGTTCGCTATCTTTTCATGCAGTTTCCCTGTGCTTGTTATGTGCATATCCCTGTTGCACTTTTCCCTGAATGCTGGATTTTTGGACATTAAACACTATTTAACCTGCAAGCTGCCTGCTGTCTCAAGCCTTTTAAGGTCACAAACTCCACTAAAAAGAGCTTTCCTAACAGAGTCACTTGTAAGTAATTTATTGAATTCAGAGACATAAGGCATAAATACATTTTTTTATTGTAAATACATGGAACTGATCCTTTTTAAAGTCGGAAGTGGTGTCGAAAAAGCATCTAAAACTGTCAGTCTGTAAATTTGGAAACCTAGGAAAAGTATCAAGAACAAAGCTGCGGTTCTGTAGATATTTTAAAAAAAATGTGATGAGTAGGGACTGAACATTTATCACAAAGTGACCAGAAAGAGCCAACAATCTTCAATGTTGTTGATCCCCGACTTGACCATTTCAAAAAGTCATTGACAAGAGAGGGAGGGAAAGCATGATTAGCAGTAATGGGTGCAAGACTAGAAACAGCCTGAAAGCCAAAACAGCGCTTTAACTGAACCCAGATCCTAAATGAGGTTTTTACAATAGGATTTTTCGTAAAAGCGAATGTTGATGAGTGAATTGGAGAGAGAACCAGGGCCCTAAGAGATACTAGTTTGGTTGAGTTTGCCTCTTAAACCAGCCATAACGGAGGAGGATCAAATTCTTCATATTGCAGCCAATACTTAAGAATTTCATTGTTAGTGGCCCAGTAGTAAAACTTAAAGTTTGGTAGTGCTAATCTTCTCGACGATTTGGGTCTCTGTAAATATTGCTTGCGTAGTTGCTGAGTCTTTTTATTCCAAATTAAGTCTAAAATCTAATTTACGAAAGAAGGACTGAGGGAGAAAAAGTGGTATGCACTGGAATAATTAGGAAAATTGCGGAAGTACATTCAATTTAACAGAGTTGACACAGATAAAAGAAGATCAATTAAGGACCAGCGATCAAAGTCTCCCTGGATTCTGGACAACAGTGTAACAAAATAGGCTTTATAAAGCTCTGCAGGTGTATATGTGAACTGAACAACCAAACTATGTGAAACTTTACAAGGCAATGTTGAAAGGGAAAATTATTCAGAGGATATTCCTTAGCAGCAAAATGTATAAGAAATATTTCAATCATACCCAATTTGTAATCAGACACATGTCCAAAAACTTGGGGAGTACTTAAGACAGCCGGGACCGAGACAAATGTGTCCGAGACATACAGAAGGAGATCATCTGTACAGGGAGATACTTTCACCTGCACATTGTGTTTACATATTCCCGTAATAAACGGATTGGAGCAAAGCCTTATTGGTAGACACTGAATGGCAAGAGCGAAAAGCAATGGCCTCAGGGGGCAACCCTACCGCATGGAATGGTAAGGGAAACAACCTTATTTGTGGTGAAAATAGGAGCTTAATCCATTAAAAAAAACTGTTACCAAAGCCAAATCTCTACAGGACATAATGATAAGTCCAACTCACTCCGTCAAACGCCTTTTCAGCATTTGTGGAAATCACTGCCTCTTCAGTATTAAGAGCAGACGGATCACAATATACTGAAAGGACGTTGAAAATGGGAAAACCAGTGTCTTTTCTGAATGAACCCAGTTTGATCCGCAAAAATAATAGACTAGTACCCAAATTTAAAGCCAGCAGTTTGGATAATTTAAAGTCCACATTTACCAGGCTGTTAGGACGATACAAAGTGCACAACAAAGGGTCCTTGCCGTTTTTGAAGAGTTAAGAAATTGAAGCTTTGTTGAGCATTTGTGGGAGGCGGCCAGGTTCAAACAATTCATTGTACATCTCCAATAATAGAGGTGCTAACTTACACCCATTTTTTTTTTTATTCGGGAGGATAGCCATTTGGTCTTGGGTAATTTCCGTATTGTAGTGATAACGCTGTAACATTTAATTCTGCATGAGTAGTTGGTCTCTCTAATTCTACCGCAGTGTACTGATCAACCGAAAGTATATCCAGATTTGCAAAAAATGATCAAGCTCAGGAGTAGAACAATGTGCACATGTGTGGAAGGATGCATAGAAATGTATTCTTCCTGAGTTTTTTCTCATAACTTGGATAGTATATTGCCCCAACCCCCGAATGCTTGCGTTCAGTGCCTCCCAGAGTGACAGTCTGATATTAACTGTCAAAAAAAAAAAAAAATGGAATCAATTGATGTATGCTACATTAGGGATGGCCTAAAATCTATATTGTGATATATATTTCAGCCTCCTGCAATAACAATATATATCACAATATATTATTTGGCATATAAATGATAAAACGGGTTACAAAGGCTTCTAATTTAGCTGCTGCGTATGTGGTAATATTGTGTCATCACCAGTTGTGTTTTTCTTTATACAAAAAATGTTGTTTACATGCTAGAATGCCTTATTTGCAAAGTTTTCTATATTGGAATGACAATGAAATCAGAAAGCAAATCAAGTAAAGCCAGACATTTTTTTGGATTGCCAAAATAATAATGAAGCCAATTTATGAGTATCGCTTACATCTCTAGCCACAAAAGCACATATAAACACATGTTACGACACACAAAAACACAAGACTTGCAACCAGGGGTGGGGGGTGCATCAGGTTTAAAGTTGCGGCCCTCTGGCGCTGCTCTGTTCACTTTCACACCGCAAGGGGTTAGCCATACCAAATAGTTAAATGGGCAGTATTGATCATACCAATACTTATACTTTTAATGTTCAATATCATTGAATGATTCAGTCTTTGATCAAAATTATATTCAGATGAAACCTCATGATGGCGGTGTAACAATATCAATTGAATATTCAAATAATTTCCTACGATTTGAATCAGATTCATATTCTATGTGTTAAGATCCATACTCGGATCTTCTGATATTGTTTGTTGTTTCCATTGTTGTATCACTCCGTCATTCTACCTCTTATTTCCTGTTTGTTCCGTCACCATTGTCACTCATTAGTTCACCTGCTACTCACGGTCCCGCACACCTGCTACAAATAATCACCTTCCCTTTATAAGCCTTCCTCTTTTCAATCTTCTGCCTGGGAGTCTAATTTGTTCATACACAACGGTAGGTCTGCTTTGTGCTTTTGCTTACATGCAATTTCTGTATTATTCTCGCAAGGTCTCACGCTGCACAATTTTATCAATTTTTAGCTCTCATGCTAAATGTTTTGTTTTCCCCTTTGTGCGCCTATGTGCCAGTTTAGTTTACTATTTTTTATCCTAGCTTTCATGCTACCGTCTTTTGTCTGCCTTTTCTTAGCTCCTTTATTTTTTTCTCTAGCACCTTTTGTTAAATAAATCATTAGTTCATACCTTTTGCTGTGTTGTAATTTGACGCATCCTCGAAGGAACAATTCGGCATCACCATGCCGAACAGGCGTAACACTATGGTCTTTGCCCTTAAAGTCCTCTTGTGTATAAGGGCGTATTTCTTCAGTTTGTAAATAATAACAAAAAACAATTTTGTCATGATAAAAATATCCATCTTGTCCCTGTAGCATCGACCATATTCAGGCAATAAACTTTGTAGCATCCATTAATTTTATGCCAACCTTGGTTTACATTCAAAAGGTTTAGCTTAGCGGTACATGCATCTTCTTGCATCCCCATACGTTGTGTAGTGTAACATGTTTGGATATTCCTTGCTCTCCAGATAATGATACTATAAAATCAACTTTTTTTTTTTGCCGGCATGGACGTAAGGATTAGTGATTAGCACTGTGGTTGGAAATTAGTCGCTAGCAATAATGGTTTATTGCAACACTCAGGAGATGTCCATGCAATAAATTACTGCGGATTCCCAACTAGTTTGGCTCTAAAGCATACAGCCAAAAGTGCACATAAACCTTTTCATGCTGCCTCTGTGCATTCTAAACTGGTTAGCAATAACTCTGTATTCCGCACAACTGGCAAGATAGTCTAGAACAATAGCAACCTTCATCTGGATCAGTATCAGTGGTTGCACGAGCGGTCTTTGCCTTTGTATTTAAAACTTCTTCCATAAATCCACAGAGCCCTATAAATGAGCTCCTGAGACATTCAAAAGTTTTGTTTTCATGATTCTTCGCCCGAAAATTATTCAGGAAAAACTGCCGCAGGTCTTTCTCTGCTTTGGACCGGGATCCTGTCCGACAAATCCTTGGTAGTAGCGTTATGTTGAGGATCGTTTTTTTGACACTGTCTGCTATTTAACATTAGCATAGTCAATAAAAATGTATTATTTGTAATCTGTGCTAATATTACAGCGGACATCACGTACAACAAGTTGTAAGGATCCGCAGATGCCTTGTGTAACGTCTTAGGTCAAACGGAAAAGCAATAAATAATTCCTTGCTAAAAGGCAATAAGCGACCTCCCACTGTACGGGAGGAGGCACATGGCGTATGACCAATAGTCGCATTAGAGAGTGTCCAAGGACACTTGGACTTCACATGTAGGTGTAAAAATACACACACACAAAAAAAAAAAAAAGTAATGACTGATTTGCGGGACTTAGCTATAATGTATCATCAACCTGCATTATCATATAACGATAGTATTAAAAACTCTTGTCAGCCACATATATGTCATTTATATTGTTTACATCATGCAAATCTGATGTACACTAAATATTACTCCTCAAATTGCAAAAAATCCTGCCTGAAGAGGTCTGTGAAGAGCAGACACTTTTCACAATCAAAGCCCATCCTGGACCACACAACAGAACCAAAGCAAGTGAAAGTTCCAGAAATTACAACTTAGCAATAACACCTCCCCACCGCATGAACTCATTTGGAAGCAAAAAACTGGGAACTCAACTGATAATGAATCACACAACAGTTGGGTAGAAAAATATGTCCAGCAGAAATCTTACCCAAACAGAAAAAAGATGCATTGGCGAAAGGGTTAAACTTTGCCATGGCTCTGACGGAATCAGCCATTAGGAAAAACAGCTGGACAGAAACCGAGGGGGAGAAAATACGGTTTTAAATGACAGCAGCTCTTTCTAATGCCAAGCCCACACTCCCAAACATTTCCTTGGAGGAGAGGAAGGCCGTAATTTTACTGGGCAAGGATGAAAACATCATGATCCTGCCAGCTGATTAGGGGAGATGCTTGGTAATTCCCAACACAACTGATTACTAAAATCAATTGCTTACACTCCTCAAAGACTCCAACACATGAAATATTCAAAAATGACCCCACAAGTGGGTACAAGGAAAGAATCATTGAGTACTTACAAACTCTACAAAAGTCAAAAGCCATCAACCAGACATTGTATTACCGATTATACCCACAAGAAACCATCCCTGGTATTTATTAACCTGACTCTTACCAGATCCTTGTTGTTCGCTAAACTCCACAAAAGGATCAGGGAGTTTTCAATAGGAAATGTATTTCAGAAGGTGGGGCATTGTAAAAAAAAAAACATTGTATGTGATTGGATAAACCACTTGTCCGTTATCTTGAATGACGTGGCACTTCAACCACTCACATTGAAATCAACTCATGACGCTGATGAGCGTGACGCTGGGAAATCCAAACCCGGTCGGAAGAAAAGCCAAAATATCCTTGCCACTAATAAATGCCTTCAAAACCGTTCTCTGTTCATCTTTTAAATAAGGAAGAGCCCCGCCACCAGGCGGAGGAAACTCATTTTGGCCGCTTGTACCCGTGATCTTGTCCTTTCGGTCATGACCATAGGTGAGGATGGGAACGTAGATCGACCGGTAAATTGAGAGCTTTGCCTTTCGGCTCAGCTCCTTCTTCACCACAACGATTGATACAGCGTCCGCATTACTGAAGAAGCCTCACCGATCCGCCTGTTGATCTCACGATCCACTCTTCCCTCACTCGTGAACAAGACTCCTAGGTTCTTGAACTCTTCCACTTGGGGCAGGGTCCCCTCCCCAACCCGGAGATGGCATTCCACCCTTTTGCGGGCGAGAACCATGGACTCGGACTTGGAGGTGCTGATTCTCATCCCAGTCGGTTCACAATTGGCTGCGAACCAATCCAGTGAAAGCTGGAGCTCCTGGCAAAAAGCAGAGACCTAATCTTGCAGCCACCAAACCGGATCCCCTCAAAGCCCTGACTGCGCCTATAAACTCTGTCCACAAAAGTTATGAACAGAGTCGGTGACAAAGGGCAGCTTTGGCGTAGTCCAACCCTCACTGGAAACGTGTCCGACTTACTGCCGGCAATGCGGACCAAGCTCTGACACTGATAGTACAGGGAACGGATCGCCACAATCAGACAGTCCGATACCCCATACTTTCTGAGCACTCCCCACAGAATTTCCAGATGGACACGGTTGAATTCCTTCTCCAAGTCTACAAAGCACATGTACACTGGTTGGGCAAACTCCCATGCACCCTCAAGGACCCTGCAGAGAGTATAGAGCTGGTCCACAGTTCCACGACCAGGACGAAAACCACACTGTTCCTCCTGAATCCGAGGTTCGACTATCCGGCGTAGCCTCCTCTCCAGTACACCTGAATAGACCTTACCGGGAAGGCTGAGGAGTGTGATCCCATGATGGTTGGAACACACCCTCCGGTTCCCCTTCTTAAAGAGAGGAATCACCACCCCGGTCTACCAATCCAGAGGTACCTCCCCAGATGTCCACGCGATGCTGCAGAGTCTTGTCAACCAAGACAGCCCCACAGCATCAAGAGCCTTAAGGAACTCCGGGCGTATCTCATCCACCCCCAGGGCTTCGCCACTGAGGAGCTTCTTAACTACCTCAGCAACTTCAGCCCTAGAAATAGGAGAGCCTACCACAGATTATCCAGGCACCGCTTCCTCAAAGGAAGACGTGTTGGCGGGATTGAGGAGGTCTTCAAAGTATTCCCTCCACTGATCCACAACATCCGCAGTCGAGGTCAGAAGAACACCATCAGCACCATACACGGTGTTGACAGTGCACTGCTTCCCCTTCCTGAGGCGGCGTATGGTTGTCCAGAATTGCTTCGAAGCCGTCCGAAAGTCATTTTCTATGGCTTCCCCAAATTCTTGCCAAGTCCGAGTTTTTGCCTTCGCGACGGCTGAAGCCGCACACCGCTTGGCGGTACCTGTCCGCTTCCTCCGGGGTCCTATGAGCCAAAAGAACCCGATAGGACTCCTTTTTCAGCTTGACGGCATCCCTCACCGCCGGTGTCCACTAACGGGTTCTATGATTACCGCCATGACAGGCACCAACTACCTTATGGCCACAGCTCCAGTCAGCCGCCTCGACAATAAAGGTGCGGAACATGGTCCACTCGGACTCAATGTCCAGGACCTCCCTTCTGATTTGTTCAAAGTTCTTCCAGAGGTGGAAATTGAAACTCTCTCTGACAGGAGACCCTGCCAAACGTTCCCAGCAGACCCTCACAATGCGTTTGGGCCTCCCAGGTCTGTCCGGCATCCTCACCCACAATTGCAGCCAACTCACCACCAGGTGGTGATCGGTAGAAATTCCGCCCCTCTCTCCACCCAAGTGTCCAAAATATAAGGCCACAAATCCGATGACACAACTACAAAGTCGATCATTGAACTGCGGCCTAGGGTGTATTGGTGCCAAGTGCACGTATGGACACCCTTATGTTTGAACATGGTGTTTGTTATGGACAATATGTGACAAGCAAAAAAGGCCAATAACAAAACACCACTCGGGGTTCAGATCAGGGCAGCCATTCTTCCCAATCACGCCTCTCCAGGATTCACTGTCGCTACCAACATGAGCGTTGAAATTCCCCCCAGTAGGACAAGGGAATCTCCCGGGGCAGCACTTTCCAGTACTCCCTCGAGTGTATCCAAAAAGGGTGGGTACTCTGAACTGCTGCTTGGTACATAAACACAAACAACAGTCAGGACCCGTCCCCCCACCCAAAGGCGGCGGGAGGCTACCCTCTTGTCCACTGGGTTGAACTCCAACGCCTCTCACTGCTGGCAACGCCAGAGTGGAAGAGAGTCCAGCCCCTCTCGAGAGAAAAGTTTCCAGAGCCCTTGCTGTCCATCGAGGTGAGTCCGACTATATCCAGCCTTAACTTCTCCACCTCGCGCAATAGCTCAGGCTCCTTAAATTCTGTGGGGAGTGCTCAGAAAGTATGGGGTACCGGACTGTCTGATTGTGGCGATCCGTTCCCTGTACTATCAGTGTCAGAGCTTGGTCCGCATTGCCGGCAGTAAGTCGGACACGTTTCCAGTGAGGGTTGGACTACTCCAAGGCTGCCCTTTGTCACCGACTCTGTTCATAACTTTTGTGGACAGAGTTTCTAGGCGCAGTCAGGGCTTTGAGGGGATCCGGTTTGGTGGCTGCAGGATTAGGTCTCTACTTTTTGCCAGGAGCTCCAGCTTTCACTGGATTGGTTCGCAGCCGATTTTGAAGCGACTGGGATGAGAATCAGCACCTCCAAGTCCGAGTCCATGGTTCTCGCCCGGAAAAGGGTGGAATGCCATCTCCGGGTTGGGGAGGGGACCCTTCCCCAAGTGGAAGAGTTCAAGAACCTAGGAGTCTTGTTCACGAGTGAGGGAAGAGTGGATCGTGAGATCGACAGGCGGATTGGTGAGGCTTCTTTAGTAATGCGGACGCTGTATCAATCGTTGTGGTGAAGAAGGAGCTGAGCCGAAAGGCAAAGCTCTCAATTTACCGGTCGATCTACGTTCCCATCCTCACCTATGGTCATGAGCTTTGGGTCATGACCGAAAGGACAAGATCACGGGTACAAGCGGCCGAAATGAGTTTCCTCCGCCAGGTGGTCGGGCTCTTCCTTAGAGATAGGGTGAGAAGCTCTGCCATCCGGGAGGAGCTCAAAGTAAAGCCGCTGCCAGATGAGGTGGTTCAGGCATCTGGTCAGGATGCCACCCGAACGCCTTCCTAAAAAGCTGTTTAGGGCACGTCAAACTGGGAGGAAGCCACGGGGAAGACCCAGAACACATTGGGAAGACTATGTCTTTCGGCTGGCCTTAGAACGCCTCGGGATCCCCCGGGAAGAGCTGGACGAAGTGGCTGGGGAGAGGAAGTTCCCGACCTCGGATAAGCGGAAGAAGATGGATGGATGTGGCCAACATCTTAGTACCTTTAGTTGGCAAAACTTCACATCATGTCCAAAACTCAATTGACTTTATAGCAAATATCAGAAATCTAAAACTGGACAAAAATTAAAGTTCAATTCGACGTGAACTCTCTGTCCACCTGTACTTCAACCCAGGATACAGTAGAAGCAGTGAGGCAACGTCTACTAGGTGATCACACCTTATAGGATAGATCTACCCTAAACCCATAACAGATTTGCCTTTTGCTTCAACTTTGCCTTAACACTACATACTTTCAATTCATGGCAATGTTTTACTAACATAAACATGGTTCTGCCATGAGCTCACCTGTATCCCCAATAGTAGCGATTGATTGATTGATTGATTGATTGATACTGTTACGAAACTTGGAGAGTGGATCCCAAGGATGCAGAGACGTAGAATGATATAGTAAATTCTTCCTTTATTTAGGTGGAAGTGGAACGTAGCCAGAATAAACAAAAAGCGATGGTGGAAATACAAAACACACCATGAATAAATAACTATATCAAACAATCAAAATTTGAACAGAAAACGCTAGACGAAGCTAGGATATAAAATAAGCAAACCTGAGAGGAGCACAAAAACAGACTTGAAAGACTGTAGGTTTGTAGGATGCCAAGACACGTGTGAGAGTACTTGCAGTGGATACAAAGTTCCGGCCCTGACAGGCCGTCAGCACCCAGACTAAAT
The DNA here is from genome assembly GCF_033978795.1 of Nerophis ophidion. NCBI lineage: Eukaryota > Metazoa > Chordata > Actinopteri > Syngnathiformes > Syngnathidae > Nerophis > Nerophis ophidion. Next base: position 56,417,338 of record NC_084615.1, on the reverse strand, counting down.
AGCCCACCTAATCAGCTTTCAGGTGTGCATGATTGCCCAGCGTCAGCTGCACTCCAGACTGTGGGCGAGAGTGAGAGTAAAACCTGATGTGCAAAACAACACAGAAAAACATGAAAAATACAGTTTACCACAGTACCCCTCCCCTCAACGGACGCCACCTGGCGGCCTACCTGGCTTGTCTGGAAATCGAATATAAAAATCCTTAATCAAATCTTTATCTAAAATAAGAGACTTTGAAACCCATGACCGTTCCTCTGGACCGTACCCCTCCCAGTCTACCAGGTATTGGAAACCTCTACCTCTTCTTTTCACATCCAAGATTGTGTTAACTGTGAAAGCTGGGTGACCCTCGATCAACCTGGGTGGAGGGGGTGGTACCTCGGGAGGACTGAGCGGGCTGGATGAGACAGGCTTGATGCGGGAAACGTGAAACACTGGATGGCACTTGAGAGACCTTGGGAGGCGGAGCTTGACTGCAACACGGTTAATAATCTTGACGATTTGATATGGTCCAACGAACCTGGGAGCCAGTTTCCTAGAGTCGGTGGCAAGTGGTAAGTCCCGAGATGATAGCCAGACCTCCTGTCCCAGCTGGTAGTTTGGGGCTGGAGTGCGATGTCGGTTGGCTAAAAGTTGGTTCCTGGCTGATGTCTTCTGTAGTGCTGCCCTGGTGTTGCGCCAAGCCTGGTGAGCTCGACGCAGGTGTGCCGTAACGGATGGAACGTCGGCCTTAGACTGGTTAGAAGGAAAAAGAGGTGGTTGGAAACCGTAGGTGACGTGGAATGGCGACAAGCCTGTGGCAGAACTGATGAGGGAATTGTGAGCGTATTCGATCCATGGAAGGGTCTCAGACCAAGTTGAGGGTTGTTGATGACAAGTACACCGAATTGCCGCCTCCAGGTCTTGGTTGGTCCGTTCAGTCTGACCATTGCTCTGTGGGTGGTAGCCGGAGGATAGGCTAGGAGAGGCCCCCAGTGATTCGCAGAATGCCTTCCAGACGGCCGAGGAAAACTGTGGCCCTCTGTCAGATACCACATCAGAGGGGATGCCGTGCAGCCGGAAAGCATGAAGTACTAATAGTTGGGCTGTTTCGAGGGCTGAGGGTAGTTTGGGGAGACCCACAAAATGGGCCATCTTTGAGAACCGGTCCACAATGGTCAAAATGGTGTCGTTACCTTCAGAGGGAGGCAGTCCTGTGACAAAGTCCACAGCAATGTGAGACCATGGGCGGGAAGGGATGGGTAATGGATGTAATAGTCCTGCCGGAGCCTGGTGGGATGCTTTGTTCCGGGCGCAGATCCGACATGCTGCCACAAAAACCTTAGTGTCCGCCAAAATGGATGGCCACCAAAAGCGCTGGGAGAGGACGAAGCCAGTGCGACGAATACCTGGGTGGCAAGCAATCTTGGACCCATGTGCCCAATCCAGAACGCTGGGGCGGAGCCGAGGAACCACAAATAGCCGACCTTGTGGACAGCTCCGAGGTGATGTGTCCGACCTTAGGGCCTCTAGGACTTGCTGCTCGATGTTCCACTGAAGTCCCCCGATGATGTGTCTTTGTGGGATGATAGGTTGAGGTGAGGAGTTCTCAGATGACGAAGAGTATAGACGGGACAAGGCGTCAGGTTTCCCATTCTGAGAACCAGGTCGGAAAGTGATGACAAAATTAAAACGGTTCAGGAATAGCGACCACCTGGCTTGGCGTGGGTTCAGTCTTTGTGCGGTCCTTAAGTAGGCCAAGTTCTTGTGGTCCGTGTAGATCATGAATGGAAGCTCCGCCCCCTCCAGCCAGTGTCTCCACTCTTGAAGAGCCAGGATGACTGCCAAAAGCTCCCTGTTGCCAATGTCATAGTTCCTCTCAGCAGGGGATAGGCGACGAGAAAAGAAAGCACAGGGATGCAACTTCTGGTCGAGGACGGATTGCTGGGAGAGTACGGCCCCTACACCTGAATCAGAAGCGTCTACTTCAACAAAAAACTGGAGAGAACGGTCAGGGTAACAGAGAACAGGAGCCGAGGTAAACAATCCCTTTAACCTCAAGAACGCGGAATTGGCTTCGGGTGTCCACTCAAATGGGACCTTAGTAGACGTAAGCCTCGTAAGTGGGTCCGCGACGCGACTAAAGTTTCGAATAAATCGCCGATAAAAATTTGAAAATCCTAAAAATCTCTGAAGATGCTTCCTGGACACCGGAATGGGCCAGTCTACAACTGCACTTATTTTAGAGGGATCAGGTTTGAGTCTACCCTCCTCAATGATAAACCCTAGGAAGGGAATGGAGGAAGAGTGGAACTCGCATTTTTCCGCTTTGACGAACAATTTATTCTCAAGTAATCTTTGAAGAACCAACCGCACCTGCTGCACATGTTCGTCAAAAGTAGATGAATAAATTAATATATCGTCCAGGTAAACGAAAAGAAACTGACCTGTCATGTCCCGAAAAATGTCATTAATAAGACCCTGAAACACGCCGGGAGCATTAGTGAGTCCAAAAGGCATGACAAGATACTCAAAATGTCCGAGTGGAGTGTTGAATGCGGTCTTCCATTCATCCCCCTCTCGGATGCGAACGAGATGGTAAGCGTTACGGAGATCGAGTTTAGTAAAAAATCTAGCAGTCTGTAAGGGAGTAAAGGCCGAATCAAGAAGTGGAAGAGGGTATTTATTCTTGATTGTAATCTGATTAAGGGCGCGGTAGTCAATACACGGCCGTAGGGACTTATCCTTCTTTTCGACAAAGAAAAACCCCGCGGCAACAGGTGAGGTCGAAGGACGAATGAGACCCGCGGCAATAGACGTATTGATGTACTCCTCCAACGCTTTACGTTCAGTGTTCGATACTTGGTATAAGCGGGTTGATGGTAACGCCGCACCGGCTAGCAAATCGATGCCACAATCGTATGGTCGGTGGGGAGGAAGTGAAAATGCACTATCCTTGCTAAACACCGCTCTCAAGTCATGATAGTTCTTAGGCACGTTTGTCAGGTCTATGTTCTCTATGATAGCGATAGGTGGCGGTGTGTGAGAACCTGTGGCAGAACGGAGGCAATGTGTGTGGCAAGTAACACTCCAATTAATAATAGCAGCACGAGACCAGTCTATGTGCGGATTGTGTTTCTGTAGCCAGGTTATTCCCAAAATGACGGGCGCGGACCGTGAAGGCACAATATAAAAAATGATTTTTTCACTATGATTACCAGACAAGTGCAAGTTGAGTGGGTGGGTCTGGTGGGTAATACTGGCTAACAGGCGCCCATCGAGAGAATACACCTCTTTGGGTTCATGCAATTTTATAACAGGAATCAAATGACGTTTCATAAATTCAAAGTCCAAAAAATTGTCATCTGCCCCAGAGTCAATAAGAGCAGAAATGTCTATTTGTTGGTTAGACCAATACAAAGTACCTTTTAGTTGCATTCTGCCTGCGGCCAATGGAGGAGAACGGCGACCTCTGGTGGACGTTTCATCGGGTGATTGCGTGCGCAATCGTGGCCGTGTGGTAGGATGAGGTAGTACCTTGCAGCGGGAGATTTGATGACCAGGATCCCCGCAGTATAGGCAGAGATGAAGCCGAAGACGGCGCTCCCTTTCGGCGGTGGAGAGTCGGCGACCACCCAATTGCATCGGTTCGTCTCTCTGCCACGGGGGGAAGGTGTCTTCGGGGATGAATTGCTCCGTCTTGTAGACGTTTGGTCTGGCAGACGCTGAGTGGCTGTTAGGCAGGGCTTGTCTCCCTCGTCGGTCCCTTCTCTCTTCCCGTAGGCGGAAGTCGATCTGCACAGCCAGCTCGATGAGAGAGTCCAAGTCCGTCGGCAGTGACATCGGGATTAATAAATGCCGAATTTCGTCCGCAAGCCCCATGAAGAAAGCGTCTAACAGCGCCGAAGGACCCCAGTCACAATCGGCGGCCAAGGTTCGGAACTCGATCGCGTACTCCGCGACCCGTCGTGACCCCTGCTGCAGCCGGGAGAGGGATCTCGCTGCTTCTCTGCCTGGGAGCCGTTGTTGGAATATTTGTTTCAAAGTTTTGGAGAAGCTTGCATATGAGGAAATGGTGGTGGTCTGACGGCTCCACTCAGCAGTAGCCCAGGTGCCTGCCCGGCCAGACAGGTGAGTGATGACAAAAGCAACTTTAGCTCGCTCAGAAGTGAAAGCGGAAGAGTTAAGCTCAAAGTGTAGTTCGCATTGTGTCAGGAAGTGTCTTACGTCATCCCCATCTCCGGAAAAACGTTCAGGACGGGATAGCCGCATATTGGTGGTTGTAGCGGGTGGCATGGGCTGAGCGGGTGCCGGGTCTTGTCCAGTGGTCGAAGTGGGAACGACGGCGGCTAGTAGTTCGTTCATACGCTCCAACATGGCGTCTTGCCGCTCCGACAGACTCTGTAGGCCCCGGCCCAGGTGGTCTAGCTGGTCCCCCTGCTGACTGATGCGTTGGGCCTGGCCTTGAAAAACCCTTTTCCAGGGATCGGTCTCTGCGGGTTCCATATATTTGGCCGGAACTTTTCTGTTACGAAACTTGGAGAGTGGATCCCAAGGATGCAGAGACGTAGAATGATATAGTAAATTCTTCCTTTATTTAGGTGGAAGTGGAACGTAGCCAGAATAAACAAAAAGCGATGGTGGAAATACAAAACACACCATGAATAAATAACTATATCAAACAATCAAAATTTGAACAGAAAACGCTAGACGAAGCTAGGATATAAAATAAGCAAACCTGAGAGGAGCACAAAAACAGACTTGAAAGACTGTAGGTTTGTAGGATGCCAAGACACGTGTGAGAGTACTTGCAGTGGATACAAAGTTCCGGCCCTGACAGGCCGTCAGCACCCAGACTAAATAGCCCACCTAATCAGCTTTCAGGTGTGCATGATTGCCCAGCGTCAGCTGCACTCCAGACTGTGGGCGAGAGTGAGAGTAAAACCTGATGTGCAAAACAACACAGAAAAACATGAAAAATACAGTTTACCACAGATACTTTTATTAGTAGATTGCACAGTACAGTACGTATTCCGTACAATTGACCACTAAATGGTAACACCCGAATAAGTTTTTCAACTTGTTTAAGTCGGGGTCCACGTTAATCAATTCATGGTAGAACCTTTACATGGAGGACCTGAAAAAGAGAGCTCTAAACTCTTCTAAAGGAACAGCACCAAGTAATTGGTATAGATATGTGGCTGACACATGAGTAAAAATCAGAAACCAAGAAGTGCAAGCCTTCACCGAGCACATTACAAAAACATCAAGTTCACATATGAGGGTGTCAAAGACAGTAAGTTGCCTTTTTTGGACTGTGATGTACACATTGGAGGAAACAGGCCTCTGTGTCGGGGTTTACCGAAAACTCACAAATACCGATGAATACCACCCACTGGAACACAAACTGGGCGTCATCAGAAACCTATAACAGAGCTGATACTGTTAAAGAGAAAGAGCATAGGCTTTTGAGTGAACCCCTCAAAACCTGTGGTTAACCCAACAGGTTGTTTGTAAAAGTGCATCCAGTTCCAGAAACAAAAACAGATTGGCTGTGGAGGAAAAAGGTGACAGAGGCAAAAAATAGTGTCATTCCATATGTATCAGGTCTTTTTGAGAAACTCAGACAATTTTTTAACCAAGTATGCTTCAAACCAGGCAACACCTCTGAACAGAGACTAGTGCATCTTAAAGTCTGGACAACCCACAGCCACAAAAAACATCTGATGTATGCTATCCAGTGTAATGATGAATCCACTGATTCATATATTGAGGAAACAAAACAACCCCTAAGCTGATGCATGGCACAGCATAGATATATGCTCTTCAGGCCAAGAATCAGCTGTCTGCCTTCACCTAAGGGAGAAACAGCACTCTTTTGAGAACAAAAATGTACACATTCTGGACAGGGAGGACGAATGGTACTAAGAGTGAGGGAAGCCATCTATGTGAAAGTTGAAAAAAACATCCCTTAACAGAGGGAGTGGTCTTCGACATGACCTGTCTCCCATATACAACACTGTCCTTTCAACAATTCCTAAAAGACTGCAAATCATCCATCCATTCATCCATTTTCTACCGCTTATTCCCTTCTCTATCAAATAACGGTCAGTTAGAAACATTTTGTGCCATCTGTGTGTTTTTGTTTACAACTAAATGGAAAGCTTTCGACTATTTTGGAGTGGTAGTAGTTGCTCCACAGCGATCGTTCTGCCACTCAATACCTCAATGCTAACGAGGGGAAATTACACTTCAACAACTGTCGTTGGCTTTGACAATAGGACTGCTCGTTTCTATCAAAACATGTGTTTTTCTCACTACAATAGGACGAAACCATACTTGCCCAGGCACACTTTCCTACTTTAGTAATATAGACATTTGGGGGTTTGGCACCAGCCACTAGACTCGATCTGACCAATCTAAATTTATGAACACAAATTGATGAAGCTTACTCGGATGGGAGGCGTAACGTCTTCCAAGACAAACCAAACAGTCCAGTTGTGATGGATTGAATGCCCTGAGATTACAATGACCTGTATGAATAAGAACATTCATATACAAAACCCGTTCCCATTTGAGTTGGGAAATTGTGCTCTAGGTAAATATAAACGGAATACAATGATTTGCAAATCATTTTCAACCCATATTCAATTGATTGCACTACAAAGACAAGATGTTTGATGTTCAAACTCATAAACTTTTTTTTCTTTTTGGAAATAATAATCAACTTGGAATTTCATGGCTGCAACACGTGCCAAAGTAGTTGGGAAAGGGCATGTTCACCACTGTGTTACAACACTTTTTCTTTTAACAACACTCAATAAACGTTTGGGAACTGAGAAAAACTAATTGTTGAAGCTTTGAAAGTGGAATTCTTTCCCATTTTTGTTGTATGTAGAGCTTCAGTCGTTCAACAGTCCGGGGTCTCCGCTGTCATATTTTACGCTTCATTATGCGCCACACATTTTCGATGGGAGACAGGTCTGGACTGCAGGTGGGCCAGGAAAGTACCCGCACTCTTTTTTTATGAAGCCATGCTGTTGTAACACGTGCTGAATGTGGCTTGGCATTGTCTTGCTAAAATAAGCAGGGGCATCCATGAAAAAGACGGCGCTTAGATGGCAGCATATGTTGTTCCAAAACCTTTATGTACCTTACAGCATTAATGGTACCTTCACAGATGTGTAAATTACCCATGTCTTGGGCACTAATACACCCCAATACCATCACAGATGCTGGCTTTTGAACTTTGCGTCGATAACAGTCTGGATAGTTCGCTTCCCCTTTGGTGCGGATGACACAATGTGTAATATTTACAAAATCCATTTGAAATGTGGACTCGTCAGACCACAGAACACTTTACTACTTTGCATCAGTCCATCTTATATGATTTCGGGCCCAGAGAAGCTGGTGGCGTTTCTGGATGTTGTTGATAAACGGCTTTCGCTTTGCATTGTAGAGCTTTAACTTGCACTTAAATATGTAGCGACGAACTGTATTAAGTGACAGTGATTTTTTGAAGTGTTCCTGAGCCAATGTGGTGATATCCCTTAAGAGAGTGATGTCGGTTTTTGATACAGTGCCGTCTGAGGGATCGAAGGTCACGGTCATTCAATGTTGGTTTCTGGCCATGCCGCTTACGTGGAGTGGTTTCTCCAGATTCGCTGAACCTTTTGATGATATTATGGACCGTAGATGTTGAAATCCCTAAATTTCTTGCAATTGCACTTTGAGAAATGTTGTTCTTAAACTGTTAAACTATGTGCTCACGCAGTTGTGGACAAAGGGGTGTACCTCGCCCCATTCTTTCTTGTAAAAGACTGAGCATTTTTTGGGAAGCTGTTTTTATACCCAATCATGGGACCCGCTTGTTTCCAATTAGCCTGCACACCTGCGTGATGTTCCAAATAAGTGTTTGATGAGCATTCCTCAACTTTAGCAGTATTTATTGCCACCGTTCCCAGTTGCTGGCATCAAATTCTAAAGTTAATGGTTATTTGCAAAAAAAAATAAAAATGATCAGTTTGAACATCAAATACGTTGTCTTTGTAGCATATTCAACTGAATATGGGTTGAAAATGATTTGCAAATCATTGTATTCCGTTTATATTTACATTTAACACAATTTCCCAACTCATATGGAATCGGGGTTTGTACATCTACACTATATATATTTTCCAATACATAATTACATAATTCAATGATCTCAGTCCACGTTAAATAATTAAACGAGGATGTTCAAACCAATACTTGCACGTTCCTTTTCTGCTGTGGTCGCACTCACAATGTCCATTTAGGTATTTGATAGTTGATACAGAGTAGCATTGTGTTCCTTTTTATCCTCATCTCAAAAGATGTTTCCGAGTGTCTCATTTAATGCAATTTGAATAGATTTGAATGCTTTCTAGACGTTTCTTTTATCTTTTTATTTTATGTAATGTAGACTGCATCCAAACTTTAAGTGCAATATAATGTTTCACCTTCCAGGGGCACTAGACTTATTGCAGCCCTACCACCCCGATTTCCACTGTATGCGTAACTGCTGCAAAACGGCGCCGCCGCGATAGTGGACTCTTTCCACTTCCATTGTATTCAATGTGTCAGTTTTTACAGCTTGCGGACCACCTGCACATGGCACAGCTATGCCGGTGCTATACTGCATCCATGTGCTAAATATGTGCAGAGCTTCTTTTTTTGCCGGTCGCTATAACACGGCGGATAAATTTAGTTCAAATCTCATTGTGTTGGACAGAAAGTCATTCATATACACCCAAAAACTATCCGGCCTATTTTCAAAATAAAACTACTCAGTTTTCAAGGTATAAATATATAGTATTTTACACTTTTAAAATGTCCTTATGGGTAGGGACGGACTTGAAGTCAAACTTGTCAATGTTTTTTTCAGATGTATTTTCACCTCCTTGACACAAATGGATGAGGACATGCTGATTCTGGCTGTCCAACATCAAAGAATAATATCGCAGACAAATTCTGGACAGCTATATGGGAGCCTGTCAAATATCTGCTGATACAGGGTCCAGGTAAGCAAGGGAGTGGTTTGCGGGAGTTGAATGAGATGTGTAAAAACAAAATTACTTAAATCGATGGGAGAATATGCGGAAAGCCAGATTTGACAGGGAACACCCACATTTAAGGCTTGTTCCACCTAAGTGCGCATCTTGGTGATGGTGCACATAGACAGCCTTAAGTGGAGTGGGAGATTGCTGCACAGCCAAAATAATTGTTTTGGCTCGACATCCATTGCTTTCGGTCCCCTAGAGGTGGGGGGTTGCCCACATCTGAGGTCCTCTCCAAGGTTTCTCATAGTCAGCATTGTCACTGGCGTCCCACTGGATGTGAATTATCCCTGCCCACTGGGTGTGAGTTTTCCTTGCCCTTTTGTGGGTTCTTCCGAGGATGTTGTAGTCGTAATGATTTGTGCAGTCCTTTGAGACATTTGTGATTTGGGGCTATATAAATAAACATTGATTGATTGATTGACTTAAGCAAATGGGAGAATAAGGCATACTTGCCATCCTTGAGACCTCCGAATTCGGGAGATTTGGGGGGGGAGACTTGAGATGGGCGGGATCAGGGTGGGCGGGGCCGGGATGAAGGGGGGTGGAGTATATTTATAGCTAGAATTCACTGAAATTCAAGTATTTTATATATATATATATCTATATTTATAAAATTTGATTTATATATATATATAAATCAAATAAATACTTGACTTTCAGTGAATTCTAGCTATATATATATATATATATGTATATATATATATATGTATATATATATATATGTATATATATATATATATCTATATATGTATATATATATGTATATGTATATATATATGTATATACATATATATATATATATATATATATATATATATATATATATATATATGTTGGCCCTGCGATGAGGTGGCGACTTGTCCAGGGTGTACCCCGCCTCCTGCCCGATTGTAGCTGAGATAGGCGCCAGCGCCCCCCGCGACCCCGAAAGGGAATAAGCGGTAGAAAATGGATGGATGGATGGATATATATATGTGACAGTTTGACCCCGCACTGTCACTGTTTGACCTTTGGCTTCCTCACAAACCGGGCACATTTGTTCAACATGGACACACTACAAACATTCAATGGTGTTAGTGAAAAGGCCCAACAAACAAATTGTAACATGTCACTCACCATGGCTCTGAAGGTGTGGCTAAAAGAGTCAGGAAGGGGCTGAGGGCTTATGTAGGTGAGCACACCTGCTTGGACTAATTAGGCCTAATTTGGGCCAAACCATGACTTTCAGGAGCTGGGTGTTGCTGAGGGACACTGGACATTTGAAAGTTGTGTTGTCTAAGTCTGGATACACTGGGTACAAAAATGACTGCTTTACAATTACAAAAGTACAATGTGAATAGTTTTTAGACATGTGATAGTTACTTATGGTGTAAATTACAAAATAACTGATTTCTTAATTCCCCCTGTCAAATTGGTCCCAGCTAGTGGGCGGGGCTATGGGCTTTTTAAGTGGGGAAAATGCCATGTTTCTGCCAGTCTGCTGTCTGTCACTGCCAGAGGAGGTTGTCTGTCCTGACCAAGAGTTTCGGGGTTCACACATCAAACCAACTACTGAGATTGTGGGTGCTTGGTCTTTCTGTTGTTGTTCACCTCTTGATACTTTTTGGGATTTTAAATAAATGTTTGTAAACTGTTACCACTGCATGCCTTGCCATCCTTGATTTAAAGTCTGGTTTGGAAAGGTTACATTACCTTCACTCGAGGCGGGGTGTGACAATATATATAAAACAAATACCGTATTTTTTGGACTATAAGTCGCAGTTTTTTTCATAGTCTGGCTGGGGGTGCGACTTATACTCAGGAGCGACTTATGAGTGAAATTATTAACACATTATCGTAAAATATCAAATAATATTATTTCGGTCATTCACGTAAGAGACTAGACGTATAAGATTTCATCGGATTTATCGATTAGGAGTGACAGATTGTTTGGTAAACGTACAGCATGTTCTATATGTTGTAGTTATTTGAATGACTCTTACCATAATATGTTATGTTAACATACCAGGCAGCAGGCTCTCCGTTGGTTATTTATGCGTCATATAACGTACACTTATTCAGCCTGTTGTTCACTATTCTTTATTTATTTTAAATTGCCTTTCAAATGTCCATTCTTGGTGTTGGGTTTTATCAAATAAATATCCCCAAAAAGTGTGACTTATACTCCAATGCTACTTATACTCCGAAAAATACGGTACTTTAATTTCAGTGTTCATTTATTGACACATATACACACAAATAACACTCCCCTACTCATTTCTGTATTTGAAAGTGCAATGCTTTGCAGCCAATAGCACAGCCTTTGAAAAAGCATAGGCATGGGCAGTGTACTATTCTGGGTTGGAGTCAAAAACCAGGCGAGGAAATGAAGTTACGTCTCTTTACTTCATACTTCAGAACCGACTCCCACATATGCCGGCAGGGTGCACAATACCACGTAAACCGTTGGCCAACCAAAATGTAACCACATAACACTATACCCAACATTCACTAGAAGATGGCAAAAAACAACTTAGATCACTCTATTACAGGCAGCATCTGTGAAATTGAATTTGCAGTGAAGGAGTGAGTTAAGGGTTGAATTGTCAATCCTCGTTCTATTCACTGGCACTCGTCGTCGCCGTAGATGTTATAACGTGACTGGGCCGGCACGCTGTTTATATGGAGAAAAAGCAGACGTGACGACTGGCTGTCCTCACTCAAGTCCGCACGGACCTGGAGGGGGCGTGCCTTAAGTCCGGCTGGAAATCGGGAGAAATTGGGGAGAATGGTTGTCCCGGGAGATTTTCGGGAGAGACACTGAAATTCAGGAGTCTCCCAGAAAATTCGGGAGGGTTTGCAAGTATGGAATAAGGCCCTAAGTGACTAATGCTAATGTATTGTTTTGGCCATAATCATGCAGCACTATCCCTGACACAAACACAATCTAGTAACACCCAGTCCTGCAATTTTAAAAGGTAAATTGTGTCATCTGGAATGTTTTCACATTCTCTCCAATTACTCTGCTTAGTTCTGACAAACTAAAAAAGTTTCCAGTGTATTTTTTTTCTTCTTATCTCTGCATTTTTGGTCTTGACACAAATCTGCCCTCAGCACGTGGTCAGAATATGGCAAGAAAAGGAACGCAAGTACATGCACTGTTATTTCTTCATTTCATATCAGGGAAGAAGAAGAGTAGATCCTCTTGCACAAAGCTGAGTGTCTGTGAGTAACTATTGGACTGTTTATGACAGTTTTAAGAGTTTAAAGAAAAACAGCCTTAAGCTATGACTACCTGGGAATTCAGCATCACGGCTTTTATGTAGAAAATGCTTTATTCAAGCGTTCAGTTGCTTTTTCAAAATATTTAACTAATGACAAAGTGCAATGATGTGTGGACATAGAAACAACAACAAAAAACCTTTGCTTAACAAATACTATGAAAGCCGTCACGTTTCACCACAGTATTTCTGCATGAATTAAAGGCCTACTGAAACCCACTACTACCCACCACGCAGTCTGATAGTTTATATATCAATGACCTAGTGTGTGAATGTGAGTGTGAATGTTGTCTGTCTATCTGTGTTGGCCCTGCGATGAGGTGGCGACTTGTCCAGGGTGTACCCCGCCTTCCGCCCGATTGTAGCTGAGATAGGCACCAGCGCCCCCCGCGACCCCAAAAGGGAATAAGCGGTAGAAAATGGATGGATGGGCGGATGGAAATATTAACATTGCAACACATGCCAAAACGGCCTTTTTAGTTTACTAAATTACAATTTTAAATTTCCCGGGAGTTTCGTCTTGAAAACCTCGTGTAATGATGACGTGTACGCAAGACGTCACGGGTTTTAGGGAAATTTGAGCGCTGCACACACACACAGCTAAAAGTCGTCTGCTTTAACCGCATAATTACACAGTATTTTGGAGATCTTTGTTGCTGAATCTTTTGCAATTTGTTAAATTAATATTGGAGAAGTCACAGTAGAAAGATGGAGTTGGGAAGCTTTAGCCTTTAGCCACATAAACACACGGTGATTCCTTGTTTAAAATTCCTGGAGGTGAAACTTTCCTATGGATCAGAGCGCGGTCAAGCAAACATGAATCACGACGGAATGTTAACCAGCAGGTTTCGATGAGAAAATTGTGGTAAAAAGTCGCTTCTTACTGGAGAAAAGCTGAGCTTGTGCCGTCCATAAATCTGCCGTCGACTCCCCCTGAGACATTGGCGTCAAGACACCCGTGGACGTACACTTCCGACTATCAGGTACTATTTAACTCACTAAAACACTAGCAACACAATAGAAAGACAAAGGATTTCCCAGAATTATCCTAGTAAATGTGTCTTAAAACATCCGAATCCGTCCCAATGCAATCGCATTTGTTAGTTTTTTTTAAGTTGTTTTTTTTTTAATCTTTTTTTTTGTTCCAGTCCGTCCCTATCAATATCGTCAAACACACATTTTTCATCCTCGCTCAAATTAACGGGGAAATTGTCGTTTTCTCGGTCCGAATAGCACTTTTTGTTGGAGGCTTCCATTAAAAACAATGTGAGGATGTGAGGAGCCCCCACACGTGTGACGTTATCGTCTGCAACTTCCGGTAGAGGCAGGGCTTTTTTCTTAGCACCGAAAGTTGCAAACTTTATCGTGGATGTTCTCTACTAAATCCTTTCAGCAAAAATATGGCAATATTGCGAAATGATCGAGTATGACACATAGAATGGACCTGCTATCCCCGTTTAACTAAGAAAATCTCATATCAGTAGGCCTTTAAGTTTACTACATCCTATATTGGTAATTTCATATTTCAAGTGTTTTTAGGATAGCGCCTTGAGATGCAGCATCTTGTTGTCAAATTCTTCAATCGTATTACATACACTATAATAAAACACAGCAGACACAAACATCACTGCTCTACCACTTCCACGTCACACCCGCTCACACACATTTACATAAACCATTACAGTTGATTGCATTAATTTGATTTAAAGATTTAAAAAATAGCAGCAATGGACTTTCAATAAATCAATCAAAGTCTAATTATATACTGTAGCCCTAATCACAAATGTGTTTAAGTGCTGCACAAGCCACGACTCACATCAGGGCAAGAAAAAATCTCAATCCTGAAAGGGACTGCAGATGTGGATGCAGTGGATGCCGAGCGGATACAGATAATAATGTGAGAGTCCAGATCCTCTTGCATGTAAACATGTCGGGGCGCAGACACGTCACTGACTGATGCATAAGGAGTGGTCACTTGACTTCATGTGAAAGTCCAGTACATTGGGAGACCAGCAGGGGATGATCTTGAGTGGAGACAAGTCAGCAGTGCGGAGACATCACCACCTGATGCAAAGAGTATTGGTCCGTCCTGCGTCCGGACTTACAGCGGCATGGCGTAGTGGGTAGAGCGGCCGTGCCAGAAACCTGAGGGTTGCAGGTTCGCTTCCCACCTACTAACATCCAAATCGCTGCCGTTGTGTCCTTGGGCAGGACACTTCACCCTTGCCCCCGGTGCCGCTCACACTGGTTAATGAATGATGAATGAATGATTGGTGCTGGTCGGAGGGGCCGTAGGCGCAAACTGGCAGCCACGCTTCCGTCAGTCTACCCCAGGGCAGCTGTGGCTACAGATGTAGCTTACCACCACCAGGTGTGAATGAATGATGGGTTCCCACTTCTCTGTGAGCGCTTTGAATATCTAACAATAGAACAGCGCGATATAAATCTAATCCATTATTATTATTATTATTATTATTATCCGTGGAGACTGATCCGTTGCCACCTGATAACCTCTCATTGCAGGAGAGGGGGCAGAGCAGAAAAGAAAGATAGCAGATCAACTGCTCTAAAAAGGGGTCTATTTAAACGCCAGAGTATACAAATGAGTTTTAAGATGGGACTTAAATGCTTCTACTGAGGTAGCAACTCTAACTGTTACCGGTAGGGCATTCTAGAGCAGTGGTCCCCAAACTTTTTGTATCCGTGGACCGGTCAACGCTTAATAATTTGTCCCGCGGCCCGGGACAAATAAAAAAAATGTTTTTTTTCTTGTTTTTTTTTCTTTGTTATGAAAAAGGGATGTTTTTGTCATGAAAAAGGGAGGATTTTGTGATTGGTGCACTAATTGTAAGTGTATATTGTATGTTTTATGTTGATTTAATTAAAAAAAAAAAATGTATTAATTTTTTTTTTTTAATAAAAATTAATAAAAAATTATTCTGCGGCCCGGTACCGATCGGGCCACGGCCCGGTGGTTGGGGACCACTGTTCTAGAGTACTGGAGGCCAAATAAAAAATGCTCTATAGCCCGCAGACTTTGTTTGGGCTCTGGTAATCACTAATAAACCGGAGTTCTTAGAAAGCAGATTTCTTGCCGGGACATATGGTACAATACAATCGGCAAGATAGGCTGGAGCTAGACCGTGTAGTATTTTATACGTAAGTAGTAAAACCTTAAAGTCACATCTTTAGTACACAGGAAGCCAGTGCAGGTGAGCCAGTATAGGCGTAATATGATCAAACTTTCTTGTTCTTGTCAAAAGTCTAGCAGGCGCATTTTGTACCAACTGTAATATTTTAATAATGGACATAGGGAGACCCAAAAATAATACATTACAGTAATTGAGATGAGACAAAACGAACGCATGAATAATGATCTCAGCATCGCTAGTGGGCAAAACGGGACAAATTTGAGCAATGCTACGTGGAAGAAAGATGGCCGTTTTAGTAACATTCTTAATGTGTGACTCAAAGAGAGAGTTGGGTAGAAGTGAATACCCAGATTATTTACAGAGTCACACTGTGTAATTGTTTGGACGTCAAATGTTAAGGTGGTATTATTATATAGGTGCCGGTTTCTAGCAGGGTCGATAATCAGCATTTCTGTTTTCTTTGCGATAAGATGCAAAAAGATAGCTGACATCCATTGTTTAATTTCATTAAGACACGCCTCCAGGTGACTACAATCTTGGGTGTTGGTCAGCGCACATTGCCTTAACATACTCTGAGGTCATTGTTATGGGAGACGCACTGCATTCTGTCAGTAAAACAGGAGTTAAACCAAGAAAAGGCTAGGTCTGACATACCAATACGGGTTTTGATACGTTCTAATAGAATATTATGATTGACTGTATCGAAAGCAGCGCTAAAATCAAGTAGCAGCAACATGGATGAAGAATCAGCATCCATAGTTAGCAATAGGTCATTAGTCATTTTTGCGAGGGCTGTCTCCGTAGAGTGATTTGTCCTGAAACCAGACTGAAAGGGTTCACAAAGATAGTTAGACGCTAAGTGTTCATTTAGCTGCTGTGCACCGATTTTTTACGAGGATTTTCGAGTAAAAGGGGAGGTGGGACACCGGCTGGTAGTTTACCATGAAGTCAAGATTGAGGTTAGGTCTTTTGAGCAGAGGATGAATAACCACTTTTCTGAATGCTAGGGGAACAGTACCAGAGGAAAGTGATACATTAATATTTAGCACTGATGTCCTTATATTACAAACACCTCCTTGATTGGTTTCCAAGGAAGTGGTTCAAGTAAATATGTTTGTTTTGTCCCACTTACAAGTCACAGGAATTCCTCTAATTTAAATAAGCAGAAAGATTGTTCCAAACAGATGGGGCTTTAAACTTGAATAAAAAAATGACAATTCATATGTCTAAGAGGTGACCTGTATACGATACAAATTGTTGTGTTAAGTATGGTGGAACATGTAAGTAAATACATTTAAAAAGAAACAATAGCTGATGAAATTAACACCTCAATTTAAGACAACGCATAACATCATGGAAGATGACTTAGAGTAACAAAATAAACAACTTTTTGATCGTTATCCATCCATCCGTCCATTTCTACCGCTTATTCCCTTCTGGATCGCGGGGGGCGCTGGCGCCTACGTCAGCTACTTATTGATTGTCAGTATGACCAAAACATTGACGAGCGAGTCAACTATCACTCTATACTTTAAAATGAATTAAATCCAATACACATAGTGTTGTGCTATGTCGACAACACTTTATAGATCTGTGCTGCAAATTTGACAGTGACAGGCAAATTACAGTGTCCTTACACAATGCAAAGCCACTTCGATCTCTAGGACGAGGAATGTCTAAACATACACACTGTAGGAGCATACAAGAAGCCATGCTAACTGCTAAGCTGAGCTCTTGAATCAAATATCAACAGTAACCAAATCAAGTATTGTGTCATTATATGGTTAATACTACAGTGGTTATCTTTTTTAGAATCACAAAATGGTCTCTTTGAATTTTCTGTTTTTGTTCACAAAGGACTTTCAGGGAAAAAACCCAAAAATGTAAATCACAGCAAGTAATATTTTTTGCTTGTGTTTAGTTGTTACTTTATTTTGCTCAAAATATTGCAAGGGAAGGGAATTGTCAGGTTGAATTTGTGACGAACCCCAAGATGCAGAGATGACGGCAGGCATTGAGCAGGAAAACATGATTTAATCTTTAAAAATTAAAAAACACAAACCAGGAAACAGGAGACAGGAAACAGGAGACCAGAAAACAGGAACTTGGACGAAATGACAGCACGCTGCCATCAGCTGTAGGATAAAGGTACAAACGAAACGGTAGGAGCAACAAGTCGTAATGACAATAATCCAGCCCAGAGTGGAGGAACAAGCAGGTCTAAATAGCCACTGGCTGATTGACACCAGGTGTGGCCCCGTGCCAATCAGCCACAGCTGAGGGGAAACACACTCAGGGATTACAGCAGGAAATCAAGACAAAATAAGAAAGCTGACAGGAAATAAGACAAACAGAGGAAAAACTGAAACTTGACCAAACTGTCAGGTACAAACCTGACGATAGCCCCCCTTCCCATAACGGATACCAGACGTACTAGAAAACCACCTCCCCCCCAAAAAAGGGAGGGTTGAGGGAGGACAAGGCAGTGGGCCGCCAGGCCAGGTGTCCCCGCATTCAGCGGGGACAAGTCAAGTGGCGACGGCGAGTTGAACGCCGCCGCAATTGGCGAGGCGGTTGCCCGTGAAACGACCACATGTGTGGCCGACAAGAGTATGGTGGCGCCCTATGCTGGCCCACCGGACAGGATGGTGGTGGGGACCCCTGCTGGCCCACTGGAGAGGATGGCGGTGGCGCCCCCTGCTGCTGGCCCACCATAGAGGATGATGGTGGCGTCCTCAGCTGCTGGCCCACCGGAGAGGATGATGGTGGCGCCTCCTGCTGCTGGCCCACCGGAGAGGATGATGGTGGCGCCACCTGCTGCTGGCCCATCGGAGTGTGTGGTGGTGCCCCCTGCTGCTGGCCCACCAGAGTGCGTGGTGGTGCCCCCTGGCCCACCGGAGTGCGTGGTGGCGTCCCCTGGCCCACAGGAGTGCGTGGTGGCGCCCCCTGGCTCACCGGAGTGCGTGGTGGCGACCCCTGGCCCATCCGATTGCGTGGTGGCGTCTGCTGGCCCACCGGAGTGCGTGGTGGCGTCTGCTGGCCCACCGGAGCGCGTGGTGGCGTCTGCAGGCCCACCGGAGATGATGGCGCCGTAGGTTGCACACCCACCGGAGATGATGGTGGCGTCTGCCGGCCCACCGGAGATGATGGTGCCGTCTGTTGCAGATGGTGCCGTCTGTTGCAGACCCACTTGTGTGAGGGGTAGCTGTGCCTCAGTTGCACAGCTACTCATAGCCCCCTCCTCAAGGGACGGATCCCAGACGTCCCCAGATAGGCCCACAGACAATAGGGGTGGGTGGGAGAGGGCTTGAAAAGCGGGCAAACTCTTCTTCAATTTAGCCATTAGCGCTACAATCCCATTTTTTTTTTTTTTTTTTTTTTTTTTCCAAGATGGCGCTGCTGTAGTGGCTGCTGTAGTGGCTGCTGTAGGCAGGAGCTCTGTGCTCTTGTGTCATCCTTTTGTGTTTCCCTCTTGTTTTCATGTGTTATTATATTTTTTTGCATTTTGGTCCGGGACCCTTTGGGACTGTGTGACAAGGGGTGGCACTTTTGTGACCTCTGTGGGGCTTTTTTGTGGACTTTTGGATCGGCCTCCCGGGAGCCTTTTGGCCATGGAGACCAGCTGCTGGGTCTCTGCTACACCGGAGTCTGTTTGGAGGGACTGGAGGAGATGCGGATGAGGGGACAGGGCTGCGGAGCTAGCACTGAGCGCTGGGACGGAGAGGCTTCGCGGTGTCTCGACTGGGTGAGCAGGTGTTGGACACCTCAGTCACCTTGGACGTATCCTCGCTCATCCTTGCGGACCGGACATTGGCCGAGAGTGGAGTCGGCTGTCTTGGTTGCTTTGTTAGGTCTGCTTCTGTCTCTGGCCATGCTCCCTCCTCCCCAGCGGACAATGGCGTGGAACACCGCAGAGGCCACCACAGTGTATATGTTTATTTTACTTTTTATTCATAGCTGTATGTAGAAGTGTCTGGTTGTATCTGCTGCTTTAATGTCCCTGATTTCTTTGATGTTTGATGTTTCCCTCTTACACACATGTAAGAGGGATGTGTACTATGGCTATGAGTCGTTGTTTTTTTTTTGTTTGTTTTTTTTGTTTTTTTTCCCCTTGGCCTCAGTCTGCACCCCCACTCCAGGGCCCAGGCTAAGACCGATTTTTTTAAAATTGTATTTTAATCTTCTATTCTTTTCTCCCATCCCCCCCCCGTTTACCTGTATGTCATCTTTTTTTGTAAGGGGCGCTGGAAGCCGGCAGACCCGTCAGCGATCCTGTTCTGTCTCCCTGTAATGTTTGTCTGATCTTGAATGGGATTGTGCTGAAAATTTTAATTTTCCTGAAGGAACTCTCCTGACGGAATAAATAAAGTACTATCTAATCTAAATCTAATCTAATCAAGCCTCTCCACCATCGAAATCTCTGCGGGGTTCGAATCTGGCTGGATTATTCTGTCAGGTTGAGTTTGTGACGAACCTCAAGATGCAGAGATGACGGCAGGCATTGAGCAGGGAAACATGAAAACACTGAGGGATTACAGCAGGAAATAAAGACAAAATAAGAGCGCTGACAGGAAATAAGACAAACACAGAGGAAAAACTAAAACTTGACCAAACTGTCAGGTACAAACCTGACAGGAATAATACATACATATATAAATTTTTTTATTGATATCGTTGCACAGCCATCCTGTGTTTTTGACTGACTAAAATTGTAATGACAAATTGAATAATGTTGAAAATGTGAATGATCAGTATCAGCATTGGTATGATCAATACTGCCCTTGGTATTGGATCGATATCCACATTTGTAGTATCGTCAAAAACTAATGTAAATTATCCAAAAAAGAGAAGAAAAAGTGCTAATAATTACATTTTAATAGAAGTGTAATACATGTTACAACAGAAAAAAAATCAGCTATAATAGCCTTAATAAATTAATACAACTGGAAAATATGCAATATGTTACCGCATACTTTAGGAGCCATTGTAACGTGTTTTTAAATGGTTCTATTTTCATTTATATACCAAATAATACATTGTGATATACGGTAAATTGTTATCACAGGAGTCTGCAATATATATTACGATATATATCACCCCATCCCTAAATACATATGTCCTGTATCGAGATTAAACAAACACAATAATTCACATGCTTCACCTGTCAATTATGACAAGGACTTGGGGCTATGTCCTGTGAAGATCTGCATGAGTCACACCTGATCCTGAACACCAGGTGTGCTGTTGTATAAGTGGCCCCTGGCCCCAACACGCTCCAGTAAAGATGGAAATAAATCAAGTGGCCTGACGACATAATAAGAAGCTCCATGAATACATCTACACATTTAACATGCCTATTGCATTGCGTGTGCTTCTATTATCGCCTTGCCTTGACTGCATCAGGAAAATGGTTCAACAGGAGATGAGCCTGATGGATAAAATATGTAGCCCCACTCTACTTTAAAAACAAGTAAACACAAGTTGTGTCAGTATCTTTTCTGTTCCAAGAGGTTAATGCGGCCACCATGCAGTGTTTTATGTGAGGCGAAAGATTTGTTCATTAATTGTGGCCATTCAAATGATTAAAATAAACAAATAAAAACATGGCTTATTTTACATTTTTATTTAGGATTGAAGGTTATTAAAATATTTGAGCGAAACATTTTAAAAAAATTAATTCCAAATGTTTTTACACACTCTTAACCTCATTTTCCTTCTTTAGCTACTATATTGGGATGGCTCGCTCTCTGTCGCTCTTTGATCACTCTTCATCTGCTCCTGCAGGCTCTCTAACTCCTTCTGTGATCCCTCCTTCTTCTCCCCCTTTATACAGCAGGAGGAGATGAATTAATTGTGTGTCGGTGTGTGTGCCATGCACCTGATTTAGATTGTGGCGGCATCGCTCCCAGCAAGCCCCAACTCTTCGCTCCGCCGTATCCTCCGCCTCCTTCCCGCCATTTTGGCCAGGGCTGCAGCGTGCCCTGCCCCGCCGTCGGCCCGTTGGCTCCGCCTCTCCACAGGGACATTTAATTACTTTTTGTGGAGAATAGTGTCTTTATTTATGAGCATATGCAATTATTTGTCTGACATTTGTAGTGCAGTACCAAAGTAAAAAAGCAACCGGAGAGTGCATACCTTCAACAAGTCCATCCATTTTATACCGCTTATTCCATTTGAGGTCGCGGGGGTGCTGGTGCCTATCTCAGCTACAATCGGGCGGAAGGCAGAGTACACTTTGGACAAGTCGCCTCCTCATCGCAGGGCCAACACAGATAGACAGACAACATTCACACTCACATTCACACACTAAGGCCAATTTAGTGTTGCCAATCAACCTATCCCCAGGTGCGTATCTTTGGAGGTGGGAAGAAGCCGTAGTACCCGGAGGGAACCCACGCAGTCATGGGGAGAACATGCAAACTCCACACAGAAAGATCCCGAGCCCGGGTTTGAACCCCAGACTACTCAGGACCTTTGTATTGTGAGGCAGACACACTAACCCCTCTTCCACCTTGAAGCCTCCTCCAACAGGTCCTACTTTCTAATCCTAAAGAAGTCCTGAATCCAGATGGTGAGCCGAATCGTCTTCAAAATATAATCACTTGTTTCTTATCTCATTTCTGACATTTCCTGAAAGTTTCATTAAAATACACCCATACTTTTTTATAATTTTATATTAATGGTTTCTTTCCAGTCCTCCTGCTAAGAAGAGTCTGAGAATTTCTTCTCATTACATCATTTCATTCTCTGAGTTGAGGTACTGCCAAATACACTTGATCTCTGTTGACCTTTGAGAGCCATACAGAAGCGCATGGTGTTTGCAACTAAGCACCTGGCTCTGTGCCCGCTATGATAGCGCTTGGAGCGTTTGGCACAGATTACAGTCTTTCTGAGAAGAATATTCTAGCACCTCAATTGCAGGAAGCAATACTGTTTGACTATTACTGCTAAACAAAGGCTGTTATGATTTGTTTATGTAACAAACATAAATAATCATGAAGATCCTTTTAGGAATATCGAAGCTTCACTAAATATTACTATTACCCTTATGTTTTTTGTCTTAAAATAAGTGTAAAACAACGTATTTTTGTAAATCTCTTAGGGCTCTACCAATCAACATTGTTAGCATCAAGAACACGTTTGTATAGTTTGTTCAATTTTTTTTTTTAACATTATATTTAGTAAAACTCTATCTCTTGCAAGTTTCCTGATCATTTCAAGTGCAGGAACCAGATGTTCCTGTCTTCTTTGTGTGCAAAAGAAAAGACGTGAGACGGAACAGGACTTGATGTACCTTTTATGCTCACAAGAATGCTGAGCTGAACCCTTTTAGATGCACTTCATCTTCGACATCAATAACACAGCTCTGGCTTGAGCGATGTGATATATGACAAAGTAGAACATGCAATGCTAAAAACATGGCTAATGATCTTAGTTGCGACTGTCAATTCGACCCAAGTTTTTGCGGACCAACCTATGCCCGTGGTTGATGAAGTATCTCCACGTAGTGCTCGTGTTGGTCAATGACAGCCATAGCAATGACACTAATGAATACTATATACGGTGAACTGTGTATAAAAGTGTTATTTCATGTTAAGAGGGCTCTAATTATGGTCTAAAAAAAATATTTAGAAGGCAGTAAACATTTTTCTCTGAAAATATTACTCTGCCGAAATGTGTTTACCACGGTCAGACCTGGAAACAGATAGCTGTGATAAACGAGTGACAAGTTCCATATTTATGTGATGATTACTTTTAATCTGCTTCCTGGTGCAGACAGAAAATGTTAGTTAACAACATTTACACAAGGATTTTTCAAACTGAACTTAAATCAATACCATTTGAAAGTTACAGCAAGTCCAAAGTAGGTACAGAACTTCTCAATTTGTAAGCCAGCTAGTATTTATCTTTTGGGAGGAAGTGCAAATACAGAATGATGGAGCTTCTGAGCCGGGCTTCCTCATAAATATAGTTTGTCTGTTTACCCATCAATCTAAAAGACTGTCATTTACGTTCTTTGCCAAAACATTTGAACAAACTTACATAAAAGAACATCACATTTACACTTGCAAAGTGTGTTTAACCCCACCTTTAATAATTGCTAGTAGAGTACAGTAGTACATTAAAATACTTTGGATCAGGGGTCTCAAACATGGACCCGCGGGCCAATTGCGGCCCGCAAGACGTTATTATGCGGCCCGCACTTCGATATGACAATTTAATGTAGGTGCGGCCCGCGAGTTTAATATGAAGGGCGCTTGACAGCGTCATACTTGCCAACGTCCCTAATTTTCCCGGGAGACCCCTGAATTTTAGGGCACCACTTCTCTCGAAGCCCCTGTCGATATTTACCAGATCAACAATATTGCCACTGCCTTTAGCGCCCCCTACATCCTGGACTGAAAGTGTGCAAGCCCAGTTGTAAGTTGCATCTGGCCATGCAAGACGAACGTGTGGTATTGCAAAATATATTTCATCAACAGCTACACATGTCACACTATGGGTGGCCGTAAAAAAAACTTTAACACTGTTACAAATATGTGCCAGACTGTGAACCCACACCAAACAAGAATGACAAACACATTTCGGGAGAACAACACAACATGAACACAACCGAACACATACCCAGAATCCCATGCAGCCCTGAGTCTCCCGGGCTACAATATACACACCCTGCCAACCCTCCAACCCCCACCCTCCCTACTTGCATCGGTTGAGGTGTTGTATATTGTAGCCCGGGAGACTTAGTGCTGCCAGGTGTTCTGGGCATTTGTTCTCTTGTGTTTAAGTTGTGTTAAGGTACGGAAATTCTCCCAAAAAGGGTTTGTCATTGTTGTTTGGTGTGGGTTCAAAGTGTGGCGCATTTTTGTAACAGTGTTCAAGTTGTTTATACGGCCACCCTCAGTGTGACCTGTATGGCTGTTGAGCAAGTACGTCTTACAGCCACGTATGTTCTTCTGCACAAGCCTCATACAACGTGACACATAGCCGGTACATTGGTTGTGTGATGTGTGCAAACCCCTGGAGGTACTTGAAGGTATGCAAAGGGACAAGTGAGATTTATTAAAAACATTCTAAAATATAGCAGCAATTCATAAATCCTTTATAAATATGTTTATTGAATAATACTTCAATGAAATATGAATGTAAGTTCATAAACTGTGAAAAAAATAATACAACAATCAAACATTCTGTGTTGACAGCTAGACTTTTTATGGACATGTTCCATAAATATTGATGTTAAAGATTTATTTTTTTGTGAAGAAATGTTTAGAATGAAGTTGATGAATCCAGATGGATCTCTATTACAATCCCCAAAGAGGGCACTTTAAGTTGATGATTAGTTCTATGTGTAGAAATCTTAATTTATAATTGAATCACTTGTTTATTTTTCAACAATTTTTTTTTAGTTATTTTTATATCTTTTTTTCAAAATAGTTCAAGAAAGACCACTACAAATGAGCAATATTTTGCACTGTTAAACAATTTAATAAATCAGAAACTGATGACATAGTGCTGTATTTTACTTCTTTATCGCTTTTTTTTAACCAAAAATGCTTTGCTCTGATTAGTGGGTACTTATATTAAAAAAATGTTCACACTTCACAATGAAAAAAGGTTGAGAACCACTGTTGTAGAGGACGTTAAAGGTAGTGCAGTCACGGCAGCCCTTAATAATGTCGGCCGGGTGAAAATTGGGACAATGGTTGCACCGGTAGATTGTCGGGAGGTGCACCGAAATTCCCGGAAAAATCGTGAGGGTTGGCAAGTATGTTGCTAGGGTGGGAAAGCCATTCATAGAAGGTGAATTCATTAAAAGTGCATGTTAGATTTTTTAATAAATCTTTTCTTGCGGCCCAGCCTCACCCAGTTGCTGCATCCAGTGGCTCCCAGGTAAATTGAGTTGGAGACCCCTACTTTAGATAGTGGTTGTCGTTTTATATAGTTTGTCTCTAGGATAAGTGTTATGCTTTAGTTTATGTGCATGAGTTTAGGTTGCAAGCTTCCCTACCACTATTTGGCGTAGTGAATATTACAGTAAACCAGGTAAGGTGTGACCAAAACATACAGTCTCACTATAGCTTTGGCTTATCGCTAGATATGGACATAACTAAGTCGAGTAACAATGTTGGATTGCGAAGGAGGACAAGACTGGTGAATGAGGTGTTCAGTGACAGTATTCCTGGCTAAAAGCAGAGATATTTGCAATACTATTGGCACAGACTCATTGGATTCATTGCTTTTAGCTAATTAATGTCCCAAAGCAGCTTTGCTAAACTGACAAAGTGAAGGGCGTGTTGGAGGAGGACATTTGTATGAGCTTTGCAAAGTGAGGTGTGTCCATGCCTGCAACAAAAATTAATATCCAAACATGATGGATGTGACCAAGCAAACTATGCACAGTCAGCATGTTCTCTTTCCCATGCTCCCATCCTGCCTGACTTGCATAAGAAAATCATAAGAAGATGCACGCAGAGGCAAAAGGGACATTTAATAAATCATGTGCTTGTGACATTACGGAATATAATAATTATATATTTGCATACTACCATACTGATTGATTGAATATGTTGATATTTTTTTTAACTGTGTCGCTACATGGTTGGTTTGACGTTTATTTGGAACATGAATGCAGTTTCGACATGAGACATCACATATTTTTATTTCTCTTTACAACATGCTCAAAAAGGAGTAGTAAGAAGCAAAGCTTATTTAATCTTATCCCTTTTTCATTCCATACCAGTTTTTTACACATATGTTCAATTCCTGTTTTCAATTTGTAACAGTTATATCACTGATTTCTACATACAACAGTTTTCTTTATAAATAGTTAAGTAAATTCCAATTGAGATAAGAGATGAATCATATCTTATTTTCCTCTTCCTTGAAATACGTAAACGCTTTTGTGTTTGAACGGTTTCTTAATCAAGTTAGTGCATTGTTTGACTTCTTTGATTAATCCATTCCATAAATGAACTCTACATACTGATACACTAAAAGTCTTAAAGGGGAACTGCACTTTCTTTGGAATTTTGCCTATCGTTTTCAATCAAAATGAAAGACATGACGATGGATTTTTTTTTTTTTTTTTTAGCATTTTAAATATTGAATAAATGCAATCAATGGAGCCTATGAGAGTCGCTCTAGTCTGCCTATAATATCCCTAAAAACATTCAAACACCTCCATTAAAGTTTTATATACAAAATGTAAGTATATATGTAATGTAGTAACGGACGCATTTATAATAACGTTCAGTATTTACGTATTTTGATGATTTTAAGCACACACAGCACAATATTTTCAAAACCGCTTCACATTTTTTCATCACTGATTACTACTCACTGCAGGCTTCTTGAGAGCCAACAATCATAATGAAACATCACTTACTGGACAACGTATGCTGTCATGTTCATATATTCCCATTTAGATTCAATAGCTTTTTTTTAAGGCTTTCATATCTATTTGGTGACAATACAGTTTAGGTATTTGCTTTACATAGCTTTACAATTTTAATGTTTATTCTTTTGTCATATTATTGATGTACATTGAGGTACATTAATGTCCTCAACTGATTCAGGATTTGGAATCTTTTCCTCTAGATTTGGTCCTATATTTACAAAGTACTTATTGAAGCTTTCAACTACTGTCCCATGCTGATCTCATATTGTTTTTGTTCCTGTCTAATAAATTACTATAATATCATTTTGTACCTCTATGTAAAATGTTGGTTAGCTTTTTTTTCATACATTTTGTACTTACTTTCTGCTTCTATGGATTCTTTGTGTTGTATTGTACCATATGCCCCGGCAAGAAATCTGCATTCAAAGGACTCCGGCTTATTAGTGATTCCCAGAGCCCAAAAAAAGTCTGCGGGCTATAGAGTGTTTTCCGTTTGGGCTCCAGTACTCTGAAATGCCCTCCCGGTAACAGTTCGACATGCTACCTCAGTAGAAGCATTTAAGTCTCACCTTAAAACTCATTTGTATACTCTAGCCTTTAAATAGACCCCCTTTTTAGACCAGTTGATCTGCCGTTTCTTTTCTTTTTCTCCTATGTCCGCCCTTCCCTTGTGGAGGGGGTCCGGTCCGGTGGCCCTGGATGAAGTACTGGCTGTCCAAAATCAGGACCCAGGATGGACCGCGCGTCCAGAGTCGGGACCCAGGATGGACTGCTTGCCTGTGTATCGGTTGGGGACATCTCTGCGCTGCTGATCCGCCTCCGCTTGGGATGGTTTCCTGCTGGCTCCACTTTGGATGGGACTCTCGCTACTATATTTGGACCTGTTTTCCAGGGTTACATTGGATCCACTATGGATTGGACTTTCACAATATAGTGTTGGATCCGCTCGACATACATTGCTTTCGGTCCCCTGGGGGGGTTTGCACACATATGTGGTTCTCTCCAAGGTTTCTCATAGTCATCATGGTCGACGTCCCACTGGGGTGAGATTTCCTTGCCCTTATGTGGGCTCTACCGAGGATGTCGTGGTTTGTGCAGCCCTTTGAGGCACTTGTGATTTAGGGCTATATAAATAAACATTTATTGATTGATTGATAAGTATTCTATACAATGTATTCTTCTTGTTACAAGTATTTTAGTCCTTTTGTCATCCATGGTAGATTGTTCTTCTTTTGCTTCCTACTGAGTTTATTCAATTGACAATGTTTGTCATGTAGCATTATGAAAGTGTTTTTTTTTAAACCCATATACATCAATATTATTTTCAGAGTAATCATTGTACCAATTTTGATCCCTCAGATCATTCTTAAAGGGGAATTGCACTTCTTTTTTGAATTTTACCGATCGTTCACAAGATATGACTACAAATGGATTTTTTAATGCATTCTAAATATTAAATAAACTTATATAAAAGTCCGCTTATTGCGCAGTCAATGGGAGCTTCAGTATTCCGCCCATACAATTTGTAACCATTTGAAAAGCGCCGGCAATACTATATTTACATTTCGTGACTTCAATATTAACCAAGTATTATTGCTATTGTTTTTTATAAGCATTAACGCAGACAAACTGTTTATAGTGGCAATGGAATCACTTCCGTGTGTCCCTATGTTTAACATCAAGTGGTCTGATGCTTCCTTGCTTCCTTGCTCCCTGTAAGTTTATTCTAGATCATAAATCATGCCTCTCACCTGGTGGATGGCTAAGAATATAATCAACAAGTTGGAGCATTTTGACCGCCATGTAGGACCTGGAACTGACGAGAACGTATGCTTAAAATTATCAAAATATGTAAATATTAAATACAAACCCCGCTTCCATATGAGTTGGGAAGTTGTGTTAGATGTAAATATAAACAAAATGCAATGATTTGCAAATCCTTTTCAACCCTTTTCAATTGAATGCACTACAAAGACAAGATATTTGATATTCTAACTCATAAACTTTTTTTTTTTTGCAAATAATAATTAACTTAGAATTTCATGGCTGCAACACGTGCCAAAGTAGCTGGGAAAGGGTATGTTCACCACTGTGTTACATCACCTTTTCTTTTAACAACACTCAATAAACGTTTGGGAACTGAGGAAACTAATTGTTGAATCTTTGACAGTGGAGTTCTTTCCCATTCTTGTTTTATATAGAGCTTCAGTCGTTCAACAGTCCGAGGTCTCCGCTGTCGTATTTTACGCTTCATAATGCACCACACATTTTCGATGGGAGACAGGTCTGGACTGCAGGCGGGCCAGGAAAGTACCGCACTCTTTTTTTCCGAAGTTACGCTGCTGTAACACGTGCTGAATGTGGCTTGGCATTGTCTTGCTGAAATAAGCAGGGGGTCCATGAAAAAGACGGCGCTTAGATGGCAGCATGTTGTTCCAAAACCTATATGTACCTTACAGCATTAATTGTGCCTTCACAGATGTGTAAGTTACCCATGCCTTGGGCACTAATGCACCCCCATATCATCACAGATGCCGGATTCTGAACTTTGATGATCTCAGGCTCCGAGAAGTCGGCGCCGTTTCTGGATGTTGTTAATAAATGGCGTTCGCTTTGTGACAGTGGTTTTCTGAAGTGTTCCTGAGCCAATGTGGTGATGTCCTTTAGAGATTGATGTCGGTTTTTGATACAGTGCCGTCCGAGGGATCGAAGGTCACGGTCATTCATTGTTGGTTTCCGGCCATGCCGCTTATGTGGAGTGATTTCTCCAGAATTCTCTGAACCTTTTGATGATATTATGGACCGTAGATGTTGAAATCCCTAAATTTCTTGCAATTTCACTTTAAGAGAGGTGGCGACTTGTCCAGGGTGTACCCTGCCTTCCGCCCGATTGTAGCTGAGATAGGCGCCAGCGCCCCCCGCGACCCCGAAAGGGAATAAGCGGTAGGAAATGGATGGATGGATGTTCTTAAACTGTTTGACTATTTGGTCACGCAGTATTGGACAAACGGTGTACCTCGCCAATCCTTTCTTGTGAAAGACTGAGCAATTTTTGGGAAGCTGTTTTTATACCAAAAATATACGCAAAAATGACTAATGATCTATTGCTAACGATAGATTCTGATGCGTCATCTATGTTGCTGCTCCTCGATCTTAGCGCTGCTTTCGATACCGTCGATCATAATATTTTATTAGAACGTATCAAAACACGAATTGGTATGTCAGACTTAGCCCTGTCTTGGTTTAACTCTTACCTTACTGATAGGATGCAGTGTGTCTCCCATAACAATGTGACCTCGGACTACGTTAAGGTAACGTGTGGAGTTCCCCAGGGTTCGGTCCTTGGCCCTGCACTCTTCAGCATCTACATGCTGCCGCTAGGTGACATCATACGCAAATACGGTATTAGCTTTCACTGTTATGCTGATGACACCCAACTCTACACTCCCCTAAAGCTGACCAACACGCCGGATTGTAGTCAGCTGGAGGCGTGTCTTAATGAAATTAAACAATGGATGTCCGCTCACTTTTTGCAACTCAACGCCAAAAAAACGGAAATGCTGATTATCGGTCCTGCTAGACACCGAACTCTATTTAATAATACAACTCTAACATTTGACAACCAAACAATTAAACAAGGCGACACGGTAAAGAATCTGGGTATTATCTTCGACCCAACTCTCTCCTTTGAGGCACACATTAAAAGCGTTACTAAAACGGCCTTCTTTCATCTCCGTAACATCGCTAAAATTCGCTCCATTCTGTCCACTAAAGACGCTGAGATCATTATCCATGCGTTTGTTACGTCTCGCCTCGACTACTGTAACGTATTATTTTCGACCCATGTCTAGTATTAAAAGATTACAGTTGGTACAAAATGCGGCTGCTAGACTTTTGACAAGAACAAGAAAGTTTGATCACATTACGCCTATACTGGCTCACCTGCACTGGCTTCCTGTGCACTTAAGATGTGACTTTAAGGTTTTACTACTTACGTATAAAATACTACACGGTCTAGCTCCATCTTATCTTGCCGATTGTATTGTACCATATGTCCCGGCAAGAAATCTGCGTTCAAAGGACTCCGGCTTATTAGTGATTCCCAAAGCCCAAAAAAAGTCTGCGGGCTATAGAGCATTTTCCGTCCGGGCTCCAGTACTCTGGAATACCCTCCCGGTAACAGTTCGCGATGCCACCTCAGTAGAAGCATTTAAGTCTCACCTTAAAACTCATTTGTATACTCTAGCCTTTAAATAGACTCCCTTTTTAGACCAGTTGATCTGCTGTTTCTTTTCTTTTTCTTCTATGTCCCACTCTCCCCTGTGGAGGGGGTCCGGTCCGATCCGGTGGCCATGTACTGCTCGCCTGTGTATCGGCTGGGGACATCTCTGCGCTGGTCCGCCTACGCTTGGGATGGTTTCCTGCTGGCTCCGCTGTGAACGGGACTCTCGCTGCTGTGTCTTGGATCCTCTTTGGACTGGACTCTCGCGACTGTGTTGTATCCATTGTGGATTGAACTTTCACAGTATCATGTTAGATCCGCTCGACATCCATTGCTTTCCTCCTCTCTAAGGTTCTCATAGTCATCATTGTCCCTGACGTCCCACTGGGTCATTATTGTCACCAATGTCCCACTGGGTGTGAGTTTTCCTTGCCCTTATGTGGGCCTACCGAGGATGTCGTGGTGGTTTGTGCAGCCCTTTGAGACACTAGTGATTTAGGGCTATATAAGTAAACATTGATTGATTGATTGATACCAAATCATGGCACCCACCTGTTCCCAATTAGCCTGCACATCTGTGGGATGTTCCAAATAAGTGTTTGAAGAGCATTCCTCAACTTTACAAGTATTAATTGCCACCTTTCCCAACGTCTTTGTCACGTGTTGCTGGCATCAAATTCTAAAGTTAATGATTATTTGCAAAAAAAAAAATTTATAAAAATGTTTATCAGTTTGAACATCAAATATGTTGTCTTCGTAGCATATTCAACTGAATATGGGTTGAAAATGATTTGCAAATCATTGTATTCCGTTTATAATAACA
Organism: Nerophis ophidion; assembly: GCF_033978795.1. NCBI lineage: Eukaryota > Metazoa > Chordata > Actinopteri > Syngnathiformes > Syngnathidae > Nerophis > Nerophis ophidion. The sequence goes on along the minus strand of NC_084615.1, from coordinate 56,385,421 downwards.
TCTAACACAATTTCCCAACTCATAGGGAAACAGTGTTTGTATTATTAAAAAAGTGATTGTCATTACAATACCAACATTTTCACACCGTTTGTATAAAATCTTAATGGAGGTGTTTAGATATTTTTTAGAGGCACTATAGGCAGAATTTAATGGCTCCCATAGGCCCCATTGTAAGCGCACTTTTGATCTAATTTATTCAATATTTAGAATGCATCGGAAAAAATCCATCCATTGTCGTGTATTTCATTATGATTGAACGATGGGCAAAAGTGACGTTCCCCTTTAAATTTGCATGCAGTTGTAGTCAGTGACAGACATGCTAAAGAACTCAGTGCTATTCTTGAAATGTTTGGTCTAACTCAGCATGTACACCCACCGACAGCAGAGGCCACTCTTGATTTGATCATTACTCAGGGTCTTGCTATTTCAAACGTGAATGTTATCGATGCTGCTTTAGCAGATCATTTGTGTTTTGTTCAATTTGTCTGTTAGACCCAAACCAACAGTTTGGTCTGCAGCTGTTGGGGGAAGACTCATAAATAATGGCAAACGGACATTGTTTATGAAAATGATTAGGTTTGAAAACACACCCTATGCTAATGCTGCTATTTAAACCTGCTTTGCCCTCCAGTCAGTGCTGTAGTATTGTCATTGTCTTTGTTTGCGGTAAGCTGTCCCTGTTTGCTGGTTCCTGATAGCTATTTGCAGTTTGCTGTCTCCAACTCTTTGTGTCTTGTTTTCCGGCAAGAAATCTGTGTTCAAAGAACTCTGGCTTATCAGTGATTCCCAGAGCCCAAAAGAAGAGTCTTCCTCTTAATAAGAAGATATGGACATCCTATCAGTCATCATCGTAGTGAGAGCAGACATTGTACAGTAAGCGAACCTTGTATTATGTTTGTAGTTTATATTTCTGTTTTAGAACTTAGCAATACTTCTACATGATGCTTAGTGTTTCACAGAAGCTGGATCTGTTTAGCAGAGCTTCTAAAACTTGTAGCTCACCTTCTTCATATTTAGGATCAAAAACATACGTTTCTGGACCATTATTCGTCCAAAAGTAGTCGTTATTGGCTCCCCCAAAGTCTGTATGATTTGCATTGTCGTTGGTTGGAGTCTTTCGGTGTCATACATCAGATATATACAGGACTGTCTCAGAAAATTTGAATATTGTGATAAAGTCCTTTATTTTCTGTAATGCAACTAAAAATATGAAAATGTCATACATTCTGGATTCATTGCACATCAAATGAAATATTGCAATGAAATGATCATCTCCATAGGGCTTTTCAACAGATGCAGCTTCAATAGCCGTATTGCCATTGTCAAGCCACTCCTGAACTCTAGACAATGGAAGTTCCCTCAGTCAGCAATGGTTTGGGGAGCCATGTCAGCTGCTGGTTTTGGTCCACTGTGTTTCATCAAGTCCAGAGTCAATGCAGCTGTGTACATGCTTCCATCTGTTGTAAAGCTCTATGGAGATGATGATTTCATTTTCCAGCATGATCTGGCACCTGTCCACAGTGCCAAAACCCCCAGTAACTGGTGTACTGACCATGGCATTACTGTCCTCGATTGGCCTGCCAACTCTCCTGACCTAATGCCAATCGAGAATTTGTGGGGTATTGTGAAGAAGAAGCTGAAACACACCAGACCCAAGAATGCAAATGAGCTGAAGGCCTCTATTGAAGCATCCTGGGCATCCATAACACCTCAGCAATACCACAGGCCGATTGGCTCCATGCCACGCCGCATTGATGCCGTAATCCGTGCAAAAGGATTCCCAACCAAGTACTGAGTGCATTAATTGACATTTTCAAATGTTTGATTTTGTTTTGCTGTTATAAATCTTTTTTTTTAACTTGGTCTGAGGAAATATTCAACTTTTTTGTGATAGGACTTTTGAGTTTTCTTAAGCCGTATGCCATAATCAGCAATATTAAAATAATAAAAGGCTTGCAATATTTCAGGTGATGTGTAATGAATCCAAAATGTATGACATTTTCATGTTTTTAGTTGCATTACAGAAGATAAAGGACTTTATCACAATATTCAAATTTTCTGAAACAGTCCTGTATGTATGATAATAGCTTCAAAAAACAGAAACTTGTTTTTCCACTTTACTGGTACTTTAAAAGAGGGAACAGTGTAGTAGAAGCCTTCACTTTTCTCACAATCACTGTTTTTATATTATCCTAATTGGTCAAATGCAATATTCACTAGGAAGTAGGCTCACAAAGCTTTTACAACATTGTCATTGTGACAGGTCTCCAGCCGTCACCGTGTGGGTTGCAAGGACCATCGATACATGACGCATGGTAGCAGGTTTAACCCTTGTTTATTATTTCAATAAACATGTTGTGGTTCCAGTCGGTCGCGCCAATTTCTAGCGGGACCTCTCTTCCTGCTCGTCTCGGCGCGCCTTTCGGTGGCCGGTGGCTGCGTCTTCCGCGGGGGTTCATCTCTCTCCTGGTCGCTCTCATCGTTTTTGTCGTCTGTGGTTCATTCTCCTACTTCTGCCACGATTGCTCCTCCTTCTCCCCTTTTATGCTGCAGCAGAAGATGCAGGGATTGAGAGCAGGTGTGTCATTTACGCACCTGACTCTGATGGCTGCAGCGCCGCTCCAGGCGTGCCCCGCCTCTCCGCTCCGCTGCATGCTTCGCCTCTTGGCCGCCATTTTGGGCAGGACCGCTGTTTGTCCAAGCCTGCTGTCGGCTCGTTGGCTCCGTCTCTCCACAGTCATGTTTGTGAAAGCAGATATATGCTTTATCCTGTTTATCGAGTGAAGGGAATTATATTCATATAGCGCTTTTCTCTACTAACTCAAAGCACTTTGCATTGTGAAACCCATTACCTAATTTACATTTAAACCAGTGTGGGTGGCACTGGGAGCAGGAGGTTAAAGTATCTTGCCCAATTCAGTGACTAAGATGGTGGAATTGTGGATCGAGCCTGGAATCCTCAAGTTGCTGGCACTGCCGCTCTACCAACTCAGCCACCACAGCCCAAAGCAAGTGTTAATACTTATGTCTTACTATTCACAAGGAACATACAGTAATAATATATATATATTGTATAAGACTGATTTACTAAAAAACATTGCAATGACCTTATACAACACTTTTAGGATTAACTGCAACTGACGTTTTGAAACAACCGCCTTATCCAAATTATCCATCCATCCTGTTTTTACCGCTTGTCCCTTTTGGGGTCGCTGGAACTTATCTCAGCTACATTTGGGCGGAAGGCGGGGTACACCCTGGACAAGTTGCCACCTCATCGCAGGGCCAACACATATAGACAGACAACATTCATCCAAATCAATTAACAATCAATTAAAATCATTAAAACCCCTCTTTGTAAATTTGACACGCTTGGTCTTGACGTATAATTGTGGAGCCGCAAGATAGCGACGTCTACATCCGGCACCCAACGGAAAAAAAAAAAAAGGAGACAATGTCAACGCCGAGCCCAATAGTGGCGCTGGGGCAGCTTCTGGCGGAGGTGTCCACGGCAAACCATCACCAAATGGAGGCGATGCAGGAGCAGATTGCGCAGCAGAGCCAAATACTGCGAGCGATGACCGAAAGGTCCGGAGCGGTGGCACCCGTGGCAGCGAAGCCAGCATTGGCGGCCGTGGGGATGCACCGGATGGCGGAAGCGGAGGACCCACAATCCTTCATGGACATGTTTGAGGCCACGGCGGGAGCATGTGCGTGGCCAGAGGAGGAGTGGGCTGTGAGGCTGTTGCCGCTGCTGGCGGGAGAGGCGCAGCGGGCGGCGCTCAGTTTGCCACCTGCGTCCCGGGTGAATTACCGGGACGTGAGACGAGCGGTGCTGGACAGAACGGGCGGATCGAAGGAGGGTCACAGGCGCCGTTTCCGGGCACTACGGCTGGGACAGGAGGAGCGGCCGTTCGCCCTGGGACAGCAGCTGAGGGACGCGGCGACACGATGGCTGCAACCCGGACAGGTTGGTGATATCATAGAGATGATAATACTGGAACAATTCTTGGAAGCGATCCCGGCGCGGACATCCGCGTGGGTCCGCTACCACCGTCCACAGGACTTGGCAGCAGCGGTGGCGTTGGCGGAGGATCACCTGGCAGTTCACCGCGAGAGGAGGAAGGAAGAAAAGGCCGCGGAAGCAGTGCAGCGTCCAATCCCGGCGCCGCGCAGGTGGCGTGTGCCGCCGGCCGAGGGAGCCCAGCCGTGGCCACGGCTTCAAAACAACCCTGCTGTGCTTTCTCTCCCTCAGGTCCTGGCCGCTGTCGAAGCTGTGTGTCCCCCGTAAAATGTGCCTCGCATGCCTGGGCAGGCGTGCTGGAGGTGTGGGCGGCTCGTACACCTGCAGCGAGAATGTCCAGCGATGGAAGTGATCCGGGTTGCCAACCCTTCGGTGCCCTCCCCAGGACCAGGAGAGACGTACTATGTACCGGTAAGGATACAAGGGAGTATACATCGGGCGATGGTGGATTCGGGCTGCGAGCAGTCCAGGATCCACCAGAATCTGGTTCGACCCGGGGAATTGAGAAAGGTTACACGGGTGCGTGTTGAATGTGTGCATGGGGATATTCACGAGTACCCCGTTGTGCTGGTGGAAATTTTTTTCAAAGAAAAAAACCATAATGTTAAGGTGGCTGTAAGTTCGCGCCTGACGCACCCTTTAATCTTGGGAACAAATTGGCCGGGATTTAAGGGGTTAATAGAGCAGTGTGCAGGGGTGCGTTCACGGACGGTAGGGAAAAGGGAAACCCGCGCTATTCTCATCGGCGACGCGAGATTATCCGACGCTGCCGAGGGGGAAGGGGAAGGGGGGCCTGTGGCGACTTCCCAGGAGGTTTCCCCGGTGCCCCAATGGCGTCCCATGGAGGACTTTCCACTCGAGCAGTCTCGAGATGACACTCTGCGCGAGACCTGGGACCAAGTGATTTCGATTGATGGGCAGCGGGTTCGCCCGGGAATAACGCGGGATTTCCCTCACTTTGCATTGATTAGGGACAGATTATACAGAGTGAGCCGTGACACTCAGACAGGGGAGGAAATCACCCAATTGTTGGTGCCAAAAAGCCGTCGGGAAATGGTTTTCCAGGCGGCACATTTTAACCCGATGGCCGGGCACATGGGGTGTGATAAAACACTTAATCGGACAATGGCCCGGTTCTATTGGCCGGGCATTCGCGCAGACGTGCGCCGTTGGTGCGCAGCCTGCCCGGACTGTCAACTAGTCAACCCCGCGGCCACACCTAGAGCCCCTTTGCGGCCATTACCACTCATAGAGGTCCCATTTGAGCGAATTGGCATGGACCTCGTCGGGCCATTTCACCCGAGCACCCAGGGATATCGCTTTGCGCTAGTCCTTGTGGATTATGCAACGCGCTATCCCGAAGCAGTGCCGCTGCGCTCCATCTCGGCAAAGAGTGTCGCGCAGGCACTGTTTCACGTTATTTCCCGGATTGGAATCCCGAAAGAGATTCTAACTGTTCAGGGCACGTCCTTTATGTCACGCACATTAAAGGAGCTGTACGGTTTATTGGGGATCAAGTCCATTCGGACTAGCGTTTACCACCCACAGACAGATGGGTTGGTGGAGCGGACGAATAGAACTTTGAAATCCATGATCCGGAAGTTCGTACACGAGGACAAACCAAATTGGCATAAATGGTTGGATCCCCTGTTATTTGCAGTGCAGGAGGTTCCCCAGGCCTCAACCGGATTTTCTCCCTTTGAGCTATTGTTCGGCAGGAAGCCGCGGGGGGTACTGGACCTAGTTAAAGAAAGCTGGGAGGAAGGTCCAAGCCCCAGTAAAAATGAAATTCAGTACGTCATGGACTTGAGAGCAAAACTCCACACATTAGGGCACTTGTCACGTGAGAATTTGCTTCAAGCTCAAGAAAGTCAACAGCGCTTGTATAACAGGGGAGCGCAACTTAGACAATTTTTACCGGGAGAGAAAGTACTTGTGTTACTCCCAACATCCAGCTCCAAATTACTCCCCAAGTGGCAAGGACCCTTTGTGGTCACACGACGAGTAGGTGACGTGGATTATGAGGTCAGGCGGTCTGACCGGGGCGGGGCAACACAAATATACCACCTCAACCTACTAAAAGGTTGGAGGGAAGCGGAGCCCGTCTTCATGGTGACGGCGATAGCGGAGAACGAGGAGCTGGGGCCGGAGGTTCCCCCCTCCCCCCGGCCCTTCCTTCTCCGCTGTGATAATCATCTGACGTCGTCACAGAAAGCAGACGTGGCCATCTTAGAGCAACATTTTGCTGACGTTTTCTCGCCCCTGCCAGGCCGCACGACCCTCACCCAGCATCAAATAGAGACCAGTCCAAGTGTAACGGTGAGGTCTCGGCCGTATAGGCTACCCAAACACAAGCGCAAAGTAGTTCGGGAGGAATTAAAAGCCATGCTGGAATTGGGGGTAATAGAAGAGTCACACAGTGCATGGTGCAGCCCCATATTTCTCGTAGGGAAGAAAGATTGGTATGTGCGGTTCTGTGTAGACTACCGCAAGGTGAGTGATGTGTCACGTTTTGACGCCTACCCGATGCCCCGGGTCGACGAGCTCCTGGACCGGTTGGGCACTGCTCGTTTTTTCACGACACTGGATTTGACTAAGGGCTACTGGCAGATTCCCTTGTCTCCAGAGTCCAAGGGAAGAACGGCGTTCTCCACTCCGGAAGGTTTATACCAATTCGTGACCCTTCCGTTCGTTTTGTTCGGTGCGCCTGCTACTTTTCAGAGACTCATGGACCGGGTACTGCGGCCCCACGCGGCATATGCTGCCGCCTATCTGGATGATGTCATCATCCAGGGGAACAACTGGGCGGAGCATGTGCAGAGAGTGGGGGCGGTACTCGAGTCCCTGAGGCGGGCGGGGCTCACCGCCAACCCAGCGAAGTGCGCGGTTGGCCGGAGGGAGGTACAGTATCTGGGGTACCACTTGGGGGAAGGTCAGGTGCGGCCTCAGATAGACAAAACCGCGGCAGTTGCGGCCTGCCCAACCCCGAAGACGAAAAAGGAGGTGAGGCAGTTTTTGGGCCTGGTGGGTTACTACCGGAGGTTTGTCCCCCGGTTTGCTGACCTGACCAGCCCACTAACTGACCTCACCAGAAAAGGTGCTCCAGATCCAGTGTCAGCAGGCATTCGAGAAGGTAAGGAAAGCACTTTGCGAGGAGCAAGTACTGCACATGCCTGATTTTTCCCTCCCATTTTTTTTGCAGGCGGACGCGTCGGGCAGAGGGCTGGGAGCTGTTTTATCCCAGCAGAAGGAGGGCAACGACCACCCCGTCCTGTACATCAGCAGGAAACTCTCAGAACGAGAAAGTCGATACAGCACGGTGGAGAGGGAGTGCCTCGCCATCCACAAGCCCCTCCAGTGGCTCCACCGCATGAAAGATGCCAACGCGCGGATCACCCGTTGGTATCTCGCTTTACAACCCTACAATTTCAGAGTGATCCATAGGCCGGGAGTGCAGATGGCCGTGGCGGACTTCCTCTCCCGCTCTCATGCAGGGGGGGGGTAGGCGTGGCCGGACGGTGTCCCGGCCTAAGTCTGGCGATGGATGTATGTTGGAGGGGATTGTGATTAGCGCACTGCAGGAGTGAAAGTCAACACCGCTGTCCAGGGTGCTGAGACAGAGCGCCATCAGACAGGGGCGGGGCATGTACTGACTGCGAGACACAGCTGACAGATGATTAGATTGCACAGGTGGTACGTGTTTGACTAATCATCTGCTGTCTTTAACAGTAAGCGTCCGGGTGCTGGCGAGAGAGGAAGCCGAGAGAGAGAGACTGAAAAGTCAAAACAAAAACTGTATTGTGTTGATCATTAAAAACCCTCTTTGTAAACTCGACACGCTTGGTCTTGACGTATAATTGTGTAGCCGCAAAATAGCGACGTCTACAGTCGGTGTACTTTTTTTTTTTTTACATAAGTAGAGCCGCGTGTTGTTACCATTCTCATTCCACATCAAGTATATGCAATTTCTTTTGACATGAGCCTTTAAAATCGAAATGTCTGAGCTCACTTTGTAATGAAAAGCGAGCTGTCAATCATCCTGACAAATCAGCACACATTAACATAACATCTGTTATCCTTTTCCTTCATTGTCAACAAGATGGCCCATTTTCATATAAAGCTGCACTTATGTTTATTACCAGCTGACCTTCTTGCTTGGACACACTATCGGGTTAAAACACAAAGTATGGATACGAGAAACATGCTTTTGCCGGAAGATGCTAAAATGACGAATAGGTAGGAGCGTGTATAAACAAAGAGAAGGCCATTAAAGACCTTAACAGTGCAGCTGTAATTATATGGAAACAATGCGAGGTTCTAAATGGAATGCCAATTTGTTTATGAACAGATGCATTCTTTTCTATGCCCTCTTTGGGAGATGTTTACATGCTTATGTGTGAGTTATGCTCTGTTAAAGTGTGATTGCTCACATTATTTTTCATGTTTACGAATCCTCTTTCACAGCGGAGATTAACTCAACAGCATCTGGAAGTTCACTAATTAGATGTCCTGTCCACACATAACACACCTCAACATAACTGTGTTTACATTATGTTTGCCCACACAAAGTGCAGTTTGTGCAGTAATTGAGGATCGCCATAGTGATACAGTCAGGATTGTTCCGCATGAGAAAAAACGCATGCGTGTACGTGGCACACACAGAGACTCGAAACTATTTTATTTGGTACATGGTGAAATGTTAAGTGTCACTAGTAGATGGCAGTAAAACATAAGAGATACGTGTAGACTGCAATATGACTCAAGTAGACACCAAAATGTTGTATGTTCCATTGAAAGTATAGAACATTCCAAACAGCGCTTAAAAATCTTATCAAAATATCTTGATATGACTTTAATAAGCAATGAAGCCGCACCGCTTAAAGGCCTACTGAAAGCCACTACTACCGGCCACGCAGTCTGATAGTTTAACTATCAATGATGAAATATTAACATTGCAACACATGCCAATACGTCCGGTTTAGTTTACTAAATTGCAATTTTAAATTTCCCGCGATCTGTCCTGTTGAAAACGTCGCAAAATGATGACGCTTATGTTGACGCGTGCTTGTGACATTGGTTGGAGCGGACATTTTATCCCAGCACCACTCACGGCTAAAGGTCGTCTGCTTTTTTTGCATAATTACACAGTATTTTGGACATCTGTGTTGCTGAATCTTGTGCAATTTGTTCAATTAATAATGGAGACAATAAAGAAGAATGCTGCTGGTGGAAAGCGGTGGATTGCAGCTGCCTTTAGCAACCAAAACAAAGCCGGTGTTTCTTTGTTTCTTGTGAAGCTTTAATATGGAACAGAGCGGTCAAGCGAACATGTTTCTCTACCACATGTCAACCGGCAGGTTTCGGTGAGAACATTGTGGTAATAAGTCGGCTCTTACCGGAGACATGACCGGAGCTTGCGTCCTCCTGCAGCAGCTGTCAAAGAGGCAGCTGCCACTTTCTTGGCTCTTCCATGGCTTCCATCAGAGACACTGGCAGTCACCACACCCCTCCGACTTTCATGTATGACTATTTAATCCCACTAAAACACTAGTAACACAATAAGCAGATAAGGGATTTTCAAGAATTATCCTAGTAAATGTGTCTAATAACATCTGAATTGCTCCCACTGTCGTCAATTTTGTATTTTTTTCTAGTGCTTAACTCTAACTTTCCTCATTAACAAATCTTTCATCCTTGCCCAAATTAATGGGGAAATCGCCATTTTCTCGGTCCGAATCGCTCTTGCTGCTGGTGGCTGTAATTATAAACGATGTGAGGAGCCCTACAACCCGTGACGTCACGCGCACATCGTCTGCTACTTCCGGTATAGGCAAGGCTTTTTTATTAGCGACCAAAAGTTGCGAACTTTATCGTCGATGTTCTCTACTAAATCCTTTCAGCAAAAATATGGTAATATCGCGAAAGGATCAAGTATGAGACATAAAATGGACCTGCTATCCCCGTTTAAATAACATATGAGTATTATTATGGTGTGTGTATAAGGTAAGCCATACTATCTGGCGTTTTGTTATGTTATATTATTCAAAAGCAACTTTCTTACCTTCTGGTACCTGCTGATCTGTATTTTGAATCTGCATGAATCCTGAAAATGTGCGCGCATCATCCTTTGTAGTCCTTGGCAACACCATAGTTGATAAGATGTTTCTTTTTCTCTATTTTCTTGTTATGGTACATTCATCCTCTGCTGCTGCCATTTCTAATATAATGTTGTGTAAAGTTCTTACTTATATCTGTCAGTAAACTCGCCATGAAAGTGCTAAGACATACGGGTGTAGTGAGTTTACAATATTCACCCAAGGAAGTTTAGTTATTAGAGTTTCAGTCAGACGTTTTTTCACGGGACACATTACTGGTGTTGTAATTGCACTAGTGAGCAACGGATGAGGAGATGCTGCTCTGTCATTGATTTAAGTAAAGCCTGAATGTCATTAAAACAGTTAGCTCTGTGACAATCTGTCACTTAATTTCTGATAGTTTTTCGTGTTTTGTACTTTATTTCCTGTTCAGTGCTCTTATTTTGTTATACTTCCTGTTTCTTCCACTGAGCACTGTTTTTGTCACACTCACCGTTGATTGGCAGCGGTCCTCAGCTGCTGTCAATCAACATAGGTCTATTTATGTTTCACTCGAGCACTCCTCAGTGCTCGAAGTTAAAACCATGTTGGGAACATCTCCATGCAAGACTGCTTTCTGTTTATATCTTTTACTTTGATGAAATTAAAATCATCTTACCTGCTTTCTGCTCTCCTGGATTCTTGCATACTTGAGGTCACACAACTGCAGCCATGCGAAGTCCTAACAGTAACTTCGGGCCAGAAAATTGTGACCTCGCGAGAATCCCTGTCGGCAATCTTCAGCCGACGTTCTGGACCACACATTTCCTGGAGGACTTGAAGGCCAGGTTTGTGCGGTCCCAGCCTACAGACGCGGACCCTCTCCCCGCGGCAACGCCACCGGCTTCGGCTCTCCAACCGGCGCGTACCCCGCCGCCATCTTTCCTCTCGGCTCAACGGCTGGCTACGGCTCTCCAACCAGCACGTCCGCCACTTCCTGCATGCCTCGCGGCTCCCGCGGCAACGCTACCGGCTACGGCTCACCGACCGGCGCGTCCTCCGCCGCCATCCTTCCTCTCGGCAACGCTGCCGGCTACGGCTCACCCACCGGCGCGCCCACATCCTCCTTCACGTCTCGCGGCTCCGTCGCCGACTGCGGCTCTCCGACCCGCACGTCCGCCGCCGCCATCCTTCCCGTCGTCTGCTGAGCTGCTTCTCCCTGCTCCTACGCAGCTTCCAGCGGCTGCTCCCCGGCTGCTCTTTTTGCCAGCTCCCGCTCTCTTTTTTGGTTCGCCGAGAGCTCCAGTGGAGCCCACAGTGAGGTCGCTTTTTTCCTCCTGCTGGGACTCGGGGTGTGTCTTCGTCCCTCCTCCTGGCCCCCTCCCGCCCGTCCCTGGTTTTCGCACCGGGGGACTCCGACGAGCAGGCACGTCTTCCCGCAAGTGTGGATGGCGTCTGGCAGCCGCCTAGTGGAGGGGGGCCCACAATACACCGCGGTGCAGCCAGGCACACACCGCTGTCATCTTCGCAAGCGTCTCCTTCCACGGAGACATCTACGTGCCTGGCGGGCTTTCGCACAGCTCCAACGCCGGCTCCACGCCGAGCTCCAACGCTGGCTCCACGCCTAGCTCCAACGCCGGCTCCACGCCGAGCTCCAACGCCGGCATTACGCACGGCTCCAACGCCGCCAGTAGCAGCACCACGCCAAGCTTCGTCGCCGCCGGCATCTGCTACTCCTCGGCCGGCATCTGCTGCTCCTCGCCCGGCATCTTCATTTGTCGCTTCCACGCCGCCGATGACGCCTGCCACTACTCGCGACGGTGCAGCCGAGCACACGCCGCTGTCATCATCCACGCCGCCAATGACGCCTGCTGTTTCCGCGCCGCTGTCTTCCACGCCATCATCTTGTCCCACGGAGACATCTTCATCACCGGTGGGACTTCGCATGACACCGCCATCATCATTGTCGTCGTCATCGTCGCCGCCTGCTCCAATGCCAGCATATGCTGCTCCTCGGCCGGCATTTGCTTCTCCTCGCCCGGCGTCTTCATTTGCCGCTTTCACGCCGCCGATGAAGCCTGCGGTTTTTACACCGCCGATGACGCCTGCTCCTTCCCGGCCTGCTTCAGCGCGCCCGCCTCTACGTCGGCCGCGGATGTGGCCGTGCCCTGGGCGTTCTCCTCGCGGGACGCACTCTCATCTTTTTCGGCCAGTGATGTGGCCGTTCCCTGGCCGCCCGCCTCGCCAGTTCCAGCGGCACTCTACGCGCCGTCGCCACCTGACTTTCCCTCGCTGGCTGCGGGGACACGAGGTTTGGCGACCCTCCACCAAATCCTCCCTCCACCCTCCCTTACATTGTGGACTTTTCTCCATTTTTCTTTTCCAGGGAACATCTGGTATCTGTTCCTTGAGGTGGAGGTCCTGTGACAATCTGTCACTTAATTTCTGATAGTTTTTCGTGTTTAAGTACTTTATTTCCTGTTCAGTGCTCTTATTTTGTTATACTTCCTGTTTACTCCGCTGAGCACTGTTTTTGTCACACTCGCCGTTTATTGGCAGCGGTCCTCAACTGCTGTCAATCAACATAGATCTATTTATGTTTCACTCGAGCACTGAGGAGTGCTCGCAGTTAAAACCATGTTGGGAACATCTCCATGCAAGACTGCTTTCTGTTTATATCTTTTACTTTGATGAAATTAAAATCATCTTACCTGCTTTCTGCTCTCCTGGATTCTTGCATACTTGAGGTCACACAACTGCAGCCATGCGAAGTCCTAACATAGTTTTTCACATTACCATTTATCAAATGTAAATCTCAAAATGGAACACCTGTTTCATTACAAAACATAACCACTTATGACTATGCTGTGTAGTGTGGTTCAATGTATAGATTAAAAGCCTACTGAAATTATCCATCCATCCATCCATTTTCTACCGCTTATTCCCTTTTTGGGATCGCGGGGGGCGCCTGCGCCTATCTCCGCTACAATCGGGCGGAAGGCGGGGTACACCCTGGACAAGTCGCCACCTCATCGCAGGTACTGAAATTATACTTTCATCTTTAAACGGGGATAGCAGGTCCATTCTATGAGTCATACTTGATCATTTCACTATATTGCTATATTTTTGCTGAAAGGATTTAGTAGAGAACATCGACGATAAAGTTCGCAACTTTTGGTTGCTAATAAAAAAGCCTTGCCTGTACCGGAAGTAGCAGACGATGTGCGATTGATGTCACTGGTTGTAGAGCTCCTCACATTGTTTATAATGTGAACCACCAGCAGTAAGAGTAATTCGGACCGAGAAAGTGACGATTTCCCCATTAATTTGAGCAAGGATGGAAGATTCGTGGATGAGGAAAGTTAGAGTGAAGAACTAAAAAAAAAAAGAAAAGGCAACGGCTCCAGGCGGTGGCAGTGGGAGAGTTTCAGATGCAGTTAAACACATTTACTAGGATAATTCTGGAAAATCACTTATCTGCTTATTGTGTTAATAGTATTTTACTGAGATTATAAAGTCATGTCTGAAAGTCGGATGGCTGCGGTGAACGCCAGTGTCTCTGAGAGAAGCCGAGGAGCCAAGATCACAGCTGCCTTTTTGAGTGCAGGATGAAGTCACGTAATCCACTCAAGTCTCCGGTAAGAGCCGACTTAATATCACAATTTCCCCATCCAAAAACTTGCTGAATGACGCAGAGAAACATGTTCGCTTAACCGCTCTGTGTTAAAGCTTCACAACAAACGAAGAAACAGAGGCAGTGTTTCGGTGCTAAAGGCAGCAGCAATCCACCGCTTTCCACCAACAGCATTCTTATGTGATGTCTCCATTATTAATTGAACTAATTGCAAAAGATTCAGCAACACAGATGTCCAAAATACTTTGTAGTTATGCGATGAAAAGAGACAACTTTTAGCCGTGCTGAGCTAATATGTCCCCTCCAACCAATAACGTCACAAACACGCGTCATCATTCCGCCACGTTTTCAACAGGAAACTCCGCGGGAAATTTAAAATTGTAATTTAGTAAACTAAACCGGCCGTATTGGCATGTGTTGCAATGTTAAAATTTCATCATTGATGTATAAACTATCAGACTGCGTGGTGGGTAGTAGTGGGTTTCAGTAGGCCTTATTTAGACAGAATTCTCTCAAACTCTTTTTCCTTCTGTCGTGTTGCTATCAGCACTGAGATTGTCGTTGGTGTCTGGCTGATTGTCCTTGTCTTGCTGAATTGCCTACATGACACTTCTCTCCTCCTCAATCTGCTTGGAAGCCTAACAGAAATTGTGAAGCACAAAACAGGAATATATGACAAAGGGAAGGTCTAGCAGATTAATATCCATTGCCCTTGTTAAGGCACCAAATTGTGCTTTGAGTCTGCCAAAAGCACATTCAATAACCATCCGAGCGCTACACAGAGATAGTGCAAAATACTGTTCCTGAAAAGTGCTGCCTCAATTGGCATACTCCTTCATCAGGTAGAGAAGTAATGGAAATGCTCGGTCTGCAAGAACAAAAACTGTAATAATCTAAAATTCATCAAAAAATTTGTTTTTTTAGATATCATCAATGAATTAATATTTTTAATCACATATGACTTGTATGTTGAGCGAACACTTTTATGTTCCGTTCATGTACCATATTTTCCGGAACATAGGGCGCACCAGATTATAAAACACACTGCTGATGAGTGGGTCTCGTCAGGTCTATTTTTATACAAAAGGCGCACCGGATTATAGGGCGCATTTAAGGGGTCATATTTTATTTTGTTTCTAAATTGAAAATGCTTCCTTGTGGTCTACATAACATGTAATGCTGGTTCTTTGGTCAAAATGTTGCATAAATCATGTTTTACACATCATCTTCAAGTCGCTTTCTGACTGTCGCTTCAGGATGCGGCGTTTTGTGGGCGGGCTTATTCACGTGGCTCACTTTCGACAGCGTCTTTTCTCCGTCATCTTTGTTGCACCGAAGTGTCAAAAGATGGAGCTTGTTAGGACTTCGCATGGCTGCAGTTGTGTGACCTCAAGTGTGCAAGAATCCAGGAGAGCAGAAAGCAGGTAAGATGATTTTAATTTCATCAAAGTAAAAGATATAAACAGAAAGCAGTCTTGCATGGAGATGTTCCCAACATGGTTTTAACTTCGAGCACTGAGGAGTGCTCGAGTGAAACATAAATAGACCTATGTTGATTGACAGCAGCTGAGGACCGCTGCCAAACAGTGCTCAGCGGAGTAAACAGGAAGTATAACAAAATAAGAGCACTGAACAGGAAATAAAGTACAAAACACGAAAAACTATCAGAAATTAAGTGACAGATTGTCACAAACTAATGTGTTTAACATAATTATTCAATCTTTTACACGTGACCCTTAGTTGCATATGTAAATTTGAAAACTTTATTATAAGATGTAAACACATGGAACGTTATTGAATGTAGTAAAACTCTGAAGTGTAAACGTGTTAAATGAGGTGAAAAGGTAGAAAACATTTTAAGTGCAAAGCTGTCCGAGGTGCTTCAATTCACCAACTGGTGAACATAATTGTAATAGAGCAATAGCAGCTGTACCGTGTGATAGAACTCCTCTACTGTTTAGAAATGTAAATCACACAACACGATATCTTTAAGAAAACTTGAGGCCCTTTCTGGCTAAAATGAGTCTTTCAAACACTTAATAACCCTGAAAGGGGCTTTTGTGAGGGGAGTACTGCCCTGATCTTTGCACTGGTGTGGTGTGTGTATGTCTCTCAGTTGCTGCAATGTTGGATTGATATGTAGCTTGTAGTATGTGTGTTGTTGGGGTAAACGTGTGTTTATAATAACCACTATGGTGTTGGCATGCTGAATGGTTGTTGAGGATGCATGACATGTCTCAGCAATGCAAATCCCTACACAGCGGAGCTTGTCAGTGTCTCGAAGCTTGATGTTAGTTTGTCTAAAAAGGCTCCCTTTTCTTATGTCTCCATCATGTCCAGAAGTCTCTTCTTTGACTGGATGTCTTATTCTACTGCATTCAGCAACTTTGTCTCGTTTGGAAGTTTTGGTTTCTGTCATTCCTTGCTTTATGTCTTGTTTAATAGATGTCATCAGTGTTTGAACCTGACAGAAACCAAAACTTCCAAACGAGACAAAGTTGCTGAATGCAGTAGAATAAGACATCCAGAGACAGAATTCAATTTAGTTCAAATGAGGAGAAACGCGTAGACACTCTACCCTTGTACTGTGTCGCCCCACACTCTGACGAAAGATTGTACGCCTCCTCTTTTATTTGGACTTTCCCTGATTACATGGCAACAGCTGTTTCTAAGGGAGGGGGGTCATAAACAGCCATTGTCTTTGGTTACAAAACAGTTCAAAGAAAAGGTGCCTGGTGCTTGCGTCAGGTCCTGCTTCCTTTCCACTTTGTAGATCTCAGGTCAAGACAGTATCTTCCTGTGGATTACAATACATCAAAGAAATCAACACCTTCATGTCGCTTCCCATCCTACATAGTGGAGTTTTACAAGCCGTTTGCTTGGTAAGATCAAAGACGGATTCTGTCCTCTCGCAGGGCGAGCTGAACTCAATGTAACACAAAAGTTTTGTGATAACTTAGATACAATTGTTCTGACAGCTTCAGTCTGTCCTGCTTGTGGCTGTTGAGTTTTGCCTAGTGAAAAAAAAAATTGGAGGAAATTTACAAAATGATACTCAATAAACATGAATACATTATTAGGGATTAAACATCTTTAGCACAGCTATAAGATAGTGACATGTTATTTGCATCAGGTCAAATGGCCTGCAACATCGCCAACAACCTCTGCCTTGTTTTCAATGAATACTAAGGTCAACTAACCTACTGTAGTTAATTCAATGTTGGTCATTATGGTGGTAAGATTCTTCTGAGGTGGTACTTGGTGAATACAGTTTGAAAGCCACCAGTCTACTACAAATATATGTATTATTCTAATACACATAATGCATTAAATTAATTGAAGCATGTAACTAATTAAAGTTCTTACCAAATGTTGTAGAAGTGATCATGATACACACACACTCTCACACACTTGAGGGGAAATGTAAGATAAGATAGTAGAAATTACCCATATTGGGCCCAAAATACAATCACTTGTTTTTAATGTTATTTCTGACATTTTTGTAAATTCAGCCAACAACGTTTTGGGTTATTTTGCTAAATAACTTGAGGGTTCCATGTACGATCCCCACTTCTGCCATCTTAGTCAGTGCCGTTGTGTCCCTAGGCAAGACACTTTAAGCTACATTTAAACCAGTGTGGGTGGCACTGGGAGCAGGTGGGTAAAGATGTAGAGAATGGGTTTCACTATGTAAAGCGCTTTGAGTCTATAGAGAAAAGTGCAATATAACTATAATTCATTAATTTACTAACCATTACATAATATCCTGGCGGATGTAATAAATAACCCATAGTGTCCAAAAGAGCAGACACTACAATTTAGGACGAAGAAAACAACAATTACAGAGCAACAGGGCAGTACAGTATGTTGCAAAAGAAACAATATTTCAATTTCAATGTCAACAATATTTTCTCCCTGATGGCAAGAGGTAGAAGATTTGGGTGAGTCAATGATGATGGAGGTGACTCTACTGATGCAGCTGCTGGTATCACTCCATCAGACAGGGAAGATTGATGGCTTTCTTGACCAGCGTTCTGTACTTCGAAATGCAGCTCACTGTATCAAGTGGGGAAGCCATAGGTCAGGATGCTTTCAACAGTGCACAAGTAGGAGGTGGCGTGGTCAAGAAGCCTGTCTTCCTGAGCTGCTGCTGAGCTTTTTTAAAGACTGCCAAGGTGTGAGGCCATCATACCAGTACTTCACACTGCTGACCTGCTGACACAGGTACATGGGTGAGTTTTGCTAACCTTCCTGAAATCAATAACAACCTTACAAGTCTTGTTCACATTAAAGATGAAGATGTGGGAACTACACCATGAATTGAGCTGTTTCACTTGACTTACTGTTGTCATTGACAAAGCCCACCTCCAGTGTGTCATTTGCAAATTTTAGGATGTAGTTGCTGCTGAATCTGGCAGTGCAGTCAAAGGTAAGCAGGCTGAAGAGTAAAGAGCCCAGGAAACAGTCCTGAGGCGATCCTGTGTTCACCGTGATGGTTTTTGACCCTAACTGTCTGCTGTTGCTGATTCAAAAAAGTTGAGGACCCAGCTGCAGTTGCCAATGCATTTTCTACCAGCTGCTGAGGGATGATAGTATTGAAGGCACTACTGATTTCTATGAACAGGACAAATTGCATAGGTGTTTCTCTGCTCAAGATCACACAGCATGAGGTGGAAACTGCATCTAAAACACTGCATTGTTGCAAACGCTGAACTTTTTGACTGGATTTTGCAGAAACAATTGACTTTGTGTCTCCCAGTGCACCACTGTCGTCTGTGATCATGTAGACTTAATATAACTTCTAGTCTAGTTCAGTTATTCTCAGACTCTGGTATGATGGCTCCATCTAGGAGAAGGACCAGTACTCTTTGCCTTAAATGTGTTACTCTTAAATTCAGTTATTGACAAGCACAACCTTTTCTTTCATTTTTATGTCAACGGTCTGCAAATGTATTTACTTTATTTACCATTTTTTCCAAACCTTCCTAACTCAATGAATACAAATGTTAACTGCATGAGAGACATCAAAGCATGGTTGTCACATAGTTTCTTACATTTAAATGAGTCTACATAGAATGCATTGTGTTTGGACCTAACATTCTTCGGAGTGCTGTCACTGATCTGAGTTCTCTTGCCCAATACTGAAAACCAGTGATACAGAATCTGGATGTTAATTTGTACAATAATCTGAATGTTGCCATTTACACTGTTGCTAGAGCTGCCATTGTTTCTTTTCAGTGGTGTAAAAGCCCTTTGTTAGCAAGGAAGACATTGAAATGACTATGCAAGCTTTTATCACTTCTTGCCTTGACTTCGCTCCTCTGTTGTTGTCAAACATTTACCTCTAAATTGTCTTCAACTGGTACAAAATGCTACAGCGCGACTCTTGATAAGCATTTGACGACAGAGCTACATCACTCCAGTTGTGTGCTCTCTGCACAGTTCGTTTTAGAGTTCATTTTAAACATTTAATGTTTGTTTTCAAGGTGGTTCATGTACTGCTCTGTCTTATTTGTGTGAGCTCTTGAATATCAATCACCCCTGTCGTGCTCTATGGTCTGCAAACCAGCAGCAGCTGGAGGTTCCTAAATCCAAATATAAACAGTGGGGCAAACGGTCCTTCTCCAAAGCTGGTCCCAGACTTTGGAACAAATGATCAGCCAAAATATGGACCATTCAAAATTTACATTTGTTTAAGACTAAAATCAAGACTTATTAATTTAAAGCTGCATTTAGTATTAAAATTGCAGTGACAATTTTATAAATTTTAACTTAATTACAATTGTTTAATTATTATGTGCTATTGTTTTATCCCATATCTTTCTTCCACTGTTGTCCAGCACTTTGAATATGCTATAGCTGATGTAAAGGGTTTTATAAATAAGTTTGATTGATTGATATAAGTTTTTTATTAAACAATTACATGCTCCATAATCACTTGTTAACAACACCTTGAACATACTTGAAGTCTGATTTGGAGGTGCTGAGTCTTAAAACAAAAGTTTTACACAGCAGAGAGCAGATCCATAGGCCACCAAACTGAATCACTCAACGCCTTGGCTTCACTTAGAAACAGAATAAACAGAACCGGTCAAAACTTTTGACAGGTTTGACTTGCTGCGACCCAAGCTCCTGCTTCAGTTGTATAGACAATAGGGTTAGTAGTAAATATCTATATTAAGTCAATACCAACACGCTAAAAAGACATAGATACCTTTTTTTTTCCTCCAGTATTGCTATTATTGAGTAGTGTAGAAAAAAATAAGTTGCAATACCTTAAAAATTAGTATTTTTTACGTGAAAGTAAATTTAAAAGCCTAGTGAAATGAGATGTTCTTATTTAAACGGGGATAGCAGGTCCATTCTATGTGTCATACTTGATCATTGTGCGATATTGCCATATTTTTGCTGAAAGGATTTAGTAGAGAACATCCACGATAAAGTTCGCAACTTTTGGTCGCTAATAAAAAAGCTTTGCCTGTACCGGAAGTAGCAGAAGATGTACGCGTGACATCACGGGTTATGGAGCTCCTCACATCCTCACATTGTTTACACAAATGGCCACCAGCAGCGAGAGCGATTTGGACCAAGAAAGAGACGATTTCCCCATTAATTTGAGCAAGGATGAAATATTCGTGGATGAGGATAGTGAGAGTGAAGGACTAGAATAAAAAAAGACAGGGCAGTGGCAGCGATTCAGATGTTATTAGACACATTTACTAGCATAATTCTGGAAAATCCCTTATCTGCTAATTGTGCTACTAGTGTTTTAGTGAGATTATATAGTCGTACCTGAAAGTCGGAGGGGTGTGTCCACGGGTGTGGTGACCGCCAGTGTCTTTGAGGGAAGCCACGTTTCTCGACGAGGCGAGGCAAAGGCAGCCGTTTGGGCCGGGCTGAGCATTCCACGTTCGGGGGAGGCCAGTCGGAGGAGGCAAGAGAGTCCGCAGCTGCCTCCTTGACAACTGCACGAGGAATGACGCAAGCTCCGCTCATGTCTACGGTAAGAGTCGACTTATTAGCACAATTTTCTCACCAAAACCTGCCGGTTGACATGTGGTAAGAACCATGTTCGCTCGACCGCTCTGATCCATAGTAAAGCTTTACCTTCGGGAAAGTAAACAAGGAAACACCGGCTGTGTTTTTGTTGCTAAAGGCAGCCGCAATACACCGCTTCCCACTTACATCATTCTTATTTGACGTCTCCATTATTAATTGAACAAATTGCAAAGGATTCAGCAACACAGATGTCCAGAATACTGTGTAGTTATGCAATTAAAGCAGACGACTTATAGCTGGGATCGAGCTGGAACAAAATGTCCGCTACAATCTGTGACGTCACGCGCATGCATCATCACACGCGTCATCATACCGCGACGTTTTCAACAGAATACTTCGCACGAAATTTAATATTGCAATTTAGTAAACTAAAAAGGCCATATTGGCATGTGTTGCAATGTTAATAATTCATCATTGATATATAAACTATCCGACTGCGTGGTCGGTAGTAGTGGGTTTCAGTAGGCCTTTAAGCAATATAATGTATGAAAAAATACATATTGTAATATATTTGGAAGTGTTGTAATCTTTTTATGGTTGTTAAGTAGATGACTTACTCGATGGACAGTTGTTCGTCCGGTCCAGCTGACCATGGACGTTTCCTGTTGATTTTGGGTAAGCACGCCATTTATGTCGAAATAGATTGGCTCCAAACGCCATATTTATAGCGTCAAAATCGCTCTCACCTCACTTTCCCGACTTCTTTCTGCTCCAACGTCTCACTCTTCCTTTGTGCTGGCTTCTATAAGAAGTAGTATAGTTAGCTTCAAAAGTATAAGGTTGTGAATCCTCATTTGTCCAAAAATGGTCGCCTGCGTTGTCTGTTACCAAGTCTCCCATGATTAGAAAATACACTTGTGTTTGATTCTGAAAGTAGGAACACACATTTTTGTTGCCAGAAGTCATACATGCGCTGCTGTGGAAACAGAAATCAGTGTTTTTTAGAAGGCTTTAAAGACTTCAACAATGACTTCCATGAGCCGCATCTTTCAAGCGTTTTTTTATCATCTTTAAAATCATCCATCCATCCTTCCTTTACTACCGCTTGTTCCCTTCGGGGTCATGGGGGCTCTGGAGCCTATCTCAGCTACAATTGGGCGGAAGGCAGTGTACACCCTGGACAAGTCGCAGGGCCAACACAGATAGACAGACAACGTTCACACTCACAATCACACTAGGGCAGGGGTGTCAAACTTAAATACAGAGTGGGCCAAAATTTAAAAGTGAACAAAGCCGCGGGCCAAGGTTGAACAAATTAACCTTTTAATAGGGACCCAAACAAGTTTTGCATTGAACATTGAACAAGCAAGGCTTATATACAGTAACTTTATAGTGACATGCAAAATCGAGTTTCAAATTATACTAATAATAATTAAAAAATATCAATGGCATATCAAATAAAATTTAAATACAAATGTATTGCCTCTTTTCTATTTGCAGCCTTCTGAGGTAAACATCAAAATATATTGTAGCGTCCCGAAAGAGTTAGTGCTGCAAGGTATTCTAGGTAAATGTTCTGTTGTGTTTATGTTATGTTACAGTGCAAGTGTTCTCCTGAAATGTGTTTGTCATTCTTGTTTGGTGTGAGTTCACTGTGTGGCGCATATTTGTAACAGTGTTAAAGTTGTTTATACGGCCACCCTCAGTGTGACCTGTATGGCTGTTGACCAAGTATGACCAAGGGGTGAATTAAAGATTAAAATAAAATATAAAAAAAATCGGTCTTAGCCTGGGCCCTGGAGTGGGGGTGCAGACTGAGGCCAAGGGGAACAAAAAAAAAACAAAAACGACTCATAGCCATAGTACACATCCCTCTTACATGATCTATTATTTCCAAGTTTTGCCACAGATTTACATTATTTTGTTCTGTATATTTGTTGTGGGCATTTTGCTATGACATTACCTAATCTAACGACGTCGTCCGGTGAGTGTGGTAATAGTGTTCACTAGTTTTAACTGTTAGGGATTTAATAATCCTATAAAGCGAATAAAGGTGTTACACCATCTTTGCGATATGGGCGCTCATGTCATCTTCTCTGAAGGAGACCCGTCTTAAACCTGCTGACCACTTGAAGTTGAGACGAGGATGGGTAGGACAGATGTTTCATTCTTCATGTTTGGGTAAATCGAAAGGTACTGCTATTCTGCTGCATAAATATATTCCTTTTGTACTCTAAAACAACATTTCTGCCCTCAATGGGAGGTACGTTATCGTCACTGATCAGGTTTTGAAACACTCAAGTAGCTCTCACAAATGTTTTTGCCCCCAACTATGATGATGACACCTTTTTCTGAATCTCCCTCATTTATCAATGTTGTATTTAATATTAACAGGATACTTTGACTGTTGGCATGATCCCCAGCTTGATTGCTCATCGCCCCAAACCTGTCCACCATCAAGATTCTATCCATCCATCCATCTGCTTCCGCTTATCCGAGGTCGGGTCACGGGGGCTGCAGCCTAAGCAGGGAAGCCCAGACTTCCCTCTCCCCAGCCACTTCGTCCAGCTCCTCCCGGGGATCCCGAGGTGTTTCCGGCCAGCCGGGAGAGATAGTCTTCCAAACATGTCCTGGGTCTTCCCAGTGGATTCCTACTGGTCAGACGTGCCCTAAACACCTCCCTAGGGAGGCATTCAGGTGGCCTCCTGACCAGATGCCCAAACGTCCTCATCTGGCTCCTCTTGATGTGGAGGAGCAGCGGCTTTACTTTGAGTTCCTCCCGGATGGCAGAGCTTCTCACCCTATCTCTAAGGGAGAGCCCCGCCACCCGGCGGAGGAAACTCATTTCGGCCGCTTGTACCCGTGATCTTGTCCTTTCGGTCATGACCATAGGTGAGGATGGGAACGTAGATCGACCGGTAAATTGATAATAAATAAATGATAAATGGGATGTACTTGTATAGCCCTTTTCTACCTTCAAGGTACTCAAAGCACTTTGACACTACTTCCACATTTAGCCATTCACACACTGATGGAGGGAGCTGCCATGTAAGGCGCTAACTACGACGGTACCTGTCTGCTGCCTCCGGAGTCCTATGAGCCAAAAGAACCCGATAAAACTCTTTCTTCAGGGTTCTAGCGTTACCGTCACGACAAGCACCAACTACCTTGCGGCCACAGCTCCAATCGGCCACCTCGACAATAGAGGTACACAACACGGTCCACTCGGACTCAATGTCCAGCACCTCCTTCCTGATATGTTCAAAGTTCTTCCGTAGGTGGGAATTGGGACTCTCTCTGACAGGAGACTTTGCCAGGCGTTCCCAGCAAACCCTCACAATGCGTTTGGGCCTGCCAGGGCTGTCCGGCATCCTCCTCCACAATCGCAGCCAACTCACCACCAGGTGGTGATCGGTAGAAAGCTCCGCCCCTCTCTTCACCCGAGTGTCCAAAACATGAGGCCGCAAATCCGATGACACAACTACAAAGTCGATCATGGAACTGCGGCCTAGGGTGTCCTGGTGCCAAGTGCACATATGGACACTCTTATGATTGAACATGGTGTTATGGACAATCTGTGACAAGCACAAAATTCCAATAACAAAACACCACTCGGGTTCAGATCCGGGCGGCCAATCTTTCCAATCACGCCCCTCCAGGTTTCACTGTCATTGCCAACATGAGCCTTGAAGTCCCCCAGTAGAACGAGGGAATCACCCGGGGGAGCACTCTCGAGTACTCCCTTGAGTGAATCCAAAAAGGGTGGGTACTCTGAGCTGCTGTTTGGCGCGTAAGCGCATACAACAGTCAGGACCCGTCCCCCCACCCGAAGGCGGAGGGAAGCTACCTCTCGTCCAATGGGTTGAACTCCAACGTGCAGGCCCTGAGCCAGGGGGCAACAAGAATTGCCACCCCAGCCCGTCGCCTCTCACTGCCGACAATGCCAGAGTGGAAGAGAGTCCAGCCACTCTCAAGAGAACTGGTTCCAGAGCCCTTGCTGTGCGTCGAAGTGAGTCCGACTATATTTAGCCGGAACTTCTCCACCTCAGACACTAGCTCAGGCTCCTTCCCCCCCAGCAAGGTGACGTTCCACGTCCCAAGAGCTAGCTTCTGTAGCCGAGGATCGGACTGCCAAGTGCCCTGCCTTCAGCTGCCATCCAGCTCACATTGCACCCGACCTCTATGGCCCCTGCTATGGGTGGTGAGCCCATTGGAGGGGGGACCCACGTTGCCTCTTTCAGCTGTGCCCGGCCACCAGGCGCTCGCCATCGTGCCCCACCTCCGGGCCTGGCTCCAGAAGGGGGCCTCGGTGACCCGCGTCTTGGCGAGGGAAATCTGGGTCCTTTGTGTGTTTTCTTCATAAATGGTCTTCGAGCTGCTCTTTGTCTGATTCCTCACCTAGGACCTGTTTGCCTTGGGAGACCCTACCAGGGGACATAGAAGCCCCCGGACAACATAGCTCCTAGGATCATTGGGACACGCAAACTCCTCTACCACATTAAGGTGGCAGCTCAGAGAGGAGCTGCCACCTTAGGATCAAGATTGGCTAAAGTAATCCAGTCTTTTATGGATAAATTTTCTGTCTGAGATGTCAGGCCCAATATTCATTATTATCTCATGTCCATCAGACCTTTTCTAATAATCTGGACATCCTATTAGTTCATCAGTCTGCTGCAATGGAATTAGAGAAACGTGTCACTGCTGCAAAACTGAATGTTGTAACATTATCACTTCAAAAGCGTTAAATCTCCATTCAGAATTTTTAAAAAGGTGTTGGCATAAGCTTGCTCCTTTATTGTTGGATATGTACAATGAATCATTTCGATCTGGCCACCACGCACAAACGCTTAACCAAGCGTAATTTTTTTTCCTCTCGTAAAATGACAAAGATCCCTCTTTGTGCACTCCGTATCATCCTATTGGCCTATTGTGGATTTTAAA
The DNA here is from genome assembly GCF_033978795.1 of Nerophis ophidion. NCBI lineage: Eukaryota > Metazoa > Chordata > Actinopteri > Syngnathiformes > Syngnathidae > Nerophis > Nerophis ophidion. The sequence continues at coordinate 56,359,749 of NC_084615.1, read as the reverse complement.
TTGTTGTCTAAACTGCGAGCTTTCAACTTGACACTATTCTTCCTTCTATTATTAATGCAAATCAAACCAGATTAATTCTAAATAGGCACTCCTTTTCAAATTTTCGGCATATTTTCAATATATTATACAACGTGCCTGCTTCCAACACCCAAGAGGAAGTCATACCACTGGATGTGGAACATGATTTTTTACAAGGTGGAATAGAACTATCTATTTTATGTCCTGGAGAGATTTGGCTTCGGTAGTAGTTTTATTTTGTGGGTTAAGTTTCTCTAGTCATCCCCAGTGGCCTCGGTTAGGACAAATAATATTCACTCCCACTTTCACCTCTATCGGTGCACAGGGCTGTCCTCTCAGCCCATTGCTTTTTGCTCTTGCCATTTGACTTCTGTCAATAGTGCTTTGTGTCAATCCACCTATTACAGGTATATGTATGCCCAATGTGCAGGTGAAAGTCTCTCTCTAAGTAGATGAACTCGTCCTCTATGTCTCGGACATCTCAGGCTCGGTCCCGGCAGCATTAAGTACTCTCCAAGCTTTATAAGGTGTTGTGGAGAGACACAGCCGACGGGGCGACAACGGGCGGAAAGCAGCGGGGGCCCACCTGAAGGCCAGGAGGCGGGGCATGCGGCGGCGAGGAGAGGCGTGACACACGCGGAGCGACACTGCAGCGGCAATCTGAGCCAGGTGCGTATATTACACACCTGCTCACAATCTGTCTATCTGCTGCTAGAGTACAAAAAGGGTGAGGGAGGAACGAGCGAGAGAGCAGCACGGAGGAGGAAACAACGGCCAGCAGACGAAGAGCGCGACGACCCACACCGAGAGAGCGATGACGCACCCCCGCAGCGGACGTATGACGACAACAACGACGGCGGCTGAAAAGCGACCGGCGAACGATCAGTGGAGGAAGGAACTGAAAAGCGATCCAAACTGCAGCCAAGCTTTATTGCAAAATAAAGAAGTCAAACCTGCTAAAGAGATGTCCTTCCTTGGTGGTCTGCTGAACCCGAGCGACGACAGTAAGAGACTGTCACATTTGGCACCCAACGTAGCTGGACCACCGGAGGCGGGGGAGGATGATCCCCTGTGGGCCCTAATCGGCGCGCTCACACAGCTCGCAGCCGGCAAATTTGCCGACTTTTGCAGTCGCTGGCGGACAAGGTGGGGGGAGGCTGCGAGTCCCCCCCCAAAGAAGAAGTACAACCACAAGACTGGAAAGGAGAGAAAGAGGACGCCAGGGAGGCCTTGGCTGAAGCGTCACACCAGAAAGACTGTGCGGGTGAAGCTGCAGTGGCGTCTACAGACCAGCAGGGCGAGCTGCCGGCTAAAGAGAGGGAGGCCGAGCTCGCCTCGGTGGAAGAAGTGGTGATGGTGGAAGGAAAAGACGACGAGGAAGAAGTCAAAGAGGAAGAAGACGAAGAAAAGGTCAAAGAGGATGAAGAAGAAGACAAAGGAAAGGTCAAAGAGGACGAAGAAAATGACAAAGCAGAAAAAGAAGAAGAAGAGGACGAAGACATTCTTGGAGAGTGGAGGAAGGAGTTGGACAGTCCGCAGCAGATGCAGTGCGTGAAGAGCAAAAGCGACAGAAAGCAGACGACGACAACGACGACGGCGGCTGAAAAGCGACCGGCGAACGAGCAGTGGAGGAAGGAGCTGAAAAGCGATCCAAACTGCAGCCAAGATTTATTGCGAAATAAAGAAGTCAAACCTGCTAAAGAGATGTCCTTCCTTGGTGGTCTGCTGAACCCGAGCGACAACAGTAAGAGACTGTCACAGGTGTGTCTGGTTACAAATTGAACTTGAGTGAAAGTGAAATATTTCCCATAAATTCTGCTGATAAGAAATATCCTTTGCACAATGTTCCCTTTTAAAATTGCCTTGCAATGTTTTTACCGTGCTCTCATATGAAATGTCTCTTAACTGTCCATCTATCCATTTTCTACCGCTTATTCCCTTTTGGGGTCGCGGGGGGCGCTGGTCCCTAGCTCAGCTACAATCGGGCGGAAGGCGGGGTACACCCTGGACAAGTCGCCACCTCATCGCAGGTCTCTAAACTGCATATACCAAATATGGTAACATTAATTACTTTGCCAAGTAATTACATTTATTAAAGAGTAATTTCATGAGTAATTCAATTGCTTCTTTGGTAAAGTAATTATAGTTGATTACCTTTTAAATGTAATTCTCAGAACATCAATCATTGGGTTTATTGTATTTGTTGTTATTAGTATTATAGTTTATGTTATTAAGTAGAAGCAGGTGATTTATTGATTATTAATGATACGTGTGGGGATGGTGTTTGATATGTTTTGACTTTCTCACTCTTGTTTGAACATGTCATGTAAAACTAAGTTGTCTTCTTAGTTGTTTACTTTTTTTGTGTGTATGAAATTATGATTTTAGCATATACATTATGATTTCATGATGTGAACCACGATTATGTTATTCATTACAGTTAACAGACCTGTAAAGCTTTTAAAGCGTACCTTATAAATCACTTCTCCTTCTCCGGGCTTCCAACTGACCTCAATAAGTCCAACAATTTATTTTTGTTTGGCATCCATTCACCCTCATTATTCTAGTCTATGTCTATTGCTTTATTAATCCTTTTAAGAGCAGACCTTTGATTTGATTAGATGGGCTCTCATTATAGTAATGGTGGATTAAGTAACCATGGAGATCAGAATGGATATCTGCTGGAAGGATTTGTGTACATATTGTGATTCATGTTTATGCTGTAGTCTATTTTCCATGAAAAGTGCTTTATGTGAGGCTCTAAGCGTCATGTTTTGTTATACTTATGGATAAAATACAAATTTTAAAAGCATAAATTCTTCTTTTCAGACTGTGGGATTTACTGAATGCTGATCAAATGATAAATGTCAGAATTAATTTCAATACGACAAAATATTTTATTGCTATTACTGCTGTTCTTTGTTGCTCTTCTGTGAACATTATGGAAACATTTATGAAAATAAAATAGCAGATTCTGTTTGTTTTATAAGACAATATATTGTGATACGAAGCTTTGTTTGAATGGCAATATATGCGGAATTTATCAATTATCTAACAGGGCATTGAAAGCCACCCTAGTATGTCTGTAAAATATTTGTAACAAAATGTATGAAAATTATAATTATAAAATTGGACGTGTACCCATACAACTTTTTCCAATTAAAATACACTATCAATATTGGAACTTTGAATATTGACCATTACTGATATTATCCTGATACAATACCAGCATGGACTATGCATACAATATTTGTATTATATTGTAGTGTGGAATATTAGAAAATGTTTGATCAAGTGAAATGAGTCAAACAGAGATTAAGGTGCTGGTATGACAGTACTGTCCACTTTGCTACTTGATCAAGACTTTTTCTATACTCTACCATTTAAATTAATCTAATTGCCTCTCAAATCCAATCTTGAAGAATACTCATTAATTCCATCAAATTGCATTTCACTAACAGAGGTTTGACCTCTGGCAGATTATGGATTAAAATAATCCCATGAAGCCTGAGTGGTTTGTGTCTGCATACAAGAGGGATGTTTTTTAATCACTTATTCAAAAATACACAACTGATTGTTTGGCCCCGAAAGTAAAACTCTGAAAAAAAACACAAATTCAATATTAACAATGTTGTGTCATTCCCTTGGATAGGAAACAAAACTAATTATACTTTTTTCACAACGATTAAAGTTATCTACTCGGGTGGTGTGATTGAACATTTCAAAGCACTGGATGGACTGTCATGGAAGTTGATATATATGCTCTACCAACCAGGCTGAGGTTGTGGTCCCTGGTTGGAACCTGAGGGTGTGTCCAACTATAGAAGATCACATTCCTCAACCTCCCTCAGCAACAATTCAAGTGGCAGGTAACCTTTTACTGCAGAGGATTGGCTTGACATCCTGTCATACGCTCTTCATTTCTCATTTTCCATGTCACACGCACACACACTCACACACACAATCCCGTTTACAGCATTTTCATATGCCATGCATTCGTAATTTCAATTTCACCAAAATACTTTCACTGTTGTTGTTTTCTACGTGTAGAAATAGGTTTTATGTGCTGTTGTGTACTAGGTATGTGATTTAAATTGGAGAATGATACTGTGATGCAGTGGCTGGTAGTGTGTTTCCCACCTAGGCCTTCAGTGACGTCGACTTCAGTGGTTACCTCTCAAAATAGCATAATTGATGTCACCACATGACCATTGCTGGAGAAATACTATGCAGCAGTGGTTCTCAACCTTTTTTCAGTGATGTAGCCCCTCTGAACTTTTTTTTAATTCAAGTACCCCCTAATCAGAGCAAAGTATTTTTGGTTGAAAAAAAGAGATAAAGAAGTAAAATACAGCACTGTGTCATCAGTTTCTGATTTATTAAATTGTATAACAGTGCAAAATATTGCTCATTTGTAGTGGTCTTTCTTGAACTATTTGGAAAAAAAGATATAAAAATAACTAAAAACTTGTTGAAAAATAAACAAGTGATTCAATTATAAATAAAGATTTCTACACATAGAAGTAATCATCAAGTTAAAGTGCCCTCTTTGGGGATTGTAATAGAGATCCATCTGGATTCATGAACTTAATTCTAAACATTTATTCACAAAAAAAAAAATCTTAAACATCAATATTTATGGTACATTTCCTCAAAAAATGTAGCTGTCAACACCGAATATTGCATTGTTGCATTTCTTTTCACAGTTTATGAACTTACATTCATATTTTGTTGAAGTATTATTCAATAAATATATTTATAAAGGACTTTTTAATCGTTGCTATTTTTAGAATATTAAAAAAAAAATCTCACGTACCCCTTGGCATACCTTCAAGTACCCCCAGGGGTACGCGTACCCCCATTTGAGAACCACTGCTATACAGAAACACATTTACGCACTACTGGGCATTGTACAAAATGGGTTATTTTCTGGCGCATTTAAAAATCAATAAACCCGCTTCAGCAATTAAAACATATATTATGCGGTACTGTCAAAATAAAAAAAACAAAAAAAAAACATATTAAACGCGTAAAAATTAAGAAATTAAATATCTGAACTCACATTTAATTGCCGGAACAGCTGAGCTAGCTTCTGGGGTTGGCCGACATCATCTCACAAGATGTACCATCCATCCATCCATCATCTTCCGCTTATCCGAGGTTGGGTCGCGGGGGCAGCAGCCTAAGCAGGGAAGCCCAGACTTCCCTATCTCCAGCCACTTCGTCTAGCTCTTCCCGGGGGATCCCGAGGCGTTCCCAGGCCAGCCGGGAGACATAGTCTTTCCAACGTGTCCTGGGTCTTCCCCGTGGCCTCCTACCAGCTGGACGTGCCCTAAACACATCCCTAGGGAGGCGTTCGGGTGGCATCCTGACCAGATGCCCGAACCACCTCATCTGGCTCCTCTCGATGTGGAGGAGCAGCGGCTTTACGTTGAGCTCCTCCCGGATGGCAGAGCTTCTCACCCTATCTCTAAGGGAGAGCCCCGCCACCCGGCGGAGGAAACTCATTTCGGCCGCTTGTACCCGTGATCTTATCCTTTCGGTCATGACCCAAAGCTCATGACCATAGGTGAGGATGGGAACGTAGATCGACCGGTAAATTGAGAGCTTTGCCTTCCGGCTCAGATCCTTCTTCACCACAACGGATCGATACAACGTCCGCATTACTGAAGACGCCGCACCGATCCGCCTGTCGATCTCACGATCCACTCTTCCCCCACTCGTGAACAAGACTCCTAGGTACTTGAACTCCTCCACTTGGGGCAGGGTCTCCTCCCCAACCCGGAGATGGCACTCCACCCTTTTCCGGGCAAGAACCATGGACTCGGACTTGGAGGTGCTGATTCTCATTCCGGTCGCTTCACACTCGGCTGCGAACCGATCCAGTGAGAGCTGAAGATCCCGGCCAGATGAAGCCATCAGGACTACATCATCTGCAAAAAGCAGAGACCTAATCCCGTGGCCACCAAACCGGAACCCCTCAACGCCTTGACTGCGCCTAGAAATTCTGTCCATAAAAGTTATGTACAGAATCGGTGACAAAGGACAGCCTTGGCGGAGCCCAGCCTTCACTGGAAACGTGTCCGACTTACTGCCAGCAATGCGGACCAAGCTCTGACACTGATCAAACAGGGAGCGGACTGCCACAATAAGACATTCCGATACCCCATACTCTCTGAGCACTCCCCACAGGACTTCCCGAGGGACACGGTCGAATGCCTTCTCCAAGTCCACAAAGCACATGTAGACTGGTTGGGCAAACTCCCATGCACCCTCAAGAACCCTGCCGAGAGTATAAAGCTGGTCCACAGTTCCACGACCAGAACGAAAACCACACTGTTCCTCCTGAATCCGAGGTTCGACTATCCGGCGAAGCCTCCTCTCCAGTACACCTGAATAAACCTTACCGGGAAGGCTGAGGAGTGTGATCCCACGATAGTTGGAACACACCCTCCGGTCCCCCTTCTTAAAGAGAGGGACCACCACCCCGGTCTGCCAATCCAGAGGTACCGCCCCTGATGTCCACGCGATGCTGCAGAGTCTTGTCAACCAAGACAGCCCCACAGCATCCAGAGCCTTAAGGAACTCCGGGCGGATCTCGTCCACCCCCGGGGCCTTGCCGCCGAGGAGCTTTTTAACTACCTCAGCGACCTCAGCCCCAGAAATAGGAGAGTCCACTACAGATTCCCCAGGCACCGCTTCCTCAAAGAAAGACGTGTTGGTGGGATTGAGGAGGTCTTCGAAGTATTCCCTCCACCGATCCACAACATCCGCAGTCGAAGTCAGCAGAACACCATCCGCACCATACACGGTGTTGATAGTGCACTGCTTCCCCTTCCTGAGAAGCCGTATGGGGGTCCAGAATCGCTTCGAAGCCGTCCGGAAGTCGTTTTCCATGGCTTCCCCGAACTCTTCCCATGTCCGAGTTTTTGCCTCCGCGACCGCTAAAGCTGCACACCGCTTGGCCCGTCGGTACCCGTCCACTGCCTCCGGAGTCCTATGAGCCAAAAGAACCCGATAGGACTCCTTCTTCAGCTTGACGGCATCCCTCACTGCTGGTGTCCACCAACGGGTTCTGGGATTACCGCCACGACAGGCACCAACAACCTTGCGGCCACAGCTCCAATCAGCCGCCTCGACAATAGAGGTTCGGAACATGGTCCACTCGGACTCAATGTCCCGCACCTCCCTCGTGACATGTTCAAAGTTCTCCCGGAGGTGTGAATTGAAACTCTCTCTGACAGGAGACTCTGCCAGACGTTCCCAGCAGACCCTCACAATGCGCTTGGGCCTGCCAGGTCTGTCCGGCATCCTCCCCCACCATCGCAGCCAACTCACCACCAGGTGGTGATCGGTAGAAAGCTCCGCCCCTCTCTTCACCCGAGTGTCCAAAACATAAGGCCGCAAATCCGATGACACAACTACAAAGTCGATCATGGAACTGCGGCCTAGGGTGTCCTGGTGCCAAGTGCACATATGGACACCCTTATGTTTGAACATGGTGTTTGTTATCGACAAACTGTGACGAGCACAAAAGTCCAATAACAAAACACCACTCGGGTTTAGATCCGGGCGACCATTCTTCCCAATCACGCCTCTCCAGGTTTCACTGTCGTTGCCAACATGAGCGTTGAAGTCTCCCAGTAGGACAAGGGAATCACCCGGAGGAGCACTTTCCAGTACTCCCTCGAGTGTACCCAAAAAGGGTGGGTATTCTGAACTGCTGTTTGGTGCGTAAGCACAAACAACAGTCAGGACCCGTCCCCCCACCCGAAGGCGAAGGGAAGCTACCCTCTCGTCCACTGGGTTGAACTCAAACGTACAGGCTTTGAGCCGGGGGGCAACCAGAATTGCCACCCCAGCCCGTCGCCTCTCACTGCCGGCAACGCCAGAGTGGAAGAGGGTCCAGTCCCTCTCGAGAGAACTGGTTCCAGAGCCCTTGCTGTGCGTCGAGGTGAGTCCGACTATATCCAGCCGGAACTTCTCTACCTCGCGCACTAGCTCAGGCTCCTTCCCCCCCAGTGAGGTGACGTTCCACGTCCCAAGAGCTAGCTTCTGTAGCCGAGGATCGGACCGCCAAGTGCCCTGCCTTCGGCTGCCGCCCAGCTCACAATGCACCCGACCCTCTATGGCCCCTCCTATGAGTGGTGAGCCCATTGGAGGGATGACCCACGTTGCCTCTTCGGGCTGTGCCCGGCCGGGCCCCATGGGAACAGGCCCGACCACCAGGCGCTCGCCATCGTGCCCCAACTCCGGGCCTGGCTCCAGAGCGGGGCCCCGGTGACCCACGTCCGGGCGAGGGAAATCTGGGTTCATTTCGTTGTAATTCCATAGAAGTCTTTGAGCTGCTCTTTGTCTGATCACTCACCTAGGACCTGTTTGTCTTGGGAGACCCTACCAGGGGGCATGAAAGCCCCCAGACAACATAGCTCCTAGGATCATTGGGACACGCAAACTCCTCTACCACGGTAAGGTAGCAGCTCAGAGAGGAGAAGATGTACTTTCTCTTTAAATATCCTTCTTGAAAATGCCTTGCAAATATATGTGTTGTCTTGTCTAATCATAAAAGATACAGACGAGGCATGTTGCTGACTTCTTAAAGTTTACTCCATAGCGTGCTCATCAAAAACATACCACTGCATGTCTACACTCATCAACCAAAACGGGGATACTGCGCATACTTTTCACTACTGTGGCATGCTGGGTAATGGAGTTCTTACGTTACCTAGCTCATAACATCACTATATATCTGCCTTAGGCCATCGAGAAGGCTTTACTGACAACAACTTGTGATCTGATTGGCTTTCGTTTCTGTCTGTCAACTGTATATGTCTGTTTACTTACAGTGCACGGACGGACGCCCACATTGTTGATTCTGAAGACTCTGGGCAGATTTGGTAGAGCATGGCAACATAAGCCAGCTTAATTTTGATTGAATAAACACTCTATAAACTAAAAACAACAGCGCTGGAAGGAGCATAATAGTATGTCATGAAGAGAATTTAGGGAAAGTCAATTAAAAACTACTTTTATCTTTAATTATAATCATGATCTCTGGTCATGTTAGTACAGCAGAGAAGGCCCTGTGGCCCTGACAGCACACCACTGGTTGTACTGGTATAGTGAGATCATTACAAAATGTGTGGCCCAATAATATGCACTATTAATATGAACAAGGAAAGTTAAAAAATGTGTTTTTTGCTACGAGTTATGTAAAACTAACGGTAAGTCTTAGAGTCTGATCTACAGCATCAAGATTACAAATAACTAGTAAATAGTGCGTACAAAGTATAACATTGTGTGTACAAGGTGTAAAATTAATAACAAGTATAAAAGCGGGGGAATTTGTGTGTACTACTGGCTGTCACCATTGAAATACCTTTCATTTATCTATTACCTCATGTGCCGAAAGGGGTCAAACAAGATCATTCAAACTTTAATGGAGATGTGGAGGCTTGTTGTTGTTTTTGATAAGTATTTTATAACAATGTATTCTATGTGCGCATTGTTTTACTTGCACATTTAAGTTAAATGCTACATATTTACCTGTGGACTATCCTGAGTCAGGACACGTTGTTTTTTTTTGCATTTCAGTGCTCGATTGTTGAAAAAGAAAAATACTCTCTACCGATTTGCTGAGTGGTTAAGTGAAAATGAATGTGTAATCAGAACATGTTGCAAATGAATGGAATGAGAATAAGACAACTAATAGTACATATTTAACAAAGCAATACTCTGACTTGTTCAGTGATGAATCGTAAAACAGTAAACAAATGAGGTGTACTACACCAGGCACAGTCAAGAACACAGAGAAAACAAGAACATTGAAAGTGGCAAGGGGCTTCACGGTGGCAGAGGGGTTATTGCGTCTGCCTCACAATACGAAAGTCCTGCAGTCCTGGGTTCTATCCCAGGCTCGGGATCTTTCTGTGTGGAGTTTGCAGGTTCTGCCCATGACTGCGTGGGTTACCTCCGGGTACTCCGGCTTCCTCCCACTTCCAAAGACATGCACCTGGGGAAAGTTTGATTGGCAACACTAAATGGTCCCTAGTGTGTGAATGTGAGTGTGAATGTTGTCTGTCTATCTGTGTTGGCCCTGCGATGAGTTGGCGACTTGTCCAGGGTGTACGCCGCCTTCTGCCCGATTGTAGCTGAGATAGGCGCCAGCGCCGATGGATGAAAGTGGCAATGAGTGGGGTAGAGGGGCCCACACTGATATTCTTTCAGGGTGCTCCGAATTCCTATCAGTGGCCCTGGCTGAGAGGAAATCATTCAATCATTTGAAGTTATAAGTCAAGTACTTGAATATGCCCCCTTTTTGTTTTTTTGCTTATTTATCACATGCATCTCATCATAAAGGATTGGCTGTTTATTTTATATTAATTTTTACAAGACATTTATATTGCTCAGAAACATAAGTCTTATTTTAAGGTGGCTGCTGAACTCTGACCTTTGGATCAACACCTCGGTTGACAAACGAGCTTCCATGGCTTGTCCAAAGAATACAATAGCCGAGGAGTCTGTGTCAAAGGATTGGACAGAATAGTCACGGTAGATTTATGGCTCAGAGAGAAATAATGTAAATGAAGGAGTTTGGGCGGCTTGAAATGGAAAAATATGTTAAAGTGAATATATTTTACTTAAATATGAATATCAATGGGTCCTTTTTTGATAATTACTAACCCATTACTGATATAATATTGTGTGGGGCTATCATGTCTTTTGATCATGTTTGTTGTGTTGACCTTTGGACTCTTTAAGTTCCTGTTTGTTTCACTCCCTTGTTTTATCGCCATGGTTACTCATCATGTTCACCTGTCCCTGATTAGTGCTCGCCAGCTCACCTGCTTCCCGAGCACTAATCAGAGGCTGTAATTAAGCTTGTCTTTGCCAGTCAGTCGCCCTGGCGTCATTGTGTTCTTTTCATCCTTTGTCCATGCTAGTTTTTTCATGCCAAAGTCCATGCTGCTCTTGTCAAACCACAGTAAGTGTTGCTTGTGTTATGTTCATAGTCTGTTTATGTGTTAGTGTTGTTCCTTAGCCAAGTTGTGCCTCCGCTGTGAGCGTTTTTTGTTTGTACCTTTTTTAATTGAAATTAAATAATTTTTTTAACCTACACGCCATGTCCCGTGTAGTCTGTCTGCCTGCCTGGGAGAACGACCTCACAGATGGATCTCTATTACAACCCCCCTCCCCCCATTATGACAGGGTTCTTAGTAATGTGTATTGTATTTAGTATTATTATTGTTTTTTATTTCCTTTAGCAGTAGGATGTATATTGTGTTGGCTGTTTTTGCATGTGGTCTGATTGTTACATTGTTATTTCTGAGTCAGGATACAGCAGCATGACCATTTCAACAAGGACGGAATAAACAAGGACTTGATTCCTGGAAGTAGGTTCACAAACACACCTTCTTTCCACGCAAATATATTGTTTGGAATAATCATATTTGAAATAGAAAGAAGACCTTGTTCCACAATGTGTTTAAAAAATATATCCCTTTTTTCCTCACTTTTTGACAGAAATTGAATTTTATTAAAACATAATAGATTTGTTGATAAATATAATATTCACACGGATCCTATTCATTAGGAAAGATTGATTAATGGCATTCCAGTCCTGCTTCTTCAGCTCTTTAAGTCTTCTCTACAAGACAAACAGATGGAGTAAGTTTCTCCAAGATTAATAATAGCTAGAAGAAATGTATTGGATTATAAATGTAATAATAAATACATAAAAAACACAACAAATTCAAATAGAACCTGTCCACCAAAGGGTGTTGCCTTCTGAAGAAACTCCTTCCCTCATATTAATTTTGACAACATTTGAACTGAGTTTAACATATTTCTCATCCACAATTAACACTGCCAACATTCTGTAGAAACCTCATGGCAGTCCAACCGTCGTAGCACTTGTATCATGTTGTGTAAACATTTATTATGGCCAAGGATTAGGATTTAGCCGAGATTAACATTAGACAAAAACAACACATACTGACCATTTGACCCAGATCACAAACAAGATAGGATGATGCAATCAGATTTGATCTTTCAGTCCAACTGCATTATGTCATTTCTCAAATTTGTTCAGGTTATTTAATTGTATGATTGAAACCAATCCATCCATCCTTATTCCCTTTGGGGTTGCGGGGGGCGCTGGTGCCTATCTCAGCTACAATTGGGCGGAAGGCGGCGCACACCCTGGACAAGTCGCCACCTCATCACAGGGGCAACACAGATAGACAGATAACATTCACAGTCACATTCACACACTAAGGCCAATTTAGTGTTGCCTATCAACCTCTCCCCAGGTGCATGTCTTTGGAGGTAGGAGGAAGCCAGAGTACCCGGAAGGAACCCACGCATTCACTCCACACAGAAAGATCCCGAGCCCGGGATTGAACACAGTACTACTCAGGACCTTTGTATTGCGAGGCAGACACAGTAACCCCGGTTTCCACCGTGCTGCCCATGATTGAAACCTGTAAAATAAATTAAGTAAAGACTAAAAGAAAACAATTCAATATGAAATTAAACAAAATCATTTTTACCAGTGGACATGTTGCGTGTGATCTAAGACCCCATCCCCAAAGTCGTTATCCACCCGCTATCCACCCACCGTCCACCCGAACCAACATTTAATCATGACCGTACCCGCCTGCCAACCGCCCGCTGAATTTCACCAGAGGTCGGCCGCCTTTACCACTTACAGAGCTATATTAACCTGTTTCACAGAGTAATGAAGACAATTGGAGCCGCTAACGTTCCCACGACCATCCAATAGCCTTCATCCTGATGACAAGAATATGAGCGTGCTGTGAAGCCATTGCCTTAGACCCCTTCAACAACATGTATGACCCGATTGTTGGTCGGGCAACATATTGTGTGCAGCTTCCGCAATTACACGTTCAAGATTGAAAGGCATACTGGGTGATACAGAGTACACTATTGGTTGTGATATAAACAACTTGAACACTTACTAATATGCGCCACGCTGTGAAGCCACCTCCGACAAGATTGACAAACACATTTCGAGAGAACATCCTCACAGTAACACAACATAAACTTAACACAACAAATACCCATAATCCTTTTTTATCCGTGACACTTCCTGAATATATTTTACACCCCCCGCGCCCCAAACCCCGCCCACTTTACCGACGCACGGGGGAAGGGGGATGGGGGGTTTGCTGCTTGCTAGTGGGGTGTATAAAATAGTCAGGAATAGTCATGAATACAAAGGATTATGGGTATTTGTTGTGTTGCGTTTGTGTTGTGTTACTGTGAGGATGTTCTCCCGAAATGTGTGTGTCGTTCTTAATTGGTGTGGCTTCACAGCGTGGCACATATTACTAAGAGTGTTACATTTTTTATACCACAACCATTAGTGTACTCTGTCACCCAGTATGCCTTGCAGTCGTGTGCGTGTTGCCGTGGAAGCCACACACAACATGATGCTGGACTGACAAGCAGATCTTACATGTTTCAGTAGGCGACAAAGCCAACGATTTCATAGCACGCCGTAATACTTATTATCTGAATGACTACCGGCAGTCATTCGGGAGAATAATAGCGTATATTATTGTTTTCTTCGCTTTATGACACGGGTTTTAAATGGCACTTTGAACGGCAAAGGATACTGATCAGAGAACCATGCAAATACAATATTTCCGGATGGTTCAACCGCCACCCGCCCGAATCTAATTAAAATCAAATTTTTCGCCATGTCAACCGCCCAACCCGCAGTTTATCCGCGGACTCCGCGGATGAGACCGCAAACCGCGCATCTCTTCCGTGTTTACAATTAACAGCAATTGCAAAAGTAAATGGTAAATGGATTATACTTGAATAGCGCTTTCCTAACTTTTTTTTAAGGAACTCAAAGCGCTTTGACACTATTACCACATTCACCCATTCACACACACATTCACATACTGACGGCGGGAGCTGCCATGCAAGGCGCTAACCGGGGCCCATCAGGAGCAATGTTGAAGTGTCTTGCTCAAGGACACAAAGGACGTGACCAGAATGGTAGAAGGTGGGGATTGAACCAGGAACCCTCGGGTTGCTGGCACAGCCACTCTACCAACTGCACTACGCCATCTCAATTAATCTTATATTAATTAATCTTAATATGTTCCTTCCTGTGGGGTTTTACCATGTTGAACAATTCTCAAATGGGGGTACGCATACCCCTGGGGGTACTTGAAGGTATGCCAAGGGGTACGTGAGATTTTTAAAAAATATTGTAAAAACAACATTTCAAAAATCCTTTATAAATATATTTATTGAATAATACTTCAACAAAATATGAATTTAAGTTCATAAATTGTGAAAATAAATGCAACGATGCAATATTCAATGTTGACAGCTACATTTTTTGTGGACATGTTCCATAAATATTGATGTTAAATATTTCTTTTTTTGTGAAGAAATGTTTCGAATTAAGTTGATGAATCCAGATGGATCTCTATTACAATCCCCAAAGAGGGCCTTTTAAGTTGATGATTACTTCTATGTGTAGAAATCTTTATTTATAATTGAATGACTTGTTTATTTTTCAACAAGTTTTAAGTTATTTTTATATCTCTTTTTCCAAATAGTTCAAGAAAGACCACTACAAATGAGCAATATTTTGCACTGTTATACAATTTAATGAATCAGAAACTGATGACATAGTGCTGTATTTTACTTCTTTATCTCTTTTTTTTCAACCAAAAATGCTTTGCTCTGATTAGGGGGTACTTGACTTAAAAACATGTTCACAGGGGGTACATCACTGAAAAAAGGTTGAGAACCACTGCACTAATGCATCTAAAATGATCCAAACGCAAGAAAATGCACATTGCGCAACATTTTTTCATACTATAAAAATATGTTTAATGAAAAATGGACTCTTTTTTTTTTATCGCCAGCTGACACCAAAACACATTAATTTGATTGGTTTTAATCAGCTCCTTCATAGGGAACTGCATTTTTTTTTTTTTTAATGTTGTATATCAAACGTAATGCTTATGTGAGGCAAGAACACATATGTTGTGGCAAATGCAGGAAATACTGTTACTGTTTATTTTTAGGTCGTTATTACATGATGGCCTACATAAGAAAAAACATACCATTCAAAGACTCGAAACCATGCCAATACTGGCTGTGTGAGAGCAGGGTGGAATTTTGCTATGGGCAATGTGGGCGGCTGTCCAGGCCACAATTTACGTGAGGGCGAAGTACAAAAAAAAGGTCAACACTCGCTAGTTTTATAGACTACTGCCGCTCATTTCCCTTAGTAACCCTTTTTATATAGAGTTCCCAATACAGATGCAATTCCCGCCCTGGCAGCGTCTCTGCTGCTGTAGGCTGACTGCCTGTGAGTGCTTTGGAACAGGGAATGGGCTCACGGCAGCAGCCTGCTCTGTGCTTTCTCCTCAGAGTCTCCAAAACACAAAGTCCATCCATCCATTTTCTTATTCCCTTTGGGGTCGCGGGGGGGCGCTGGAGCCTATCTCAGCTACATTCGGGCGGAAGGCAAAGTACACCCTGGACAAGTCGCTTCATCATGCGGGGCCCAAAACACAACGTAACACTGGTAAAAGTTGCTACATTTAAAAAAAGCCACCAAGAGGATTGGAAAGTGGGCAGATTTAGCAACAAAGTTGCCAAGTTGGCAACACTGGAAAGTCAAGAGGCAATTTGGTGAGGGATAATCACAACACAAACAGCTTCCAAATAAATAGTATTTCATTCCTAAAATTAAATTACCTACATGTAATTAAATGGGTTATAAAAAGGCGGGAGCGCAGGCCGTCGTGCATTCCACCTCTCACTCTGCTGTGCGCTCCGCTGAGCGCGCCCCGGGACACGCCCACGGGCATTCCTCTTATGCAGCGCCTCTGCACGGCTGCACGCACTCAACAATCAACACACCTGACGCTGATGAGACCTTAAGACAGCATGTCCTGTGTTCCAGTGCCAGAACATAGCTACATGTACAGTAAACCTTACATGTCGCGAGCTTCCTTGCATATGTGCTTCCTCGCTCCTTGTGTTCCCCTTCCGTTGTGCTCATTGCGTCTTGTCCTGTGTCGCCATCCAGCAGCCCTTCGTCATCCCCTGGTTTCGAGATGTGTGTCTCGTCTCCCCGGATCCCCTCTGGACTTCCTGCTGCCTTCCTGGATCTCGACCTCACGCTTGCCCTCGGACAACGACGCCTCGCTCCAGCCCCTGACCTTCTGCCTTTCCCTGGCCCTCCAAGCCTGCCTTGCCCTTTCTGGACTTACGCACCGATCTTAACACACACTTTCAACACCACCTGGTAACACTCATATAATCGCTACGCAAAATCACACCGTACACATTTGGTTTAATCACATACTTCATATATATATATATATATATATATATATATAAATTAGGGGTGTGGGGAAAATCAATTTGAATACGAATCGAATCGATTCTCATTTTTTTTTAAATCGATTTTTTAATTTTTTTTTATCAATCCAACAAACCACTACACAGCAATACCATAACAATGCAATCCAATTCCAAAACCAAACCTGACCCAGCAACATTCAGAACTGCAATAAACAGAGCAATTGAGAGGAGACAAACACGACACAGAACAAACCAAAAGTAGTGAAACAAAAATGAATATTATCAACAACAGTGTCAATATTAATTGTAATTTCAGCATAGCAGTGATTAAAAATCCCTCACTGACATTATCATTAGACATTTATAAAAAAAAAAAAGAACAATAGTGTCACAGTGGCTTACACTTGCATCACATCTCATAAGCTTGACAACACACTGTGTCCAATGTTTTCACAAAGATAAAATAAGTCATGTTTTTGGTTCGTTTAATAGTTAAAACAAATTTACATTGTTGCAATTAGCTGATAAAACATGGTCCTTTACAATTATAAAAGATTCTTTAAAAAAATCTACTACTCTGCTAGCATGTCAGCAGACTGGGGTAGATCCTGCTGACATCCTATGTATTGAATGAATACAGAATCCTTTTGAATCGGAAAAATATCGTTTTTGAATAGAGAATCGAATCGAAAAAATCGATATATTATCAAATCGTGACCCCAAGAATCGATATTGAATCGAATCGTAGGACACCCAAAGATTCACAGCCCTAATATATATATATATATATATATATATATATATATACATATATATATATATAAAATTTATTTTGATTTTTTTTTCAATAAACACGCTGCAAGGTAACAACGTCCTTGCCCCCATGCCGTCTCCTTCTTGTGATGTCTGGCTGGCATCGTGGTGAATAGTTGTTCTCTCGTGGGTGCAGCGGAGGATGGAACAGAGCGTGAGGGTAAGGATAATGATTTATTAACACACTAAGAAACAGACCAAGAACCAAAGACACTGGCACAAAAGCACTAACAAAAACCAACAGAACTAGCGTGGGAGCTAGAATGAACAAAAAGCGCTAGTATGTAAACTAGGGACAAGCAAACAAAGAAAATAGCATGGAAGCTAATTGAATAACAAAAGTCTTTTACCAAAATGCGGGAAATGCGACGTAGTCTGTTGCGTGTAGCAAACTAAAGTCCGAGGACGAAAGGCAAACAAAGACAGGCATATATAGAGGCAGAAATCATCAGGGGCAGGTGCACGTGATCAATAACAAGAAACAGGTGACACTAAATGCGTAACTAGGCAACCGAAACAAAATCAGGAAGTGCCACCAGGAACAAAAGACGTCAAATACAAAACAGAAACAGAACAGAACATGACATGATCCAAGTCTTGGATCATGACACTTCTCCCTCTGCACCTATACAGGTTATGCGGACAAAAAGTCTATGCATTCATGTACCTGACCAATGTGACTTATGGTAAAAGGTGAAAGGATTATACTTGTAAAGCGCCTTTCTACCTTCAAGGTACTCAAAGCATTTTCACACTATTTCCACATTCACCCATTTACACACTGATGGCGGGAGCTGCCATGCAAGTTTCTAACCACAATTTATCAGGAGCAAGGGTGAAGTGTCTTGCTGAAGGACACAATGGACTTGACTCGGGTGGCGGAAGCCGGGAATGTAACCAGGAACCCTTAGGTTGCTGGCACGGCCGCTCCGCCAACCAAGCCACACCGTACCCAGTTGACTACAGTTGATTGACAGGCAAAACAGTGAAGCTTATTAAAACATACTTGAGATCTTCAATGTCACAGGACAGTCTCTCATAATCAAAAAGCATCAATCATAAAGTTAAACAACTGATATCAAATGCTGATGTAATGGATGATTTTGCATTGGAGAAGGTTAGAAAAATCCACTTTTAGATTGCACTTCACACCTGTTGTAAATGTTAAAGCCAGTTGTAAACAGGGTGAAACACACTGCTGGAGTCTGTGCACTAGATTCGCATTATGTTCATTATATGCTGTTTTGCTATGTACACAACTGATGTGTTATTATAACAGGACCTGTTCAGGTGTTATTAAAGTGATGAAAAATAATTTACCGCATTAATTCATTTTTTATGCTCCATACAGTAGTTTGTTGTTCACTTTCTTCAGGGATTTTACAAGCACAGTGAGTGATGAAGTATTTGTGAAGTTTACATTAATGTTTATATACTGTATTTGATTTAAATTTCATTTATATTGTCCTTTCTCATATTTTTTTACTTAAAATTGTACAATAAAATAATACAATATAATATTATACAATATATTGTTGTGTTGGTGGCGGGGTTTAGGGGCGAGGGTGAGAACATGGTCCTAGTGCTCGTCCCAATTCCCAACCGAAAAAACAGAATAAACTAATTTGTGGGGAAAACGAAAACCTTCCGGGGGGTTTTACTTGTCTGCCGTAATCTACTTTTTAAAGTCTTCCAGAACTTAAATCTTACACTGACCTCTTCTGTAGTTCCAGAGAGTCCGACTGAAGATGGTTGACCAGGCATAAGAACTGGCATGAGCTCCTGGCTAAACAAAAAAAGAGATTTTCAACATAATGACACATTTGACTAAAATCTCTATCTCAGACTTTGTCCAAACAAGCATATTGCAAGATCACTCCCAATATTGTCACAGCAAAATTGTACTCGTAAGCTACACACACTATAAGATTTTGAAAAATACCTCTATTGCAGGAGATGCATACAATAGCATTTATAAATTATTATATATTTTGGGTAACACTTTGGTATGGGGAACACATACTCACTATTAATTAGTTGCTTATTAACATGCAAATTGGTAACATATTGGCTCTTAATTAGTCATTATTTAGTACTTATTAATGCCTTACTCTGCATGGCCCTATTATATAACCACTAACAGTTTTTCCTCAATAATCTCAGAAATATTGCTTTTTAGTAACCCTAACACTTATATGTTCCCCTAGTGTCCAAACAACTCTAAATTAAGTCTATGTTACTTTAATAAGCAACTAATTAATGGTGAATATGTCCCCCATACTAAAGGGTTACCAAATTTTGTAACAAGTAGGCTGTTTTGACAAAATGAAAACACAGCACAAGTATGGTCGAGAATTTTAACATTTACATATTTAAATTGTTGACTAACCAGATCCTGGTTTGTCGGATCAATCTTGGTCTCTCTCATTTGTTTCCTTAGTGCAAATGATAGAAAATAGATATTTATGTTTTCTTTGGAAACATCAAATTATTTAAATGTCTACCTGAGACCTTGTGGTTGCTACTTTGCTACAATGGTTGGAATCTGCGCTTTTGAGTGTAGTGTTATAATGGTAATCTCCATCACAGCAGTTCAGACGAGGCGACAGGCAGTGCAGGAGAGGTTTGTTTATAGAGCGGCCAGCCTTAAACGCAGGTGTCAAGCACAGACGTAGGACCACATTTTAACAACAAAGTTCTACAGAAAAGTAGGTGTTTTTTTTTTTACTCTTTGCGTTCTTACTTCGCCGTGTTTGTTGCATTTTGGTTGCGTTTGGTTTGATTGTAAAAGTGATAATTGAGGAGGTGGTCTGCAGTAAAAGAAAGTGTAGCGATGTTAATATTCAGTCTTTTAGTGTTCATAGTTAACAGAATGCAATATGACTTTTTTCTCAATGAAACATCTCGAATGTACATGAAATCCAAGTATGTGGGATTTACTTTTAGTTTTAAGTGGTCAGTCATAAAGTTTTAGCTTTCTATCAGAAAATATTGTGTTTTTTGTATTACTGAAAAAAGGAACCCAAGCCCACAGTTTTTACAGCAGATTTTACAGTTATATATATGTATATATATAACTGACTGGCAGGTGCTCATGGAGCCTCATAGAGAGGACATTGACGGCCTCACAGAGTGCATCACAGACACACAACTTCTGTGTTGACTCAAATGTCCCATCAAAGACGGTCACCTGCTACCCAAACAACAAGCCGTGGGTGACCAAAGACATCGAAGCCATACTAAATGAGAAGAAGTGGGCATTCAATGCTGGTAACAGGGAGGAGGTGAAAAGAGTTCAGGTGCTGCTGAAGACCAAACTCAGGGAGGCCAAGGAGAACTACAGGAGGAAGCTGGAAGGGAAGCTGAAGGATAACAACATGAAGACGGTCTGGAGAGGTATGCAGACCATCACCGGCCTCAAACCATCGGGGGTAGGACGGTTGGACGGCAACAAAGAGAGGGCTAATGAGCTAAACCAGTTCTTTAACAGGTTTGACACAGTGGCTCCGGAATACAATCATTTGCAAATCCTTTTCAACCCATATTCAATTGAATGCACTACAAAGACAAGATGTTTGATGTTCAAACTCATAAACTTTATTTTTTTTTGCAAGTAATAATCAACTTAGAATTTCATGGCTGCAACACGTGCCAAAGTAGTTGGGAAAGGGCATGTTCACCACTGTGTTACATCACCTTTTCTTTTAACAACACTCAATAAACGTTTGGGAACTGAGAAAAATTAATTGTTGAAGCTTTGAAAGTGGAATTCTTTCCCATTCTTGTTTTATGTAGAGCTTCAGTTGTTCAACAGTCCGGGGTCTCAGCTGTCGAATTTTACGCTTATAATGCGCCACACATTTTTGATGGGAGACAGGTCTGGACGGCAGGCAGGCCAGGAAAGTACCCGCACTGTTTTACTACGAAGCCACGCTGTTGTAACACGTGGCTTGGCATTGTCTTGCTGAAATAAGCAGGCTCGTCCATAAAAACGTCTGGATGACAACATATGTTGCTCCAAAAACTGTATGGACCTTTCAGCATTAATGGTGCCTTCACAGATGTGTAAGTTACCCTTGCCTTAGGCTTTAATACACCCCCATACCATCACAGATGCTGGCTTTTGAACTTTGCGCCTATAACAATCCGAATGGTTATTTTCCTCTCTGTTCTGGAGGACACCACATCCTCTGTTTCCAGATTAAATTTGAAATGTGGACTCGTCAGACCACAGAACCCTTTTCCACTTTGCATGAGTCCATCTCAGATGAGCTCGGGCTCAGCGAAGCCGGCGGCATTTCAGGGTGTTGTTGATAAATGGGTTTGGCTTTGCATAGTAGAGGTTTAACTTGCACTTACAGATGTAGCGACCAACTGTAGTTACTGACAGTGGTTTTCTGAAGTGTTCCTGAGCCCATGTGGTAATATCCTTTAGAGATTGATGTTGGTTTTTGATGCAGTACCGCGTGAGGGATCAAAGGTCCGTAATATCATCGCTTACGTGCAGTGATTTCTCCAGATTCTCTAAACCGTTTGATGATTTTACGGACCTTAGATGGTAAAATCCCTAAATTCCTTGCAATAGCTCGTTGAGAAATGTTCTAAAACTGTTCGACAATTTGCTTACAAAGTGGTGACCCTTGTCCCATCCTTTTTTGTGAATTACTTAGCATTTCATGGAAGCAGTTTTTATACCCAATCATGGCACCCACCTGTTCCCAATTAGCCTGCACACCTGTGGGATGTTTGTGTGTTTGATGAGCATTCCTCAACTTTATCAGTATTTATTGCCACCTTTCCCAACTTCTTTGTCACGTGTTGCTGGCATCAAATTCTAAAGTCAATGATCATTTGCAAAAAAAAATGTTTATCAGTTTGAACATCAAATATGTTTTCTTTGTAGCATATTCAACTGAATATGGGTTGAAAATGATTTGCAAACACTGTATTACGTTTATATTTACATCTAACACAATTTCCCAACTCATATGGAAACGGGGTTTGTTCATACAAATCCCTGAGCCACAATCATAACATCCGGACAGGCAATTTCTTAAGGTAACAGCAGAAACATTTTCTTCTATCAAGGAGAAAAAAATGAAAGGGTGAAGCACAAAACACTTCACTGCTGGGATTTCCTTTACAGGAGACTAGAATGTAAAGTCCATGTTGATAATGGAGTTCCTTCAGAGAATCTCACTCAACTCGCTGCAGTTTTTAAATGTACTGCCCTATAAATTAAAGTGCCATAACATTTACTGTGCAAACACACTTTCAAGGCTGTATAACTTCAGTGAAGTGCACCTCTTATGTTTCAGCATAATGCCTCTCTTCTGTTTTAATTTTAGAGATAGCATGTGAATGCAGCACACACTTTTCATCAATATAACGCACTGTAACTCCCAGGTAATTATGGTTACCGATTGATGTCCAGTAGTCCCCACTGAAAGCAACTACAGCTGCACAATGTAAAGTTGTTACTTTTACACTCCTCTCCTTTATACAACTCGTGTATTCTTCGTGCTATGGTCCGTCTTGATGGCGACTCACTATTTGTTGCGTGCTGCCACTTGCTGCGATTCGCACAATGTTCATCCGGCCACTTAACTGTGCACTTCGCTGTGGCATTTGTTAGCTTCTCTTTCTTTCCTTTATCTATACTTCTCCCGCAAGCGGCATTTGACGTAGTCTGCCGAAGCCTGGCTCCACTTTCTTCGCATTATGGTGATATGTTAGACCAAAAGTACTCCTGTGATAAGAAAAT
Source organism: Nerophis ophidion (assembly GCF_033978795.1). Taxonomy (NCBI): domain Eukaryota; kingdom Metazoa; phylum Chordata; class Actinopteri; order Syngnathiformes; family Syngnathidae; genus Nerophis; species Nerophis ophidion. The sequence goes on along the minus strand of NC_084615.1, from coordinate 56,336,786 downwards.
TCAGCTTGGCAGTGGCTACAAACGACTTGCCACCTTCTCCATGGCTGCTGTAAGTTTTCTGGCAACCGTTTCAGCGTCTTTTCCCCAAGTATAAATAACCGTGTCATCTGCATACATCTGGATATTTACATCCTGACATACAGATATGGAAGGGGGAAGGATCTCCTCCACAACCCGAATATGGCACTCCACCCTTTTCTAGGCTAGAAGTATAGACTTGGTCTACAGTTACTTAGACATTAGATTTAGACAAACTTTAGTGATCCACAAAGGAAATTGTTCAACACGGTAGCTCAGTTACAATGATGGAGAGTGTAAGGATGGAAATGACAATGCAGGTATAAATAGACTAGATATAGCAATATAAAATGTAACATATATGCAGATATATATATAATATTTACTTAATATGTGTACAGTATATTATATATACAGATATATTATGTCCATAACATATATACAATATATACCAAATACCATGTACAGTATTACAGTATATGTGGCAGCCCCGGCATAAAATAGAGAGTAAATCCAGCAGAAAATAGAATATAGACATTAAAAACAAAGAGAAGTAGCTGACATAGAGTATGCCAGGTAATGGACGGATATTATCCATTACTGTATGGGGAGTGATTATAAAGCTGGATGGAGTGCGGAATGAAGGAGTTCTTGAATCGCACAGTGTGGGAAGGAAGCTGAAGGAGCCTGTTGGAGTATGAATTCCGCTGTCCCTCAATTGTCTGGTGGAGTGGGTGGGCAGGATTGTCCATGATGGCCAGCAGTTTGTCCAGTGTCCTCCTGTTCCTCACTGACACAAACGCCTTCAACTGCGAGCCAATAGTTTGGCCGGCTTTCCGGATCAGTTTATCAATCCGGTTTGAGTCCCTTTTGCTGATGTTGCTCCCCCAACAAACCACTGCAAAGTACAGAGCACTGGCCACAAAAAACTGATAAAAGATGTCCAATAGCTTGCTGCACACATTAAAGGACCTAAGCTTCCTCAGGAAAAAGAGTCTGCTCATGCCCTTCTTGTAAACAGCGTTGCAGTTGTCCTTCCAGTCCAATCTGGTGTTCAAATGAACTCCCAGGTACTTATACTGCCCCACTACTGCCACCTCCCGGCCCTGGATCTTGATGGGCTCCACCGGGGTCATACTCTTCCTGAAGTCGATGACCAGCTCCTTGGTCTTGTCCACATTAAGGACCAAATGGTTCGCCTGAGACCACTCCACAAAGTCAGCGATCAGTGTCCTGTACTCCAATTCCTTTCCTTCTCTGACACACCCGACCACAGCAGAGTCGTCAGAGTATTTCTGCAGGTAGCAGAACCTGGAACTGTACTGGAAGTCTGAGGTATACAGGGTGATCATGAAAGGAGACAGGACAGTCCCCTGTGGAGCACCTACACCACTGACCATAGTATCCGACAGGGAGCTCCCAAGTCGCACAAAATTTGGACCTGTCAGACAAGTAATCAGTGATCCAGGAGACAATGGATGAACTGATACCCATCCTGAGCAACTTGTCACTCATCAGAATTGGCTGAATGGTGTTAAAGGCACTGGAGAAATCAAAGAACATGATCCTCACAGTGCCCTTCCCACCATCCAGATGAGAGTGAGCACAATGAAGCAGGTATAAACGACATCATCCACTCCTATATGGGGCTGATATGCAAACTGTAGAGGATCCAGGAAAGGAGCCATCAGGGGTCTCAGCTGATCCAGTACAAGTCTCTCGAGGACATTGATGACTTGGGATGTCAGGGCAACAGGTCTGAAGTCGTTCAAGCCCGATGGGATGGGCTTCTTGGGCACCGGCACTATGCAGGATGTTTTCCATAGCACTGGTATCCGTTCTAGCTTCAGACTCAGGTTGAAGATGAAATGCAGGATCTCAGTCAGCTGAGCAGCACAGGTCTTCAGGAACCAGGGCTTGACTCGGTCAGGGCCTGCTGACTTGGCTGGATTGACTCACTCCAGCTGTTGTCGTCTCACATGTCCAGGTGTCAGACACACCAGGCTTGCTTTCTCAGTGGGGGGGACAGCGGGGGAAGGTATCACAGAAGGAGTTTGTGTAGAGATGTTCAGGGGAGGCGTGAGGACAGGAGTAGTGGGGGGTGGGCCAGTAAGGGGTGCATTCCTAAATCTATCAAAGAACAAATTCAGCTCGTTGGCTCTGTCTACACCCCCATCCAGCAGTTTGGCTTTGTTGTTGAAGCCTGTGATGGCTTTCAAGCCTTTCCACACATCACGAGTGTTGTTCTGCTGAAGTTTAGCCTCTAGCTTCCTCCTGTAGGCATCCTTCTCTTCTTGCAGGTGGACTTTAAGCTGCCACTGTATCCTCCTCAACTTGTCCCGGTCACCGCATCTGAAAGCTAGCTTCTTTTTATTCAACAGCACCTTTAGCTGGCTGGTTATCCAGGACTTGTTATTTGGGTAGTTTTTGTAGGGGTGATGGAGTCCTCACAGAAATTTATGTAATCTGTGATGCAGTCTGTGATGCGGTCAATATCTGTCCTGTGGGGCTTACAGAGTACTTCCCAGTCTGTAGTCTCAAAGCAGTCCTGCAAGGCAATGCGTGCCTCCCGGTTCCTCCTCTGCACCAAAACGAAAACGACCAAAACGAAAACCACATTGTTCCTCCTGTATCCGAAGTTCCACTACACTGTGTAGCCTCCTCCTGAATAGACCTTACTGGGAAAGCTGAGCAGTGTGATCCCAAGATAGTTGGGACACACCCAATGGATCCCCTTTTTAAATAGAGGGACCACCACCCCAGTCTAACAATTCAGAGGCACCACCCCCGATGTCTATACAATGCTGCAGTCTTGTCAACAACGACAGCCCCACAGCATCCGGACACTTGAGGAAATCCGTCCGGATCTCATTTATTCCCAGGACCCGGCCACCGAGGGGCTTCTCAACCGAGATATTTGAAGATTCCTTCCACCGATACACAACATCCCCAGTCGACTTCAGCAGCACACTGTCCTCAAAATACACAGTGTTGACAGTGCACTGCTTCCACCTCTTGAGGCGGTGGATGGTGGTCCAGAATTGCTTCGAAGCCGCTCGGAAGTCATTCTCCATGGCTTCTCTAAACTCACCCGATGTCCCGAGTTTTTGCCTCTGCAACTACCAAAGCTGCATACCACTTGGCCTGTCATTACCTGTCAGCTCCCTCTGTAGTCCCATGTACCAAAAGGACCCAATAAGACTTCTTCTTCATACTGGGGGAATCCCTTACCCAGCGTGTTCTGACAAATACCGCCACGGCAGGCACCGACCACGGCAGGCACCGACCACCTTCCAGCCACAGCTCTCATTGTCTGCCTCGACAATAGAGGCACAGAACAAGTCTACTCGGAATTAATGTCTAACGCCTCCTTTGTAACATGTTTGAAGTTCTTTCAGAGGTGGGAATTGAAACTTGATCTGACGGGAGACTACCAGACATTCCCAGCAGACCCTCATTATATGTTTTGGCCTTCCAGTCCTGTCCGGCATCCTCCCCCACCATTGGAGCCGACTCACCATCAGGTGGTGTTAAAGCTACGCCCATCTCTTCACCTGAGTGTCAAAATATGAGACCGTAAATCCAATGATAAAACCACAAAATCGCTCATTGAACTGCAGCCTAGGGTGTCCTGGTGCCAAGTGCACATATGGACACACTTATGTTAAAACATGGTGTTTGTCATGGACAATCTGTAACCGGCACAAAAGTCCAATATCAAAACACCAGTTTAGTTCAGATCAGGGCCTAACCACACCTCTCCAGGTCTTACTGCCGTTGCCAACGTGAACAAGGGAATCAACTAAAGGAGCAGCGCCCACTAGTAATGGGAATTTGCCAGCTCTTGGCCGGCTAACTAAAGAGCCTCTTTTCGCTCCCAAATGGCTCCTCAGATTTTTTGTAACTTAACTTAATTTATCACCAAATTATGTGTATAATGTAAAACTAATGTAAAAAAACCATAGATTATAACATATGTATAGTATCCATATGGCTTTATTAATAGACTTAACATTTGAAATAAAAAGACCCATTTTAATTTGTGAAAAAATGTGCAACCATTTACAGTGAAAAATAAAACACAAGATCAACTAAGCAACCCTAGGGACTCGTCTCTTAATTATTCCAAAAGTCAGGACACAAAGTCACAAATGGCACCTTTCCACTATAATGGCCCCAGTCTATGGAACAGCTTGCCGGAAGACCTGAGGGCTGCAGAGAACATTCATGTTTTCAAGAGCTGGCTTAAGATGCACCTTTTTGATTTGGCTTTTACCTTATGTTTATAAATGTTATGGAAGTCATTCATACTTTACTTTGTATCTTATTAGTTATGCACTATCTTATTTAGTTCTATGGACTATGTTCATCTGCTTTACTTGTATTTTATCCTTTGTTCCTACTCATGTTTCTTACTATTTTTCATATTTTATTATATTTACTTTCCAGCGTTCATCAAAGGGAGACATCTGGATCAGGGATTAACGGCTATTGCTGTGGGGGTGCTTTGTGCCATCTTCCTAATGGCTGTGGTCTAATGATCTCCGGATGCATATATTTACTGTTTACTCTAATGGCTCTTTTATAGTAAGCCATGCATTCATTTATTAATGTGTGTGCATATACGTGTATTTGTGATGACAGGTCTTGTGGGTCATTGGGTTACTGTTTTTAAGTCTGTAAAGCACTTTGTGTTGCATTTCTTTTATGTATGAAAATCCATCCATTTTTACCGCTTGTCCCTTTTGAGGTTGCAGGGGGGTGCTGGAGTCTACCTCAGCAAGTGCTTTGCAAATAAAGTTGGATTGATTGATCAACAAAAGATAACTTAAAATGTGCAATTGTGTACAGTGAAAAAAAAAAAAAAAAATCAAATAAACATCATTCAACAAAATATAACTAAAACTGTGCAAAACAGGTGAGGCTTTAGCGAAAATAGGCATTAAAAGAAAAAAAAAAAAGACCTCAGCTTCAAGGGCTAATCCTGTTTCTCCTGTTTTGGAGTATAATCTTGTTGAGGGGACAAAATGTTACTACTATCCACAGTCTGTGTGCCATCACATGTCAAAGACGTGGGTAGACTGAACACTTTCTCTCCCACCACCTGAGTGGGTCTGCAGTTCTCTAGAAAAGGGGCTCATGGAGATATGTTCTGACTTCCACCATTGCATCTACTGTTGGATTCTTCCTACTTTAGACGGTTGCGCGTTCCTCAGAGAATCTAAAAAAACAGCAGATCCTTGTGGTTCCTCTTGTTCTGTTGCCCCTTCACCCTCTTGTCTCGTTGGCAGTGGAATTAACTGGCTGGATATTGCTGCTGATGCTGCAGTAATTCTCTGGAGAGCTTCATCAACTGCTCAATGTTTAGCTTTTTGAATCTTGGGTCAAGAATGGTGGTTTCTGACAGAACAGTGTTGTTTTTCATTGAGTGGAAGTTTCTTTCCATGGATGCACAGAGGGCATCCACTAACTGCTTCACTTTCCCCTTGGTTAATATGGTCTGGTGCTCAGCTGTCACACTCTGCAGACACTTGCACAGGATCAACATTTTACAGGCTGTAACAGCTGAAAAAGAATAATAACAATTAGTTAATTATGCTTTGTCTTATTAAGAAGTATGGACAGTGGGACAAAAAAGTATTTAGTCATTGATTGATTGATTGATTGATAGATACTTTTATTAGTAGATTGCACAGTTCAGTACATATTCCGTACAATTGACCACTAAATGGTAACACCCGACTAAGTTTTTCAACTTGTTTAAGTCGGGGTCCACGTCAATCAATTCATGGTAGTCAGCCACCGATTGTGCAAGTTCTCCCACTTAAAATGATGACAGAGGTCTGTAATTTTCATCATAGGTACACTTCAACTGTGAGAGACAGAATGTGGAAAAAAATCCAGGAAGTCACATTGTAGGAATTTTAAATAATTTATTTGTAACTTATGGTGGAAAATAAGTATTTGGTCAACCATTCAAAGCTCTCACTGATGGAAGGAGGATTTGGCTCAAAATCGCACGACACATGGCCCCATTCATTCTTTCCTTAAAACAGATCAATCGTCCTGTCCCCTTCGCAGAAAAACAGCCCCAAAGCATGATGTTTCCACCCCCATGCTTCACAGTAGGTATGGTGTTCTTGAGATGCAACTCAGTATTTTTCTTCCTCCAAACACGACAAGTTGAGTTTATACCAAAAAGTTCTATTTTGGTTTCATCTGACCACATGACATTCTCCCAATCCTCTGCTGTATCATCCATGTATCCATTTTTGTATAAAGTGAACTTGTCGTGTTTGGAGGAAGAAGAATACTGAGTTGCATCCCAAGAACACCATACCTACTGTGAAGCATGGGGGTGGAAACATCATGCTTTGGGGCTGTTTTTTCTGCTAAGGGGAGAAGACGATTGATCCGTGTTAAGGAAAGAATGAATGGGGCCATGTTTCGTGAGATTTTGAGCCAAAACCTCCTTCCATCAGTGAGAGCTTTGAATGGTTGACCAAATACTTATTTTCTACCATAATTTACAAATACATTTTTTGAAATTCTTACAATGTGAATTCCTAATTTTTTTTTTCACATTCTGTCTTTCACAGTTGAAGTGTACCTATGATGAAAATGACAGACCTCTGTCATCATTTTAAGTGGGAGAATTTGCACAATCGTTGGCTGACTAAATACTTTTTTGCCCCACTGTATTTTTATCCGGTCATGTCTAATCTGCTTTTCATACTAATAGTGCAACAACAACCCTTATTAAACATAACTAAAAAAAATACTATAGTAAAAATAGTAACATGATAACATGTGTTCATTGTACTTGTCTATGCTGATCTCTACAATGACCTGATCAAATGGCTCCAGAAAGTGCAGGACTCATGCAGTTCCTCCAGTTCCTCTTGGCACAGAGGATAACATGTGCATTGAATACAGCCAGAGTGGAGATGACTTCATCCTTGGTGTCCATACTCTGTTTGAGCATGTGGAAGATGGAGTTCCACCTCGTAACACACTCCTGCTTCAACTTTATCTCAGGCATGAATAGCTTAAATCAACCCATCTGTCGCTGGGTTGATTTAAGCTATTCTGTGGCTGTTGTTCTCCTGTGAAAGAATTCCACTATCGCCTTTATTTGTCCAAAGCGGGCTTCATCACCTTCAGAGCATCTCTTAGACTCAAGTTACTGTGTGTGCACGACATGGTTCCATTTCAGGGCTTTATTGCTTTTGTTAAGCTCGCACCATTGTTACTGACACAGCACACAACTTTGTTTTCCACGTCCCTCTAGCTTGACAACTTAGCAGAGCAGCTGCTCAAAGAGGCAGAGGTGTGTCTGTCACTGAACTCAAAATAGTCCAGTAGACATGACACCATGTTGTAATTTTCAATAAAGTGGCATTTAACTGACATGTAGGATTTAGTACTTCGGGATGTCAAAGTGGGATGATTTTTTTGGGACATCGTTTTCTTGATTAGAAGTGTATACATTGAATTGAGAGCATTAGTATAACTTTGAAATCCTTTGTCCTCCATGATGGAAAACGGCTGAAAATCTTGTGCTATCATTTTAGCCAGTTTCTCATCAACTGAGTCTTGTTTGGCTGGGCCTTTTGCAATAACTGGCTCATAGAGCTCAGGGATGTAGGCTTAGGCCAGGGTTCGGCAACCCAAAATGTTGAAAGAGCCATATTGTACAAAAAATACCCAAAACAAATCTTTCTGGAGCCGCAAAAAATTAAAAAGCCTTGTATGAGTGTTATAATGAAGGCAACACATTATGTTAAGTGTCTATATTAGCCTACTATCAAAATTACAACGTGTTGTAGGCTGACGCAAATCTTTGTTGTCAGAAATGTTGAAATATAATATTTATTCTACACATTTTTACAATGTTTAAAATCATAAATAAAATGGAGGCTTCTCAGAGGGTGAGACAGCCTGCCGTTTCCTTTAACTCGGACACACACATCTATACATTTGGCATTTCTAAGCCAGTCATTTCTACGAGTTGTCTTCTAGTAGATTTATTTCAATCTTTGCAAGCTGGGTAACGTTTTCTGTGGTCTATAACGGCTAGGGATGATACTCGAAACCGGTTTTCCCGGTTGTTTGATAAGAAAAGAACCGAGTCCTTGGACTCAAACCCCTTTTTGATAACCGGTACCCGTTATCAAGACCACTATAGTAAACAAAAATAGTTGGTTCTTTATTCGAAATCGTCCCGACCAGAAATGCTCCGTGAGACATCACAAGAAACGACGTCACGTAGCTCAGTCATTAGGCGCAGATAGCGAAAGCAGGAAAACAACGGACGAGAAAAAGCGCTCCAAGGTGTAATAAAGTTCAAAACAAAAGACATAATCCAATGAATAACTTTACTGAGAGATTTGAGCAGGGTACAAACACATGACCAACACTTTTACGACCAACCGGAAACTTAGCAACCAGGCTAGCAATGCACCTCCTTTACAGCAGCTGTCGCAACATTCTTAAAGCAACCGCAGCACATACATATATATACAACATATCCCCCTTTTTTAACTTTTCTTTTTCTTTCCCTGTAAACAAAGCAAAATCACACTGTATATGTGTTGTCAGTCTAATTATAGATAATGCCGATCAGGCGTGTTGGCTGAGTTCTTGACGTTTACTGCCGGGTGATGACATGCAACAACACTTTTCGGGGCTACCGCGCATGCTCGTCACTCCCGTTGCATGCTGGGTAATGTATTTGTTATATTCCCTAGCTCATAAAGAAATAGTGTTAACTCAATAAAGTGTATTTCTTTTTTTAGCTTTAACTTTTCATATTTTAGCATTGTAACCACATTTCAAACAACTTTTCGCTTCATAGAATTTTCTTTCAATAAAGAAATAAAGTGCAAAAATGTCAAAGCATCATAACAAACAGTTATGTCAAATAGTAGCAGAAGTGCACTTTTTGGAGAGCTGCATTATTTTCAGTTTTGTGCCCAAGGGACTGATTTTATTTAACACTATATTATTATTTATACACCTATAGTGATCACAGAGACAGGTTGGTTTTGTGTTATTGTCTGTATTTATTTTTCTGAAAAATCCCACTTAATATACTATGAGTGAACAGTAAATATTTATTTATTTTATTTTATTTTTTTAGGGGGGTAACAGTCAATATTTATTAGATTTTATATTTTTGTTATATAATAAAAGTGAGCTTTTGTTAGACCAAATATTGTTGTTTTTTTCCATGTACAATAACCTATCTGGACTCGATAAGAGAATCGATAAGGAATCGGTTCGATAAGAGGATTTGATAATAGGCTCAAACTCGATAATTTCTTATCAAACATCATCCCTAATAATGGCACACAAACAACTATCAGAAATACAGTCAATATTACACACAGATAAAGTGTCATGAGACACGCACATATAAATCAAATTGTGTGTAAGTGTAAATACACTTACACACAAGGCATAATGATGCAGTATATACACACAGCTAGCCTAAATAGCATGTTAGCATTGATTAGCCTGCTGTAATGCTGTGACCAAATATGCCTGATTAGCACTCCTCACAAGTCAATAACATCAACAAAGCTCACTTTTGTGTCTTCACGCACAGCATTAAAAGTTTGGTGACAAAACAAGACAAAAAAGGAATGGCATAAAACAAATCTTCTAAAGTCGGAGAAAGTTGTAAATGTTGTAAACTACGGGGAGTTCAAGGACCGCCAAAATTTGTAAGACCAAACGGCGCCCCCGCCAAATAGTCTCTAATCACTGAAGCATGTTTAACACAAACAGTGTGATTTTTGACAATTGGGGAGTTTTGTGTCATGTTTTTCCTCCTCCAGAAACCAAATTAAAACAAAACATTTATTTTTTGTCCTCATCGTTTTCCATTTTTATACATGTTTGAAAAAGCTCCAGAGAGCCACGAGCCCGGCGCTAAAGATGAGGCTCGAGAGCCACGGGTTGCCAACCCCTGGCCTAGAATTACTAGGTGGCTGTGGTGGAGATTTACTCATACTGGCTGATGCTACAGAAATAGGAGGAGCAGCAACCCTTTCAGGAGTTGACACACCGGCACCTTCATTAGCAGCAGAGTCTCTTGCTTGTCTTTTCTCCAACTCCATTAATTGCACTGTCGGATGAGTAGTCCGGATATGCCTGTGCAGGTTGTTTGTGAAGCCGACTCAGTACGAACGTTTAATTTTACAGAAAGTACACTTTGCCTTTTGCTGGAGTCTAAAACTTTAAAAATGTGTCCAAATCTTACTCCTTTTCCCGCTGTCATTCATCTTGGGTCAAATCCTCTCGCTCTTGTCTCTTTCCATCCTGTTTGTGTGCGCTGTGTGTGCTGCATGCGAGGGACAGTATGCTATGTGCCGTCACACACAGTCACACAGACGCCCTGCTGACCAATGCGGCTCTAAAAGACAATTAAAAAAATAAATCGCTCTTGATCGGGAGCCGGCTCGCTCAATCCCGAGCCTTCCGTCATTCATTTCAAAGGGCTGGCTCTCGTTTGCGACCGTCAAATCACTTGCGCCCATGACTGTCCAAGTCATCAATATGCTCTAGCATGTCGCTCACAAACCAAAGACTATAAAAATTGGACCCAAGTGGAGGTTTGTGCTCACCGAGTGTTTGTTTTAGTTTCTCCATATTTGATTTTGTACATCTTGCCAACAGCACTATTCTTGTACAGCCATCCTTTATGGAAAAGAGCAGTTTGTTTTGCGTACAAAGTATTCCGTTGGACCTTTGACGTTGAGTGTTTTGCAAAGATGATGACCTTTCATAAAGTGATTGTACTAAAATTTTGTGAAACCTCTTTCAATGTTGGGCGGTGAACACATTTTGACAAGCCTTGTCAACCCTTCTGATCCTTAAGAGGCTACATCAGCCTTTAGCCTTTCAAACTTACAACCATCAAACTGCTCCAAATACCATCTGTGTCGCACAAAAAATGTCACAAAGGATTAAAGTACGGTAACGTACAACTGTGAACATGTGATATGATCCATGAACACCTAGTCACCATCCCCCCACAGCACAGACGTGGTGCAGTGATACCCTCAGGTCCTGCTTTTCATCCCAGAGGTTTAGTGGTTAAATCAAGTGTTATGTGCCTTTCAGCTAAACACATGCCATGAAAGAGGAAACGTGATTTTTTTTTTATTGTCTCTAACTGTCACATTTTTAATAGTATTTGTGCATTTGAAAAAAAAAAAAAAGATAAACGTGTTATTGCTATTTTCATATGCAAATGGTGTAGTGCTGGGATATTTAAAGGCCTACTGAAATGAGATTGTTGTATTTAAACGGGGATAGCAGGTCCATTCTATGTGTCATACTTGATCATTTCGCGATGTTGCCATATTTTTGCTGCAAGGATTTAGTAGAGAACATCGACGATAAAGTTTGCAACTTTTGGTGCTAAAAACAAAGCCTTGCCTTTACCGGAAGTCGCAGACGATGACGTCACAAGGGTGAGGGCTCCTCACGTCCTCACATTGTATATAATGGAGCCTCCAGCAGATAGAGCTATTTGGACCGAGAAAACGACAATTTCCCCATTAATTTGAGCAAGGATGAAAGATTCGTGGATCATGATATTGATAGCGAAGGACTAGAAAAAAAAAAAAAAGGCGATTGCATTGGGACGGATTCAGATGTTTTTAGACACATTTACTAGGATAATTTTGGAAATCCCTTATCTTTCTATTGTGTTGCTAGTGTTTTGGTAAGATTAAATAGTACCTGATAGTCGGAAGGGTGTGTCCACGGGTGTCTTGAGGCCAGTCTCTGAGGGAAGTCACGGCAGCTACAGCAGGACGGAAGCTCCGCTGATGTCTCCGGTAAGAGGCGACTTTTTACCACAATTTTTTCACCGAAACCTGCCGTTTGACAAGTGGTCGGGAACCATGTTCACTTGACCGCTCTGATCCATAGTAAAGCTTCACCTCCGGGAATTTCAAACAAGGAATCACCATGTGTTTGTGTGGCTAAAGGCTAAAGCTTCCCAACTCCATCTTTCTACTTTGACTTCTCAATTATTAATTGAACGAATTGCAAAAGATTCAGCAACACAGATGTCCAGAATACTGTTTAATTGCGCAATGAAAAGAGACGACTTTTAGCCGCAAATGGTGCTGCGCTTATATTTCCTGACAGTCCTTGACGTCATGCGCACACGTCATCATTCCGCGACATTTTCAACAAGAAACTCCGTGGGAAATTAAAAATTGCAATTTTAGAAAACTAAACCGGCTATATTGGCATGTGTTGCAATGTTAATATTTCATCATTGATACATAAACTATCAGAATGCGTGGTCGGTAGTAGTGGGTTTCAGTAGGCCTTTAACTGGCCGCTTTGGAACCAATACCGGGCCCATGATGAGACCATATTGGCCCCCGTGTTCAGTTGAAAACTTTCGACACAAGCATTTTTGCATCAAATTCAAATGTGTTTCGCTGACTATAAATGGGTTGTAATTGTATAGCGCTATAGACTAACATTTATATACATTGCTCAGATGATAAGATAACTACTTACACTCAATGTGGTCCTTTGCTACCATTAATAACTTCTGACGTGGACTGTGTGAGAACCTATCATTAGCCTTAGAGATTCCTATTCCCACCTCGCCCTTACTCTGCATGTCTGGTGATCTCTCCTTGAACTGACGTTGATACAAACAAAACGTTAACGCATTAGATATCGCCAATAAAACTATTCTTATGACTTGGTAATCATAAAAGAATGCCTGTATAAAAAACTGTGTCAAAAGTGTTAACTGAAGAAAATGTGTTTTTCTACTTGCAAAAACTTTTTAAATCGTTTGAAAAAAAAATATATATATATTTGCATTTGTTTTTAACTTGAGGAAATTAGATTTTTTGCTACGTATTTGGGCATGAGTAAAAATAGTTTAGCCTGGTTGTGGAGCTTTGGCAGTAATTTCACTCTAAAGTATGAAAAAAGGTGCCAAAATTTTAATCCATCCTTCCATTTGGTGCTGGAGCCTATCTCAGCTGCACATGGACGGAAGGCAGAGTACACCCTGGACAAGTTGCCACCTCATCGCAGGGCCAACACAGATAGACAGACAACATTCACACTCACATTCACACACTAGGGTCGATCGAGTGTTGCCAATCAACCTATCCCCAGGTGCATGTTTTTGGAGATGGGAGGAAGCCGGAGTACCCGGAGGGAACCCACGCAGTCACGGGGAGAACATGCAAACTCCACACAAAGAGATACTCAGCGCAGGATCGAACCCAGGACTACTCAGGACCTTCGTATTGTGAGACACATGTACTAACCCCTCTTCCACCGTTTTAACTTAAAGAAAATTGTTTTTCTATTTGCAAATTGTTCTTAACTGGAAGAAAATCCTTTTTATATCAGCCAATTGTTTTTTTACTTGAAAAAGTAAAGTTTTTCTACTATTTCTGTGAATCCTTTTGTGTGTTTAAGGAACATTTTTGTGTGTTTGTAGAGTTTAGGCAGTAATTTTACTTCACAGGGCGATTTCTGGCTAATGTCATTGGTGACTGAACAGGAAAGAAATGTAAAGACGTTTGCGTTAAATTTGTTTACATTTGTATGCCTGTTAGGGCAGCACGGTGGTACAGGTGTTTATGCGTGTGCCTGACAATACGATGGTCCTGGGTTCGATACTGGGCTCTGGATCTTTCGGGGTGGAGTTTGCATGTTCTCCTCGTGACTGCGTAGGTTGTACCGAATTTTTCGGACTATAAGTCACAGTTTTTTTCATAGTGTGAAATTATTAAGACATTGCTGTAAAATATCAAATAATATTATTTAGCTAATGCACGTAAGAGACTAAGTGAAGTGAAGTGAATTATATTTATATAGCGCTTTTTCCTCAGGTGACTCTGTCAGGCTTTCCCCTGACAGTTTGTCTATGTTTTAGTTTTTTCCTCTGCATTTGTCTGTTTCCTCTGTGTTTAGTATCGCCTGTCTTTAGTTCCTGTCAAGTGCTCTTATTTTGTCAGCTTCCTGTCTTGTTCCCTGAGTGCTGTGTTCCTCCTCAGCTGCGGCTGATTGGCACCTGGCCACACCCGTTGCCAATCAGCCCACTCCTATTTGTACCTGCTTTGTCTTGTGTCAGTTGCTGGATCATTGAATTGTATTGTCATTTGTATTATCGTTGCCACATGTCGCTCTTGTCATGCTACCTGTTGTGTCGTTTTTGTCAGCTACTACCTGTCGTGCTACATTTTGTCCTGGTCGTCGTAGCGGTAAGCTGTTTCTGTTAGCATTAGGTATTTCCAGTTTTTCTGTTTGTTTTCCGCTAGCTTCCATGCTAAAGTTCCTTTTTGTTTTTCTAGCTCCCAGTGCTAGCTCCCTTAGTTTGTTATTCCGCCCACGTGCGTGCTTTTTGTTTGTTCTTGTTCTATTATTTATATTAAATCATGTCTTCATATCCAATGCCTGCCTCCTTCTCTGCATCTTGGGGTTCGATACCAAATAACTTTGACAGACTCAAAGCGCTTTACATAGTGAAACCCAATATATAAGTTACATTTAAACCAGTGTGGGTGGCACTGGGAGCAAGTGTGTAAAGTGTCTTGCCCAAGGACACAACGGTATGGACTAGGATGGCGGAAGCGGGGATCGAACCTGCAAATCTCAAGTTGCTGACACAGCCGCTCTACCAACCGAGCTATACCGCCCTAGACATATAAGATTACATCGGATTTAGCGATTACGAGTGACAGATTGTTTGGTATAGCATGTTCAATATGTTATAGTTATTTGAATGACTCTTACCATAATATGTTACGTTAACATACATGTTGGGCATATAAGCTTTTTTGCTTCTGCCTGTTTCAGTCATGTTATTCATTTTTGAATCGTGATCCATGTTTGAATATGTTTTTTGTTGGACTGAAAATAAACTGAACTGAACTGAACATACCAGGCACATTGGTTATTTATGCGTCATACAACGTACACTTATTCAGCCTGTTTTTCACTATTCTTTATTTATTTTAAATTGCCTTTCAAATGTCTATTCTTGGTGTTGGATTTTATCAAATACATTTCCTAAAAAAATGTGACTTATACTCCAGTTTTTTTTCCTTCTTTATTATGCATTTTTGGCACGTGCAACTTATACTTCGGAGCGACTTATACTCCGAAAAATTCGGTACTCCGGCTTCCTCCCACTTCCAAAAACATGCACCTGGGCATAGGTTGATTGGTAACACTAAATTGGCCCTGGTGTGTTAATGTGAGTGTCAATGTTGTCTGTCTATCTGTGTTGGCCCTGTGATGAGATGGCGACTTGTCCAGGGTGTATCTTGCCTTCCGCTCGATTGCAGCGTCCTTGTGAGGGACAAGCGGTAGAAAATGAATGGATTTTCCTGTCATTTACAAACTGTTTTTCATTCTTAATACTGGACAAAGTGTGCTGCATTTAGGTACAATACAGAAATGTTGTTTTTAAATAAACTCAAAACCATTTGTGTGTGTGTGTGTATGTTTAATCTGTAATTCTTTTTGCCAGCCACTTCAGATCTAATTTAATCCTAAATTAACTATTTACAAGTCCTGAAACCAAACTGATGTCACATTTAGCTGTGAGTCTTTTAAAGGGTTCTTCTACTGCCCCCACAACAGCCCACCTCTCGAAACACTCCAGTAAAAACAAAACAACACCTACTCCAAAACCTTTCCAACTTTTTGTTTGTTTTCAACATTTCATGAGAACCGCTTCATTTGACACATCACCACGTTACCCCAACCACCCACCCCCTCCCCCGGCAGAGCGACTTAATGTGCACTTAGTATGCAGGACAGGCGCTCATTAAAATGCAAAATGTGTTTTGGGAAAGAATATAACGTCAGAAACATGGAGCTGTGATTTGCTCTGACGAGGACTTAGCAAAATGTAGTTTGCGTTCTGCTGTCTCCTTCTTTGTGGCATTGCGTCTCCACGGTGGACGACTCGTTAAAGAACGCAACGTGAAATGAAGCAGAAGACGAGGACGGCTTCTAAATTATGCAACCTTCAAAAGAGACTTTGTGTGTTTCTATCCTCTCTCCCGTTGTCGCATACACAGACAGATTTGTGTGTTGGACTTCTTCACTGAGTGTGAACCTCCCTGCACTAATCCTGCAGTATGAAATATGCAGCATTACGTCGTGTCAAGTGCTCTTGTCCTCAGACTAAACGTGACGCTGACGGGAAGGGACGGAGACGTTTAGTGAACACAATGCATTTAATGCGTGATTTATTAAAACATGGACGCCATTTACTATCAGACGGCCACTGAGATCCTACCAGTGTTGTACCTACTGCATTTAAAGGCCTACTGAAATGAGATTTTCTTATTTAAACAGGGATAGCAGGTCTATTCTATGTGTCATACGTGATCATGTCGCGATATTGCCATATTTTTACTGAAAGGATTTAGTAGAGAAAATTGATGATAAAGTTCGCCACTTTTCGTACTTGCTGAAAAAGCCTCGCCTTTACCGGAGGTCGCAGACGATGACGTCGCAAGTGTGGGGGCTCCTCACATAATCACATTGATTTTAATGGGAGCCTCCAACAAAAACAGTTATTCGGACCGAGAAAACGACAATTTCCCCATTAATTTGAGCGAGGATTAAAGATTCATGTTTGAGGATAGACTAGAGGACTAGAAAAAAAAAAAAAAAAACGCGTTAGCATTGGGACGTATTCCGATGTTTTTAAACACGTCTACTAGGAAAATTCTGGGAAATACATTATTTTTCTATTGTGTTGCTAGTGTTTTAGTGAGTTAAATATTACCTGATAGTCGGAGGGGTTTGTCCACGGGTGTCTTGACGCGCAGTGTCTCACGGGTGTCGACGGCAGCTGTACGGATGACACAAGCTCAGCTGATATCCGGTAAGTGGCGACTTTTTAACCACAATTTTGTCACCGAAACATGCTGGTTGACATTCGGTTGGGAACCATGTCTGCATGACCGCGCTCTGATCCATAGGAATGTTTCAGCTCCGGGAATTTTAAACAAAGAATCACCATGTGTTTGTGTGGCTAAAAGGCTAAAGCTTCCCAACTCCTTCTTTCTACTGTGACTTCTCCAATATTAAATGAACAAATTGCAAAAGATTCAGCAACACAGATCTCCAAAATACAGTGTAATTATGCCGTTTAAGCAGACGACTTTTACCTGTGTGTGTGCGTAGCGCTCATACTTCCTAAAAACGGGTGACGTCCTGTCTACACGTCATCATTACACGACGTTTCCAAGACAAAACTCCCGGCAAATTTAAAATTGTAATTTAGTAAACTAAAAAAGCCCTATTGGCATGTGTTGCAATGTTAATATTTCATCATTGATATATAAACTATCAGACTGCGTGGTGGGTAGTAGTGGGTTTCATTAGGCCTTTAAGTGGGTACTTGTGGCCATCTTGTACTACATTTCTCAGATTAAAATAACAAGTACTAAATAGTGTATAGAAGGGATAATGCTGTGTATTATCAGCACATATAAAAAATACAAAAGTGGTGCGTTTATATTTAAAGTACCAGTCGAGTGGAAAAACAAGTTGACTTTATATGCTTATTTGTGTTTCATTCCATTAAACCAAATCCAATCGTATTTACAATCCGCAAAATGCCACAAATTCGGGGGGGCTACAGCCTATCTCAGCTGCATTCGGGCAAAAGGCAAGGTACACCCTGGACAAGTCGCCACCTCATTACAGGGCCAACACATATACACAAAGTTTCACACTCACATTCACACACTAGAGCCAAATTAGTGTTGCCAATCAACCTATCCCCAGGTGCATGTATTGGCGGCGGGAGGAAGCCGGAGTACCCGGAGGGAACCCACGCAGTCATAGAACATGCAAACTCCACACAGAAAGATCCCAAGCCCGGGATTGAACCCAGGACTACTCAGGACCTTTGTATTGTGAGGCAGTGCTTTACAATTTCTGTAGATTCTTCACCAGTGTAGTTATGCTTCTGCACTCCCACCATATTATCAGATCGGTCATACTGGGAATATGCAAACACCGGAAAGAAATGTGGTGTTTACCATTCACAATCCTTATGTCAGACGAAAACACACATGCTTAGCTTTATTTTATGCATTGGAAACCGTAGATTATTAGCTAACAATTGAGTGAACAGAATGAGAGTCCTCTATAGCGCCAATTATACCCTCTCTGAAAACATTAGGAATAGGCCAACAATAATGTCGCGACCTGAAAACTAACAAAATATGAGTGTTATTGTTATTATAAGCGTCAATGCAGACGGCCTAATTTAGCGGCGCATCGATAGCAGTTAGCTAATGCTAGCTTACATTGCTATTGTGGCCAAACTAAGCTGGCGGCTGCTTTTACTTGCTAAAAGTAAATTCAAGATTATAATTTACGCTTTTCTCACCTGTGGCTAAACCTAATCTCTGAACTCTTCCAACCAAAGATAATTCTAAGACAAATGTCACAGGAAAGACTAAAGACACAAAAAGGAAAACATGCGCACTTGCGGCCCTTGAATTTTAACTTTTCAAGGTCAAGGCAAGTGTTACCTTAAAAGAGGGCTCATATTTTAGGGCACCAAGGCAAACATTATTTTCTTTTGAGGCAGGGGCTCCAAAGTATGCATTATATATATATATATATATATTGGATTATGCAGAGAATAGTGCTCGATACCGTGGTAGAGCGCAATATGTATGTGTGGGAAAAATCACAAAACTACTTCATCTCTACAGAACTGTTTCATGAGAGGTTCCCTCAATCATCAGGAGATTTGATGATTGAGGGAACCCCTCATGAAACAGTTCTGTAGAGATGAAGTAGTCTTGTGATTTTTCCCACACATGCATACTGTATATATATATATATATATATATATATATATATATATATATATATATACATATATATATATATATATATATATATATATATATATATATATATATATATATATATATATACACACAAGTGTATAACATATAAATAATCAAATGTCAATAAATTGAAAAAGACTGTCATACAGTGTATGACATAACTTGTAGTAAACTTTAGTAAGGGGCAGCATGGCGTGAAGGGTAGAGCGGCCGGCCAGAAACCTGAGGGTTGCAGGTTCGCTTCCCACCTATTGCCATCCAAAAAATCGCTGTTGTTGTGCCCTTGGGCAGGACACTTCACCCTTTGCCCCCGGTGCCGCTCACACTGGTGAATGAATGACAAATAAATGATAGGTGGTGGTCGGAGGGGCCATAGGCGCAAACTGGCAGAAACGCTTCCGTCAGTCTACCCCAGGCTGTGGCTACTGATGTAGCTTACCACCACCAGGTGTGAATGAATTTTGAGTCCCACTTCTGTGTGAGCGGTAAGAAAAGCGCAATATAAATCTAAGTTTTTATTAATGTGTATACACGAATATATAAAAATGCCACGCAACTTATGTTCAATGTTTACAAAAAGTACTTCTCCTGAAATCTTTTAACCAAGTTTTTTTTTTTTAAATAAAAGCACATTCAAAATTATGTATTTTGTAGAAGAAACATTATTGTAGATAACTGTTACATGTACCTCAAGTAGAAATTAAATGTGCATATGAAAGCAACATAAACATTAGAAGAGTAATATGGCAGGAACTAAATAACATAAATAAATAAAAATAACTGTGAAAGATGGCACATGATGGCCATTAAATATAAATGCACTTTTTGTCCTAGTATACAACAACAGTGTTGACATATGAGCGGTCTAGTCTTACACATACCACAGAACACGTCTCAACTATTTGAAAGGTTGGCAATGAAATATGACAGCACTGCAGTGAGGTATTTTGCCATTTTTTGACAAAGGAGCACAAGCAGCTTCTTCTGGAAGACATCAGGTATTGTATGTGTGATAGTGGTAGATGATATACTGTAAATGTGGCATCCAACTTGCCTGCTGCACGTCCACACTGTAAATATGGGAACAGCAAATGTATTATTATTTTATTAGGTACTAATTATTATTATATATAATCATCTGACTGACACACACACAGTGACATGCTAACCCTAATGCTACAGTTGTAAAAACAAAACACGTTGCAGTGTTTCGGAATACAAAACACAAACAGAAATACATTTTGCGTTGTGCACAGACTACTCGCGCTCCCTGAAAGCACCCAGTAACAAGTAACTTAATGTAACACATAAGTGTAACTATAAGAACGTTTAATTTTCAAACACATTCCATGGTGTATTCAGCTACAAATTGACGTACCTTGCACTCGACGTGGAATTGTGATTGCTGGTTCCGGAGTGGGCTCGACATGTTAAAATGTTGCCTCCCTTCGCAGGGACTTTTTTCCTGTAATTTCTGGTGATGGGATGACGGTCCTCAATTATTTTACTTTCAGCATGCTTTACCAAGCCAAAATACATCCAGACTTCAGATATTGTCCGTTTACTAGGAGGGCAACATCTCAAAAGCTTGTTTGTTGTTTTCCGCTAAAACAAACAGTGCCATCTTCGCAGCTGCTGCTGCATTAAGAGGAAGTGAGCATTGTCGCTTATAATGCATTAACAAACGACGGTTGTTCGATAATTAAAAGGGAACATTATCCCAATTTCTGAAGGGTTAAAACCAATAAAAATCAGTTCCCAGTGTCTTATTTTATTTTTCGAAGTTTTTCTCAAAATTTTACCCATCACGCAATATCCCGAAAAAAGGCTTCAAAGTGCCTGATTTTAACCGTCGTTATATCCGCCTGTCCATTATCCTGTGAGGTCAAAGCGTAAAACCACCAGAAACAAAAACAAATATGGCGGATAGTACAGAGAGGTATAGCGATATTAGCTTAGATCAGACTCGGATTTCAGCGCCGTAAGCAATTCAACAGATCACGCATGTATTTAAACCTATGGTTAGAGTGTGGAGGCAGGTAGCCAAAACAAAATTGAAGAAGAAACTGAAGCTATTGAGCCATATCACGACAGACAGCTGCACGGGAGGAAGCGAGGACGAATTCGGCGATCGCCTTCTAACCAACGATTAGTATGTGTTTGTTTGGCATTAAATGTGGGTGGAGGGAAAGGCTGGATGCAAATATAGCTACAGATGAGGCATAATGATGCAATATGTACATACAGCTAGCCTAAATAATATGTTAGCATCGATTAGCTTGCAGTCATGCCGTGACCAAATATGTCTGATTAGCACACTCCACATAAGTCGATAACATCAACAAAACTCACTGTCGCGCCTATGGTTCATGTTTTGTTTTGGTCATGCTATGTTTAGTTTTTTGGACATTTAGTTCTGGTTTGCATCTCTTTGTTTGTCTTGTTACCATGCCAACTGATTTAGTTTTCATCTTTCATGTCTGATCATGAGTTTTGTATGGCCATACTACCCTGAGCATCCCCAATCTCATCTGTTCTCAAAGCTAAGCAGTGTCTGGCCTGATTAGTACTTGGATGGGAGACTGCCTAAAAATACCAGATGCTTTTGACCTTTGGACTCTAAGTTCCTTTTTTTTTCACTCCCTGTTTTGTTACCATGACGACCAATCAGTTCACCTGTCTTGTCTCACACCTGTTTTCACTTATCATGTTCATTATTTAAGCCACAGTTACCAGGTAGTCAGTCTGGCAACATCATCTCCTTCACGACCTCAATTATCTGCTTCATGCCTTGCTATGCTGTTCATTTTGTCCACGTAAGTTTTTGTTATTCATGCCATAGCACAAGTATTTTGTTTCATGTTTATAGTTTATAGCCTTTGTGCTAGTCTTTTGTTTCATAGCCCAAGTTTTGTACCTCCATTGTGAGCGCTTTTTGTTTGTTCCTGTTTTTAGTTGTTGAGTAAATACATTAAATATGTACCTACCTTCACGTCGTTTCCACTCCATTCGCTTCGCACCCCGGGAAAACAACCCAAGCCCAAGTCCAAGCCCAACACTCACTTTTGTGATTTCGCTGACTTTATCGTTGGAAATGCATCTGCTTTGAGTGTCGCAGGATATCTACACATTCTTGCCATCTCCGTCGTAGCATAGCTGTCGTCGGTAAACTGTGCGGAACAAACGAGGGACTTTCGCATCTTTTGGCCACTGGTGCAACTTAAATCCGTCTCTGTTCGTGTTGTTACACCCTCCAACAACACACCGACGAGGCATGATGTCTCCAAGGTACGGGAAAACAGTCGAAAAAACGGAAAATAACAGAGCTGATTTGACTTTGTGCGTGTAAATAGATTGAGAAAATGGCGGATTGCTTCATGTTGTGACATCACGGGTGAAAGGTCATCGCTTGACAGGCTATCAATTGAAAGGCGTTTAAATCGCCAAATTCACCCTTTTAAGAGTTCGGAAATCGGTTAAAAAAACATATAGTCTTTTTTCTGCAACATCAAAGTATATATTGACGCTTACATAGGTCTGGTGATAATGTTCCCCTTTAAAGAATTAAACGGTATTGTCAACCGTCCGGAATTTTACCGCAGTTTATCATTATATCGTTTACCGTTACATCCCTAGTCCATTAAGAAGTAAAAATTCAAGGACGGTCATGGCATGTATTAGGCGTAAATGCTGGTCAAATAACATGGGCGGCCGCGGTTGCCGTGGTTAAATCCGAGCCCTGCAATTGCCATCCATAACACTAATCTAATGGACCAGGACACATAGAGAAGCTTTATACAGCCTTATTGACCAGTTGATAGAGCCTCTTGTACTGGCATGCCCAGCTTTTGAAATGCCTTACATATTCAACACAGACACATCTGACAAGGTGTTTGGAGCTGTTTTCTGACAGAGACAAAATGGAATGCTCAGAGTGAATGCGTATTGGATCGAGGACTTTCATACCAGCTGAGAAAAACTAAAGACTGCATTCGGGCAAGTTAGAATTCTTCATCCTCAAACTGTCAGTCTGCAAAAAAATGTAGGGATTATTTGTACTTTGCCCCACACTTTACCATGTACACTGATTATCAATCCCTTAGTTTATGCCATGAGCAGTGCTAAATTGAAGGCAGTTGGCCACAGGTGAGTGGGTAAACTGTCAGATTTTAGATTTGATATACTGCACATAACTGGCAAAATAAATGTTGACACTGCTAAGCTCTTCCGGTGCCACTTAGATATCAATATGTGAGTGAGTGTACACAGGAATTGACAAGGGAAGTTGTCACAGCGACACAGGGAGGGTGCAGAGCAGGCGAAAGACGAAATGTTGTTATGGCGCACGCGCAGTCTGCTTCTCCCTCCTCTGCGGGAGTACCTAGAGGCTCTGCTGTTAGCTCCACAGGACACGCCCCCGCGCTTGCCGCGCAGACCACGCCCATACGTCGCAGCAGCTGGACAAATTTATTTGATCGCACCTGTCCCTGATGAGAGGGAGCTGAATAAAGGACCAGTGGGCCCAAGAATCCTGGCGGGAACTTAGTTCTCAATGGTGGACCGTAAACATACTTTCGCTTTATGCTCTCTGTCTCAGGTCTTTCCCTGTGTTTTCCCTCAGTGCCTGACGTCCTTGTTTGTTCCCCCCCTCAGTTCCTTCCCGAGTCTTAGTCCTTGGAGATCCTCCTTGTTTTGCCTTCCTCGATCCTCGGCCCTCGCTCTGGACTAGGGTTGGGTATCGTTTGAATTCGAACGATTCCGATTCTTTGTTTCGATTCCGATTCCTAAGGATTCTCGATTCCGATTCTTTCTTTAAATAAAAAATAAAATAAAATAAAAAGGCAGGGTCAAAAAAAGCATCTTCCGTTTGTGGCACCGACATCTTCCCCATTGCCGCTACGGTGAACGGAGTATGGTGAACGGAGTACGGTGAACGGAGTACGCTGAGCGCATAGCGGAACCTGTCTAGCAGGTTGTAAATTGTCTATGAAAAAATACGCGGGATAATTTGTTAGCTGCCTCAGCGTTGGCGCAAAAACACATTATTTATTGCATATATATTGTTTTACTTACCGGATTCGGACTGCAGTGCAGTCACCGAGGTGCCAGGCTGGGCGTCGGAGCCGGAGCCAGAGGAAGAGGCAGAGGAGGACGGTCGGCGCAGCGCGTCGAAGACGGGACACATTTATTTGTACTCCATGATCTCGGAGGTGCTTCATCATGTTCGACGTCCACCCTCCTAAGCACGAAACAGTCCTGTGTTGCATTTGGTCGATATTTCATTTTTTTGTAAAATAAAGCCACATTTTCGACCGCCGACGACCGCTATCCACGGTTGACTGACTCGCTCGGCTACATAGGCTCGGATAAATGGGCTCGGCTATGCTAACACTTCCGGCGGTGGGCGCTTCTTCGTTGGTGTTCAACAGCTTCTTTTCCGGGTCGGCGGACATTTTTTTTCTCCGGTCGGCAGACTCGGTATCGAAACTAGGAATCGGAATTTAAACTTTTGAACGATATCGGGAGAATCGGAAAGTTAGTCCCGGTTCCAATCGATACTCGATACCCAACCCTACTCTGGACACGTACCTTGTCTCTTCTCTCCTGCCCTGGATCATCTGCCTGCCCAACAGACTGCCTTGTTCTTTCGCTCTTGAAAACACTTGGTGACACACACTTCAGTTAACTTTACACATAGCCTCACACACACACACTTTTGGGTTTTGACACACACACACCATTTTATAGTTTCTTTGGTTAGTATTGTTTAGTTTATTGTATTGTAGGTTGTTTTATATGTATATACATATAGATAGATAGATGCATATATATTTTTTTCTTAATATACATGGAATAAATAATCTTTGAACATACGACCCCCTGGTGTGTGAGCCGTCATCTCCCTCTGTTAAACCATAACAGATGTGGCCTGGATCGCTGCTTTGGCCTTTTCGCAAGGGAACAAGCGCAAATGATCCTCACCCACGATGCTGGGGGACAACTCCCATGAAGGTCCACTAGAAATAAGGTGTGGCGTGGCTTGGATGGTAGCTTGAGGGTTCCTGGTTCGATTCCAGCTTCTGCCACCCTAATTACACGCGTTTTGTCTTGGGCCAGACACTTCACCCACTTTTCTCCCACTGGCACCTACGCTGGTGTATGAATGTGCAGGACTCTCTTGAAAAATATATTTTTGATCTCAACGGCACTTTCCTGGGTAAATATAGGCAACCGGTCATCTATGATACCTGTAATCAGCCTACTTTTCATGTGCCCTCAGTAGTTATATCAACAGTGTAGAGGTTTATGCAGGCCCGTCCATGGTAGCCTGGTGTTCAAGTGCACCCTTTGCCTCCTTATTTAGTTCCATTCCAATAATTCACTACATCACTCTGTTGGCCAAACAATCCATTTCCAAACATGTCAATGTACATCTCGTAACACACATACACACGTGTACAGACTTAGTGATAGTTGTATTTGAAAGTAGTTTAATGCTAGGAGCCAATGATTTTTTTGTTGGTGAGTGTGTAACACTTACAATTAGTAGTCACCATTATTTTGTTAAATGAATGTTTAAATTGAGTATCCTAATTTTGTTTGTGTATTATTATATGTGTAATATGTGCGTGGGTTCCCTCTGGGTACTCCTGCTTCCTCCCACCTCCAAAGACATGCACCTGGGGATAGGTTGATTGGCATCACTAAATTGGCCCTAGTGTGTGAATGTGTGTGTGAATGTTGTCTGTCTATTTGTGTTGGCCCTGTGATTAGGTGGCAACTTGTCCAGGGTGTACACCGCCTTCCATCCGAATGCAGCCGAGACAGAATCCAGAACCCCCCGCAATCCCGAAAGGGACAAGCGGTAGAAAATGAATGGATGGGATGGGTGTATTTGTAGGTCAATTATCCATCCCATCCATTTCTACCGCTTATTCCCTTTTGGGGTCGCGGGGGGTGCTGGCGCCTATCTCAGCTTCAATCGGGCAGAAGGCAGAGTACACCCTGGACAAGTCGCCACCTCATCGCAGGGCCAACACAGATAGACAGACAACATTCACACTCACATTCACACACTAGGGCCAATTTAGTGTTGCCAATCAACCTATCCCCAGGTGCAGGTCTTTGGAGGTGGGAGGAAGCCGGAGTACCCGGAGGGAACCCACGCATTCACGGGGCGAACTTGCAAACTCCACACAGAAAGATCCCGAGCCTGGAATTAAACCCAGGACTGCCGGACCTTCGTATTGTGAGGCAGACGCACTAACGCCTCTGCCACAGTGAAGCCCAATTATGATGATAGTAATAATATACAAACCCTGTTTCCATATAAGTTGGGAAATTGTGTTAGCTGTAAATATAAACGGAATACAATGATTTGCGAACCATTTCCAACCCATATTCAGTTGAATATGCTACAAAGACAACATATTTGATGTTAAAACTGACTTTTTGTGCAAATAATCATTATATTTAGGATTTGATGCCAGCAACACGTGACAAAGAAGTTGGGAAAGGTGCCAATAAATACTGATAAAGTCGAGGAAAGCTCATCAAACACTTATTTGGAACATCCCACAGGTGTGCAGGCTAATTGGGAACAGGTGGGTGCCATAATTGGGTATAAAAGCATCTTACATGAAATGCTAAGTAATTCACAAACAAGGATGGGGCGAGGGTCACCACTTTGTAAGCAAATTATCGAACAGTTTTAGAACAACATTTCTCAACGAGCTATTGCAAGGAATTTAGGGATTTTACCATCTACAGTCTGTAAAACCATCAAAAGGTTCAGAGAATCTGGATAAATAACTGCACGTAAGCGATGATATTACGGACCTTTGGTCCCCCAGGCAATACTGCATCAAAAAACGACATCAGTGTGTGAAGGATATCACCACATTGGCTCAGGAACACTTCATAAAACCACGGTCCGTAACTACAGTTAGTTGCTACATCTGTAAGTGCAAGTTAAAGCTCTACTATGCAAAGCAGAAGCCATTTATCAACAACATCCAGTAACGCCGCCGGCTTCGCTGGGCCCGAGCTCATCTAAGATGTACTGCTGCAAAGTGGAAAAGTGTTCTGTGATCTGACAAGTCCACATTTCAAATTATATTTGGAAACTTTGGACGTGGTGTCCTCGTGTCCTCCGAAACACTTATGTCGGCTGTTCCAAATAGGTGTTTGATGAGCATCCCTCAACTTTATCAGTATTTATTGCCACCTTTCCCAACTTCTTTGTCACGTGTTGCTAGCATCAAATTATAAAGTTAATGATTTTTTTTTTTTTTTTTATCAGTTAGAACATAAATTATGTTGTCTTTGTAGCATATTCAACTGAATATGGGTTGAAAATGATTTGCAAATCATTGTATTCCGTTTATATTTACATCTAACACAATTTCCCAACTCATATTGAAACGGGTTTTGTATATATATATATATATATATATATATATATATATATATATATATTAAGGGGCGTTTTACAACACCCCTTATTGGGGTGAGCTAAGCTCGCAAACACCAAAACAAAGATCAGTTCTTTAAGATTGTTCCGTCTTTGCATGTGAAATAGAGGGGAGAAGCTGTTGTTGGATTAAAAAAAAACACATATTTACAGCAGCAACGTCCTGGGTTTGATCCCCGGGCTCAGGAGGTCTTTTTGTGTGGAGTTTGCATGTCCTCCCCATGACTGTGTGGGTTTCCAGCAGGTACTCCGGCTTCCTCCTACCTCCAAAGACATGCACCTGGGGATAGGTTGATTGGCAACACTAAATGGTCCCTAGTGTGAATGTGAATGTTGTCTGTGTTGGCTCTGCGACCTCGAGAGGGACAAGCAGTAGAAATGGATGGATATATACAGTAACCTTTTATCCTTGCTTTCTAATGGCACAGTATTGTTTTCTCATGTGTGGACTGTGCTCATGCAAAGAAAAGTCATGCATATTCAAGCAGGATGCAAATGATGATGAACAGAGCTTTTAGCATGAAATTTAATTACAAGTTTAGTATGCCTTTGCAAATGAGTTTACTTTTTTTTTTTTACTTGTCCCCAGAAAGCCATCAAGTGGACTCATGCAATATTTTTAGATTTCTCTTGTGTGACAGCAGGCAGGAAAACAAAATCTATGTCACTCTAAACACCAACCTCATATTTTATACAAGATATTGTTTGCAGGGAGAGAGAAATTGGGATTGGGCCAAAAGATTTATCAGCTCTTTTTCTGGTTAGCATTTGTAACTTGATGGATGTTTTATTCTTGACAAAAGTCCCTAGTGTGCACTTTATTTGTTTTAAACTATTGTACTGGCGCCCCGCGATGAGGTGGCGATTTGTCCAGAGTGTACGCCAACTTTCGCCTGATTGTAGCTGAGATAGGCATCAGCGCCCCCCGTGACCCTAAATGGAATAAGCGTTAGAAAATGGTGGATGGATATTATAGTGGCGTTCCATGCAAAAAGTGCACTTTAATTTAGTGTTGTTTTGATATGTCATCTTATTGACATCACGCACAAAAGTGCACTAATAGCTTGTTTTAAAATCTCTTTGACAATCTTGCACTTTCTGTTTTGAAATGACATGAATGTTTGTGCCAATGGATAATAACTGTTTAATAAATACAGTTTTGGTAAATTGACTCAGTTGTGATTTCCTTCTCTGCATGAAAGTTTAAAATGAGCATATATTAATTCAGTATGAACAAGAATGTTTTAATGTAGACACATAGAATCATCATAGTGCTGTGGTTATATGCATCAAGTGTCCATTCAAGGCTAAGGCAAAATATCGAGCTATATATCGTGTTTTTAGGCGATATGGCCTAAGAATACCGTGATATTAAAGAAAGGCCATACTCCCATGCATCCCCTGACCTGAAAGCAGCGTTCCGCGCCTTAAAGAGGAACTGCACTTGTTTTAAAATGTTGCCTACCGTTCTCATTATGTAAGCCATGACGACGGATGTAATATTTATTAATGCATTCTAACTCGTAAATAAAAGTCCACTTACAACGGAGCCAATGAAGATCCACTATTCCGCCCATAAAACCCAACAAATAACCATCCAAAAGTGCCAAAAATACTCCATTATTTTGATGAAAATCAACCAAGTATTAGTGATATTTTTATTATAAACGCTACCGCAGACAAACTGGCATATGTGCCAATGTTGACATGATGTGATTTTTCCGTCTAAAGTCGGAATTCCGTCTTTTTTAATCTCTTGCGATTTTATCCGGAAAATCGATCGTCCTGAAAAAGTTTTGTGCAAGTGGTGTCATGATAATATTGACTATGGATCACGAGGTTTCAAGGCTTTGGAAGTACATGCGAAACACCAAAAATATATGAAACAACTTGAAGCAAGGAAAACTAACTTTTCACTAGCTGGTACTTTTGGATGTCAACCGAAAGTGAGCTAACCTTACGGACTTCATCCTTTGTCTGCATCGACAACTGCCGTAGACATCGAGAGGAAAGATCCACCCAAACAACCCACTTCAGTTGCAGACAGGTTAGTTAATAATGAGGTAAGCTAAAAAATATTTGCTTGCGAAATACGCATGTTTGTTTTAAATATTAACCAATTATTGCTTTGCGAAATATAAATGGGTTTTTCTAAAAAGAAAAAGCCACGTGAAAATATATTATGAATCTACAGAATATGGTTCAGTCCAGACAGTATTTAGTCACTAATATTTGACATCTTGTGTTCATTTGCACGAATCCAAGGGCAAAGGGTGTCAGCAATTTGGAAGTCATGTTATTATCTACAGTTTATTTTACAGTATTACCACATTACTTCAGTTCACTTCACACATTTACTTGCTCGGATCCGAGCAAGTAAATGTGTGAAGTGAACTGAAGTAATGTGGTAATACTGTAAATAAACTGTAGATAATAACACTGATCAATGTGACACCTGTGGATGTGAAATGAACACAAGATGTAAATATTAGTGACTAAATACTGTTGGGACTGAACCATATACAGTGATTCATTAGGATAATTGGGGTATGTATGTTCTCTTAATGACGTTTTCATGTCTTTAAACACTAAAATATTTTCTTCAAATGGTGCTGTCTTTGTTAATTTTAGCATGTTAAATTGGCGAAAAACCAGCCTTCGTCCTCCAGACCCCCGGAAAATGTTTCAGTCTTTTTCATTGTGGACAAATCACATGCCTGTATATAGTATGCAGATGTATACAGTATGCAGACCCTGCCTCCCTTGCTCAGCGACAGTCCTGTCCGCTCCGTAAACTAATTCAATAGCGTCATCAGCAATAGAGTTGTCAAGCCACAACTCTGTACTCACCATCACATAGCTACCACGGTACCCGATGTGAGTCTCAGTCGCAGATCATCTATCTTGCTGACGAGTGAGCGAGGATTCACTATGAACAGGCTGGGCAAGGCGTGTTTAGTCGGATTAGCCTTTAGCCTAGTGTTACAGGAGTGTGAACAAAAAGGCTGTGTTTGTTGTCTAACACCTGGAAAACAGGCAATTTAAGGAGAGTGAAGACACAAAGTAGCTTTTTAGCTTCCCAAATGTATTCTCTTTATTACGCATTGTATATTCCCTATTGTCCACAATAGAAATACAATTATTATTCTCTAAACTCAACAACACATTCTCAAAAACATATATCTTCCATAGCTATTATAATAGTCTGTACTATCGCATAGTCACATTGCTATTTATTGCTGTAACAGAAACATCTTACATCTGACTGATATACTCTTTTACAAATGCAGGATTATCAATTAGGCATGAAATGTCCTAGGGGACTATATTTTTAGTCAAATAAAACATTTACAGAATCAATATTTCTCGATCCACAATCCATTTATCATATAAAGTAATAACAATAATATTTACAGAGAGAAAAACATTACCTTGTGTGAGACAGACGAGCATATATCGACAACACAGAACTATACACAACGCAGTGCTTTTCAGTTGGTATAAAAAGGGTTAACTGATCAACTAACCCACAGCATCAAACAGCGAACTAGACATGTTTTTTCCCATTCAAAATAAATAGACAATTTTCGAAATGTTCATTTTTACAACCGATGCGGACGTTCCACCATGAACATATTGTATTTATTCAGGGCTGTTAAACTAACAATTTCCAAAGTTCAAAACATTTTTTACTTTTCAACTTGACTCGTGATAGGCTGATCGGCAACACTTGATTTTCCCTAGTTTTTGTGAAAGTGAGCATGAAAGTTTGATGTCTGTGTTGCCTCTGCGATGAGGTGGCATCCACGATCCACGGTGTACCGCGCCTTCAGCCCAAATGTAGCTGGGATAGGTTTCAGTACCTCCACGACCTAGAGAGGGACAAGCAGTAGGAAAAGGATGGATGTTCCCACCCTTTCTTCTTTGACTAATACTTTTTAACCATTCCACATCCAAAACATTCTACTTATTCAGGACATTATCTATTATTTATGTGCAAAAAAATTAGTTTTCAATAACATCTTTGGTCTACTACAAGGTGTTTTTTTCAAAACCTTTGTTTATCCGGAAAAGTTCCATTGAGATTTAGAGTCTCTTAATTCACACACCAGTGTAGGTGCAACTGGGAACAAGGTGTTACTACTTCCACATTACTCAGCCGATTCAAATTGTTTGTAAGTCAAAATGCTCCTTGATAATAGTAGTCAATAACTAGCATATTAATGTTAGTATGCAAGCTTTTCAAAAAGATTTTTGCTCGTTTTTTCATCGTCACTTATTGTGTTGTTACTTCATGAATGCTAACGATAGCTTGCTATCTTTTTAGCTGAATTTGCATGTATACGCCTCAGTCATATTTTTTTATTTTACACATGCTGACGTTAGCTTTTTTTTCCCTCATTTTACCAGTAGACAACCAAGAGTCATATTTTGTTTCTTGACGCTATCTGGTTAGTGTGCTAACTGTTAGCATTTCTGTTTGCTTTTTGCTCTTCAGTATTGACATGCAATTTATACCAAAATTGCGTTTTCTAGCTAAAAAGGTAAAACTGCAATATTAGTAATGAAATACCCATTCTGTGGAAATATTTTAGAGTATCAGATGGTCCTCCCCAATGTCTATTTGGGTATCTCCAATCATTTTCCTATAAGTATGCCCATTTTAAGTTATTTGAATGATAATTTGTCGTCATTTTTCATGTGACAAAAAATGTGGGCACTCCGGAACTAAGTACTAACTGAGGAGTACTGACAAAAGTTTACAATTTGAGAAACATCTATGAAGTATACATTGTAATTGGTTATTGATTGAATAAAGTTTGGGCTTGTCATGCTGTCAAATTTGAACGAGGCACATTAGTAGATATTAGACTACTTTGCTGTGTTAGCGCTGACACAAAGCGAATATATTTTCTTCAGATAGTTTTGCATGTATTGACCTACTTTGCATAGTTATCGGTAAGTTTTTAAAGTATAACGTCTGTCATATTGACCTTATCGTAATATATATTATATATATATTATATCATAAATTAATATATATAAGGTTTGGACACCACTGTTTCAAACTGGGTGCTGATTGGCCTCCAAATCCTGATGGTGGAAAGTCTAAAAAACACTGTCAGATCTGCTCACCCTCCCCGAGTCCTTAATCACATGTGAAGTCCTAATTAATCTTGCTGCTTAATTAAACACTCATATTTAAGGAATGTAGCAAGAAGGAGGGAGTGCTCATTAATTAATTGATATCTCTTTGCGGAAAGCCTGTCTTGGCTCACAGTAGCAGAAAATAAAGCACCCTGAATGATCATGATTTAGGAACTGTATTTCTGACATCTTATGAGTGTTTTATTCTGCCTAGTACATTTGATTAAAACCAAATGTGGAAGAAATTGGAGTAGTTAAGAAATAACTGGAAATATGTAATCAGAGTTAACGTCATATTAATTACAAATAAATATTCATAATTAGAAATGTGTCAATCCCTCATGTATTCAATATTGTCTGGAGAATGTCTTTGGATAAATGATTTTCTGAAAGACAGCAGTGTTTTTGTGTAAAGTAAAATAAGACTTCGAGGGGTTATATAATTTGAACCTGTTACTATTAGGGGTGTTGGAAAAAAATCGACTCGGCAATATAAATCTTTTTTTTGTTTCCCAAGAGAATATCGATTTTTTGCCGCTAGTATCGATACATAAATCCCTTTCATGTCCCCAGTGTTGCATCCCTGGTTACCCCCCTTCGCTTTACAAGAAGAGTGATTTAGTCCGCCAGCCACTAGTATCGCTGTAGAGCACGTTACCCGTCTAGATAGTCTGTTTCCTCTTCTTGTTAGCGGAGTCAGAGAGAGGGAGAGAGGAGATTCTAGAAAATGGTGGCGTATATAAATCCAGCACCTTCGTGCTTAAAAGTAGACGTTTGGGGGCGTTTTGGATTTAAAAAGAAGAAGGAAAGTGACGACTCAGATAAAAGCATCGCGGTTTGCAAGCTGTGTCAGTCAATTGTGAAATACTCTGGAAACACCACCTAAAACGAGCCCACCTAAAATGTCACCATCTGGACAAAGTAACGTTAAAGGAGGACCCCAAGAAGAGGACAAGGCCAAGGAGCAGATGACCCGCAACAAGGAAGCAGATCTCCTGGAAGTGAAATAAGATCCACTGGTCTGGTGGAAAGAGCACCAGTATGAGTATCCACTCTTGTCACAACTTGATAAAAGGTACCTCTGTGTTCCTGGCACTAGTGTTTCCTCAGAGAGGGTCTTTTCCACCGCCGGGGATATCATCACTGCACGTCGATCAGATTCTATTCCTGAACAAAAATCTGAAGAGAATGTAGATTACTTAGTCTGCAGTTATGTGGAGAGTTTCTGTTTAGTGTTAAGGCCTTAAGCTACTCTAAAATGGGTACAATTTTAAGTTGGCTTAAATGTTGCTCCTATGGACTTGAATTTTTGTCTGCCATAGTTTATTTTTATTTTTAGCTGGCCAGACTGCCAGACTGCCAGCCATCAATCTGTCAATCCTTTCCATGTCCACGCCAGGTAAGGTTCCCCGTGTTGAGTCAAATTAAGCTGCAGGCTCCACTCCTTTAAGTTTCAGCTTTGCAATCATACTCCCCCATGAATCAAAAGATTCACGGGGGACCTTCATGGGGAGCCTTACCTGGCCCTTACACGGAAATGATTGACGGATTGATGGTTTCTTTTCTTTCATACTTGTAGGCCTACAGGCCTTAAACTACTCTAAGACGGGTACATTTTAAGTTAAATGTTTAAATGGTTACTTGATGTGAACGACCTTTACTGTCGTCGCTCGGGTTCAATGGACCACCCATGAAGGACATGCTTTTGAGCAGGTTTGACTTCTTTAATTTGCAATAAATCTGACTGCAGCTCGGATAGCTTTTCAGCTCCTTCCTCCACTGCTCGCTCATGTTCCGCTCTTTAAACCGCCGTCTTCGTCGTCCTCGTCTATGGCTGTCTGTTCCTCTCACTTCTCATGCGCTGCTGCAAGCTCTCCAACTCCTTCTGCCCCAATCTCTCCTCCTTCTCCCCTTTTATACAGTGTGAGGAGATGAGTTAATTGTTTGCCGGTGTGTGAGCCATGTACCTGATCTTGCTCGTAGCGTCACTCCCGGCACGCCCCGCCTCTCCGCTCAGCTGCATTCTCCGCCTTCTTGCCAACATCTTGGGCAGGGCTCCAGTTTGCCCTACCCCGCCGTCGGACTGTCGGCTCCGCCTCTCCACACTTGAATTATTTATTTTTTTTGTGATCAATTTTTTATTGTGTTTTTTACTTTCAAAGTTTAAAAGCTTTTACCTTTACACTTAACTTTAAAAAGTTACTTGAATTATTAATGTTTTGGAGAAGCCCTGGTACTATTTTTACTTAACCGGTGGCTAGACTGGCCACCTCGTTCACTGTCAAGCTAAAAAAGCTGTTAATGAATGTTCAGAACAGGAAGCTTGTTGCACTTTTTAACTCTCCACTGTTAAATGTAATACTGCACTTTAATGTTCAAAGGCTTGTAAGTTGTAAGCAAACTTTGCACTGTTTCTATAAATGGAACACATTTTCTCAACACATCTTTGTTTAATTTTTGTCCAACATTTGCAAGGTGTAGACTCTCTGTCCAGTCAGACACATATCGTGTAATTGGAATGGAATGGGACATACTTGCATAGCGCTTTTCTACCTTCAAGGTACTCAAAGCGCTTTGACACTATTTCCACATTCACCAAGATTACTGCACTGATGGCGGGAGCACGGATGAAGTGTCTTGCTCAAGTACATAACGGTAGAAGGTGGGGATTCAACCAGGAACCCTCAGGTTGCTGGCACGACCACTCTCCGAACTGCGTCACGCCGTCCCAGAATTGATGTTTTTAGTTTTCAGTTCAATTAATTCAATCCAAGTAAATGGAACACTCGCAAAATGTCACAAAAATCACACTGTACCTTTTAAATCTTTCAGAAAATT
This sequence comes from Nerophis ophidion, assembly GCF_033978795.1. Lineage (NCBI taxonomy): Eukaryota > Metazoa > Chordata > Actinopteri > Syngnathiformes > Syngnathidae > Nerophis > Nerophis ophidion. Next base: position 56,301,410 of record NC_084615.1, on the reverse strand, counting down.
ATGTAAGCATATTGAATAATATCGAATCGTATCGTTGACTGAATATCGAATATTGGTGAAGTGAAGTGAAGTGAATTATATTTATATAGCGCTTTTTCTCAAGTGACTCAAAGCGCTTTACATAGTGACACCCAATATCTAAGTTACATTTAAACCAGTGGTTTAAATTGGTGTATCGCTTCAGACCTGGTCACTATCAGCTCTCACTGACTTGATTAAAATACAATAGAATATAAAGTTCTTTATTGATCCCTGGGGGAAATTCAGCACCACAGTTTGCTCACAAAAGACAATAAACACTTAGGTTGTTTTTTTCATTTGAATAATATAAATACAGTCTACTAAACAGCATTATTCACATGTGAATAACATAAATACAGTCTATTAAACAGCATCATTCACATGTGAATAACATAAATACAGTCTATTTTACAAAATTATTCACAAGTGAATAATATAAATACAGTCTATTATACATTTAAGTACATTCGAAAAGGGACATATGCATTATACAGTCTGATGGCTTTCGGTATGAAGGACTTCCTGTGTCGTTCCGTGTTGCAAACTGAAAGCCAGCTCTTCTCTCACTGACCCTGTCCCGTGTAAGGAGGTACTGAGAACTATAGCTTAACTTTTGGGGTTGTACTGCTGTTAAACATTTGTTTGAAAAAAACTAGTCTCGACCCTTCTTTTATGGTAAATAAATGGTAAATGGTTGTACTAGTGTAGCACTTTTCTACCCCTTTTTTAAGGAGCCCAAAGCGCTTTGACAGTATTTCCACATTCACCCATTCACACACACATTCACACACTGATGGCGGGAGCTGCCATGCAAGGCGCTAACCAGAACCCATTAGGAACAAGGGTGAAGTGTCTTGCCATGGACACAACGGACATGACTCGGATGGTAGAAGGTGGGGATTGAACCAGTAACCCTCAGATTGTTGGCATGGCCACTCTCCCAACTTTGTGTAGGCTGATTACCTGCCAATTTCCATGCTGCCATTTATATCAAAGATTGTGGAGAAGTATTTTTGCTTGGATACAGCCTTTTTTGGATGGTAATGGGATTTTAGACACGTTGCAGTCAGGTTACAGAACATTCCACAACACTGAGTCTGCATTCTGAAAGGTTTTTTTTTAAATGACCAGCTGCTTTTAATGATTGATTCTGATGGTTCAATCGTTTTACTGCTTTTAGACCTGACAGCTGCTTTTGACAAAGTGGACCACACAATTATTTTATATCAATTGGGAGATTGTGTGGGTGTCAGAGAAACTGCTCTGAAGTGGTTTAGGTCTTACCTGTCAGAGATAAGCTTCTGTATAGGATTGGGAGACTCTACTTCGTCCACTGCCCCCCTTGACTGTAGAGTCCTCCAAGGATCAATCATTTGACACATCCTGATTGCCATTTATATCATCTCACTTTGTACAATATTCCAAAAGCATGGCATGTTTTATAATTTTTATGCAGATGCCTGCCAAATATATTTGGCAATCTTCAAAAATGACCGTACCAGAGAAGTTAAGGGGATACCTTTAGTCAAAAGTGATTTATGACCCCTCATAAATCAATGATTTATGACCCCTCAAGGTCAAAGGTCAATGATTTATGAGGGGTCAAGTTCAAAGGTTAATGATTTATGAGGGGTCAAGGTTAAAGGTCAAAGTCAAAGGTCAAAGTCAAAGGTCAGGTTCAAATGTCAAGGTCAAGTGGGTGTGGCTTACCCGGAAGAGGGCAGAGTTAAGACCTGCGGTGGGAGTGGTTAAACCAGGAAGAGGGTGGAGTTAAGACCTGACGAGGGAACAAAGGAGGGTTCAGTTTTTTAAGAAAGCAATGTCATCTGAGCAGCATGTGACCATATATTTGATAGTTTAAATGTTTACGATCGTTTGAAACAACTTCCAGATTTCGATGTATTGATGGCTGGGAATGTTACGTGTGGAGATGTGGACACGCACGCACTTCACACACACACACACACACACACACACACACACACACACACGCAGAGGAGGGGTACAAAAGAGCGGTGTAAGGCTTAGTCATTATTTGGAGCTTTATACGTTAGCGTAAAGACTTTGTTCGATTCGGTCATGATTAGTGAAACGCCTGTGTCGATTTATAAAAATAATAAAACTTACATTGACGCTCCGCAAAAAAGTCGAGTGTTTCTAAATCGTATTCAGATGCCGCCGACCGAGTCTTTGCGTGAGAAATGGGACTTGGAAGGGTTAGGGATGGAGGGATCTTTTGGATTTGTATTCAGATACGAAATGGGTGATATCTGCTTATTTCAGCTAAAAGAAAGAAGAGACGGAAGCCCTTTCTCGATATTTTCATCGTTATCTACCGTGGATTGGGAAGTTTTTGTTACGTGTGGAGATGTGGACACGCACGCACTTCACACACACACACACACACACGCACACACGCACACACGCACACACGCACACACACACACACACACACACACACACACACACACACACACACACACACACACACACACACACACACACACATTCGTACGCACACATCGTTAAGACCAGAAGAGGGGACAAAGGAGGGTTCAGTTTTTTAAGAAAGCAATGTCATCTGAGCAGCATGTGACCATATATTTGATAGTTTAAATGTTTACGATCGTTTGAAACAACTTCCATACCTCACGAAAACATATTTAAACAGATGGAAAAAACTATCGCAGAACACAGTGTCACGTAGCAACTGGTCTTTACGGTCGTTTGAAACAACAGGTCAGTTTGGGGGACAAAGGAGGGTTCAGTTTTTACTGACCACCCATCTGACAGTTTAAATGTTTACGATCGTCTGAAACAACAGGACACGCACGCACGCACACACGCACGCACGCACGCACACACGCACGCACGCACGCACACACACACACACACACACATACACACACACGCACACACACACACACACACACACACACACACACACACCATTACCTCTGCTTTACCATGTTATTAGACATTGGTTTAACTCCATTTAAGCATTTAAACGTTAAAAGCATTGCACTTGTACGACGTTGTAATACTTTTTTTTTTACCAGCCGATGACGACGAAGTGAAAGACGATGAACTTTGCTTAAACGATCTTACAAAGTTGGAAGATGATTATCGAGGTGTGTTTAAACCTTCAAATTATTTAATATTATGTGTATTCATTATTTAGTTTCATAGAGGATTTGCCGTAAGATCCTAACGCGATCGTTTTAACACAATCGCAGTCTGGTGAGTCAAATGATTCTCATTTTACAAGAAAAAAAACATGCGGTATACAATACATATATACATATATTTACTTACAGATTTTCCGTTTACATCTCCGGCTCGCTCGTCTCCCTTAAAGCTGGCGGGTCCGTCAACGGCCGTTCCAGGCAGAGGAGAAGGCTTGATTGCGCCAAAGACTCCAGACATCGAATCCTTGCTCCGAGGGGAAATCATCGAAAACGACGGTGAATGTCCGACAGGCACCCGCTGTAAGTTTTTCTCGTTTTCTGTAAGCTTTTTAAGATTCTCAGGAGCTTTAAAGAGCTCCTCTCACTCTAATGTCTTTCGCTCAAATGAATTTCGCGCCTAAGGGGAATGGGCGGGGACTGATTCCGGAGGTGGGCGGTTGTTTCCGCCAAGCAACCTTCTGGTTGAAATGGAGTGTGGATCAAGATGGATCCCTACTCTATATTCTTTTATTTAACCCAATGTTTTTTAAATACGTGTATAGTGGTTTATATCCTATGTGTTGTGAATTCCATCCTACAATGTCTTCCAAGGAACCCAAAGAAATGTTACCACACCTCCCGCTTTATTTATTCTATAGATTGCCTGAACTATTTCATAAACTAAATCTTGTCTTGTTTCTGATGCTATGTTTTTTATGCTCATCAATGCACTGTTGGACTGCGAGCACACAACTACTTTCCTTGCTTTGTTTTCCTCTATCCAGTTAAATGCCATAAAAATTGCTACCAATTCCCCCGTAAAAACAGATAGTTTATCACTGATTATTTGATTTAATACTATGTTTCCTTGTGGGATAACTGCTACAGCTCTTACCTTTACTTTTTTATAGTTTTTGATGCATCCGTATATATCATATCTCAATCCATTTTTCTATCCGGTAACTATTTAAATTCCTATCCATCCATCCATTTTCTACCGCTTATTCCCTGCATGTTTTCTTTTGGGTTATCAAACATCCACGGTGGTATTGCAGGCATTGGTACTGTAGGACTAACTTTAATATTGTCAATTTTAACTTTATTACATATGTCTGCTATAATCCACCCAAAACTATTCTTTTTTTGTTTTCTCTTTTTCTTGGCAGTTTGGTAGCACTGGACAAGTGGGATATCCTTGCTTGGATGCTTTTAAAGTTGCCCGATAAACCGCTGAGAGTTGATCTCTCCTCTTGTCCAAAGGTTTTTCGTTCATTTTTACTTGTAATACTGCCACTAGGGTTGATGTAGTAGCTCCATAACATAACCTTAAAGCCTGTGACTGGATCCGGTCTATTTTCCCAAGTCATGTTTTTGAAGCAGATTGGTAAATAATGCATCCGTAATCAATAACAGATGGAATTAAAGTTATAAATATATACATGTATTGTTTTCAACGTAAACCTATCAGCCCCCCAATCATTACCCCTCAAAGCCCTCATTATATTTAACACCTTTTTACTTTTTCCCCTTTTTTTTTTTTTTTCCCGGAAGGAACACTCCTGAAGGAATAAATAAAGTACTATCTAATCTAATCTAATCAAATCTATTTTGCTGATGTGGGTTGACTAGTTCATATTTTTATCAAACCATATTCCTAAATATTTAAATACTTGTACCTCTTCTATATTTTCACCTTAGAGTTTTTATTTGGAGCTTGTTTTGTACTTTTGTCTTTGTAAAATGTATGACTTTTGTCTTTCCAACAGAGAATCTTAAACCTCAAGCCGTTCCCCAGTCTTGAACATTATTTACCACTTTGTTAGTTTTTTGATTATTTCTTTTGACTCTAAATAATATACTAGTCTTTCATTAATCTTTTTTTTTTTCCATTACTTTTCCCCAAATGTATAATTTCCTGCCTCTTCCGGGTCTTACCCTGACTTGCATATTGGAATTGTTACCGCTAATTTTCCCCTCTGCCGGTCATTCTCCTTCTTCATATATCCTGTCATATCATTTCAAGACCACTTCTTTGACGATGCTACCTAAGTTTTTGATCATTTGATAACCCGCTAGGTCTTTCCCCGGTGACGTATTTTTAACCTTTTTCAAAATTCGAACCATTTCATTCAAAGAAAATGTCATATCCATAGTGTTGGTAAAGCTATTAACGTTGTCTTCCATCATTTCCCCAATATTTAAACTCATTGTTTTTTCTCTCTTTTGTTTTTCCACATTTCTCAAATTATCATTACTGTGCACTTTAACAAATGTTTTTGCTAAAGGTTTTGCTGTTTCTTTACCCGTGACTACATCTTCTTTGATAAATGTGGCACATCATCCTCTTTACCCTTCATTCCTATCTTTACGAATCGTTATATATCCTTTTATTATAAAGTTTAATTTTGGCTTCAGCCCTGTTTCTTGAATACAAATTATACGTGGTTTAGTTTTCATATTTTTAATATATCCCTTTAATTCATGTTCGGTTGCTATCAAACTTCTGGCATTCCACCGGACAATTAACAGGGTGTTGGAATGTGGTAACATGACTCCGTCACGTCTACTCTCCGTAGTACAGCTTGCACCCGGTACCAAGATAGTTCTTTCAACAACTTTGATGCTGCTTTGACAATTATTTTGATCTTCTCAGTCTTATTTTTACTTTCATTTTGTATCAAAGCTGAGTTGTGCTCTCTGGTTTATTTTGCAAATGAACCGACAGAACATGATCATGTACAAGACTCGCCTACCCACAATGCACTGCAGCCCAACGCTCCTGGTCGGATGTTTTTTTCGGGGTTGATGGAGAGATGCGGTAAAGAGTGGTAGCCAAGACACACGGTCACACACGGTCACACACGGTCACACTCTGCAATTATTTTGACCTGGGGAGCAGATTTAGAGGAAAAAATGTGTCTGGGGGGCCGGGATATCTGATTTTCAGGTACAAAAAACTTCACAATGACACAAAATAAACACAACAGTTAAACCTCACACTAAAAACAAGACATTGACTTGTACGTTCAAAAGACAGAATAGAACAAGTCAAGACATGCAATGCCATCTACAAAATGTTATGTAAATGTTAGTCATTACACACGCGGCTATGGTTTTGATGTATTTGTTACAGACATGTTTACGTCAAGTAACATCACATGGTTCCATTTGCACCTTTCAACAAATCTGAAAAGGAATATTAAGAAGTAAAACTTATATTTAATCCTACCTCTTCTCCGAGCACACGGTGACTGTACATACGGGTCGAAAAATGTTGACCTAATTCAGCATTTCTCAAAGTGTGGGGAATAGAGACATGACAGGTGGGGCGCGAGGAAAGGGAGGAAATTTTTTATTTTTGATTTTTTTTTACTATGCTTTCATTTTCTATACACACTGTAAATCACTTTGTGATTCTGTCTGTGAAATCCGCCGTATAAATAAATGTAAATTACTTATTTTTCCTGTAGGCTTTAAATTTCTCGGCAGGAGCGAAAGTTTGACAGACATAGCAACAGTAACTTTTGCAGGCAGGGCTAAGAGGAACAAACTTTCGCGCGGATGGGTAGCAGGCTAATGTGCGAACCACAATTACACAAAATGGATACATTTGCAACTCGCACCTCAAAGGTCTGCGGAGAAACAAAAATATGACGGGTCTAATCAACCAAAAAGTCAACCTAAAAGAAAATATGGCGAAGGGTATCTTGCTCTTGGATTCACGGCAGCGGAGGTGGGGGCAGAGGAGAGACCCCTGTGTGTTCTTTGTCTAAAACGGCTAGCAGCAGACAGCATGAGACCCAACAAAGTAAAGAGACAACTCGAGACCACACATGATGTCCAATAAATTGTTTTGTTGGGGCGATGGGGATAGGTCGGCCTTGAGTCTAAAGTGGGGATGACAGAAAAAAAAAAAGTTTGAGAAGCCCTGACCTAATTGTACGGATCTCACTTTAAACGGCAAACCGATCATTTAAATGTTTTCACTTTGAATATGAAACGAGGAGTAAAATGTACAATATTATCAATTATTTCACAAGGACATGTTTTAAGGATATTGTACAGTATAATTAAATCTAAAATGAATGTGATCACTTTCAGGATCATTTTATTTTTAGCCAGTAAACAACTGTTATGTACTTTTGAATCGGGTTTTCAAAAAAAAAGAAAAAGGGAGGGACAATCAAGGATCAACAATGGCACGACTTTCACTAGCTTGCGTGAGGTCAAAAGACAAGAGATTTTAGACCAATGCTGCTTTGGATCTGTTCCTGCTAAACTAGTAAGTGACTTTCAATGCTCAAATCAGAATAATAATACTAATTTTAGCTACTGGAAATTTGTGTGGTAGCAATAAATACCCACCAGCGCGATACTTTGCAGTTCCACACTGACCAACCACGCAACAAACTCAAAAGAACTGTACAAGGAAAAAACAATGCAGTGACTTCAAACTGCAAATATAAGGTTTGAGTAAAATATGTAGGTTGGTGTGAATGTTGTCCGTCTATCTATGTTGACCCTGCAATGAGGGGGCGACTTGTCCAGGGTGTACACCTCCTTCCACCCGATTGTAGCTGAGATAGGCGCCAGCGACCCCCACGTCCCCAAAAGGGAATAAGTGGTAGAAAACGAATGTAGGTTCCTACTGTGGAAAGTTCAGTAATACAGAATCATTGTGGCATTATCGTGTCAGTTGGACGCTATATGCGCTAGTCCTCATGGTAAATGTGGTTTTCCTTTTGGGAAAACGCCATCGCTTTGGTTCACTGGTGCGGCCAATATAAACCAAAACTGAAAATTCTTAAGTGGGGCTTTAAGTAGAGTTTATAGGGCTTCCGTCTCTTCTTTCTTTTAGCTGAAATAAGCAGATATCCCCCATTTCGTATCTGAATACAAATCCAAAAGATCCCTCCATCCCGTACGCTTCCAAGTCCCATTTCTCACGCAAAGACTCGGTCGGCGGCATCTGAATACGATTTAGAAACACTCGACTTTTTTGCGGAGCGTCAATGTAAGTTTTATTATTTTTATAAATCGACACAGGCGTTTCACTAATCATGACCGAATCGAACAAAGTCTTTACGCTAACGTATAAAGCTCCAAATAATGACTAAGCCTTACACCGCCCTTTTGTACCCCTCCTCTACGTGTGTGTGTGTGTGTGTGTGTCAAGTGCGTGCGTGTCCACATCTCCACACGTAACATTCCCAGCCATCAATACATCGAAATCTGGAAGTTGTTTCAAACGATCGTAAACATTTAAACTATCAAATATATGGTCACATGCTGCTCAGATGACATTGCTTTCTTAAAAAAACTGAACCCTCCTTTGTTCCCTGTCAGGTCTTAACTCCACCCTCTTCCTGGTTTAACCACTCCCACCGCAGGTCTTAACTCTGCCCTCTTTCTGTTTAAAACTCCACCCTCTTCCTGGTTTAACCACTCCCACCGCAGGTCTTAACTCCACCCTCTTCCGGGTAAGCCACACCCACTTGACCTTGACATTTGACCCTGACCTTTGACTTTGACCCTTGACCTTGACCCCTCATAAATCATTTACCTTTGAACTTGACCCCTCATAAATCATTGACCTTTGATTTATGAGGGGTCATAAATCATTGATTTATGAGGGGTCATAAATCACTTTTGACTAAAGGTATCCCCTTAAATTCTCTCGTACCCCTCTGAAATCCCTACTCGGGAGCTTAAAAGATGTAAAAGCTTGGTTGGCTCAGATTTTTTATAGCTTAACAAGGAGAAAACTTTCAATCCCGGGCTCGGAATCTTTCTGTGTGGAGTTTGCATGTTCTCCTCGTGACTGGGTGGGATCCCTCCGGGTACTCCGGCTTCCTCCCACCTCCAAAAACATGCACCTGGGGAAAGGTTGATTGGCAACAGTAAATTGGCCCTAGTGTGTGAATGTGAGGGTGAATGTTGTCTATCTGTGTTGGCTCTGCGATGAGGTGGCGCCTTGTCCAGGGTGTACACCGCTTTCCGCCCAAATGCAGGGTCCAGCACCCCCTGCGACTCAGAAAGGGACAAGCGGTAGAAAATAGATGGATGGACGGAGAACACTTAAATTGTGCTGTTACGCAACAGTGACCTGCTAAACCTGAACTTTTTTAAGAACTCTGTATGTCCCACAACAACCAGCCTTGGAGTCATTATAGACAATGGTTTTAAGTTAGTTTGTTCACACATTGCAATGTTTTCTGGTTTCTTTATATCAATAAATCAATCAATTCCTTAACTGTCATTGTCATAATAACACTTAAGTCATACATGTCAATGAGCTTCGTCTAGCGGCATAGAAACTGCATTGATGTGCAGGTCGACAAAATTTTGGCATTGTCAAGAAGATCGTGATAAGGGGGGGCGGGGGGGGGGACAGTCAGATGTCTGATAGGTGTTACTTTGATGTTGCAGCAATGCAATGTCCCGAGCACAATTATTGAGGTGGTGAAGAGTGAGGTACTAAGATGGTGGGGGGCAGTGAAAGGGCAGGTTGTTCATTTAGCAGTCTCACAGCCTGATGATACAGACTGTGAGACATTCTGGTGGTTCTGGCGCGAATCGATCTATATTTCCTTCCGGAGACTAGCAGGTTGAAGAGGCCATGTGCTGGGAGATTTATGTCCTTCAGGATGTTGTGTACTCGCTTTAGGCAGCGAGCAGTGTACATGGAACTCATCTCTGAGAGTATTGTCCTTGTAATTTTCCCCGCCGCTCTAACCACTTGCTGGAGGACATTTCAGTTCGCTTTAGTGCAGCTAGCAAACCCCACTAAAAAAAACATAGGTTAGGACACTGCTGATGGCACAACTGTAAAAGTTTACCATTGATTTATGCGGGATGTTTGCGCATTTTAGTTAAGTCCGCCATGTTTATTTCTGTTGTAGTTATCGCCATGATCCAATGACCTAAAATGTTCTGTTTTGTATCAACCAGCACAGGTCACTACACAATCGTCCAGCCTTTTCTGAACAAGTAAGAAGTGCCTAGTTAACTGGTGTTTCATGATCATGGCAACTTATCCAAGGTGTACACCGCCTTCCACCCGCATGCAGCTGAGATAGGCTCCAGTACCCCCCGCGACCCCGAACGGGACAAGCGGTAGAAAATGGATGGATGGATGGGTACCTACAAGTGTCCGCCCTGAGACTTGAAGGTCATGAGTTCAAACCCCGGCCGAGTCATACCAAAGACTATAAAAATGAGACCCATTTCCTCCCTGCTTGGCACTCATCATCAAGGGTTGCAATTGGGGGTTAACACACAAAATGACAAGCGCGGCCCCCGCTGCTGCTTACTGCTTCCCCCACCTGCCAGGTGGTGAACATGGGGATGGGTCGAATGCAGAGGCTTATTTCACCACACTTAGTATGTGTGTGACTATCGTTGGGACTTAAATGTTTAATCTCTGTTTGGGCGCGGAAGCCAATGGCAATTGCAACCGGACATAAAGTACACAGCATTGCTAAAAGTGTGTCGTTGTTTTTTTATTCTGTCGACTGATTATTAGCTTCTAGAAGTAAATTATTTTGACCAGTTGTTGCAGGTTTCCCCTATCTGTTTGTTGTGCGCCAATGTCAGTCACAAAATTAACTGACATTTTCCTTGACTGTTAAAGCAAGAGGAAAATTTTGACAGAAACAAAATCCAATTAAATTTAATTCTTACATTTCGTTGGGTATATAGGTGGGACAAATTGAAAATATATCCAATTACAACTCTTTTACAGGGTACTATAAACTATGTGTTTTTGTTGCTTCTGGTTCTCCTGCGTTCATAAACAAATTATAATAAAGGCATTCACTGTAACTCTAAGCTACTGGCAAAGCCGGTATGTATGTGTGTTGTGAATCAAACATAGAAAGAGTACCTGAAATATATTTATTGGCATTGACCATTGTATTCATAAGATCATCCTACTTTTGAGTTTAACAAATAAATAAATAAATACATAAATAAAGGTGCTTTCAATTAAACATTAAAGAGGCCGTATCGTTTATACTTTGTTTTATTTGATTAAATTTACTGTCATTTTAGCTGACTAAAATGTTTATTTTCATCGACAGAAACTGAATTTAGAAGACTTACAGACTAAAATTAAAACACATTTTCATTGAAAGGCTGAGACTAAAACTACATAAAAACTTTTGTTGAAATAAACACTCGCATGAGAGTTGTTACAAGCCTCTCCACACTGACGGTTTATGATAAATAATTCAGTGTGAAACAGGTAAGTAAAATACACACAATAACTTTTCTATACAAGGGAACAAAGAACAACGCTCTATCTGTGCAGACAGTACCTGGCTACCTGTTAGTGAAATTTTAGTCACTTGCACGCTATTGGTTGTTGATATTAACACAGAAGGCACTATCCAACAAGGTGGAACAAATGCAAAACACCAGAAAAGAGGTACCATATACAGTAAAATGAAAGGCTCGAAGCGGACTGCAGTGTATGGACCTATTTCTATTTGCAGAGTAATACCACCTACTGCCTGTGAAGCACCTGTGCGCTGTGATATATAAATGGCACTGTTCATAATGGCTGTGCTCTATAGTAAACAAACTGTGCGGATAGGGTTGGCAAGCAAATGAGAGTCCACAGCTGCATGCATGGTCGCAAGTGCCGGAAGACAGCTACCACTAAAAAGCCAACAGATGATTGGTGACAATGCTAGCCGCGGGTGAAGTAAGTAAAACTATGTTGTTATGTGGCTTATTGGAAAGATCGAGGAGTTTGACAATGAAAATGAATTTTGGGAGTCTTTTATTGTAAGAGTTTAATTGAATTATGCTGCCAATGAGGTGCGTGATAAGAAAGATTCGACTTTCTTCAGCTTAATGGGTGCTAAAACATACCACGTTTAAAGAAATGTATTAGCCCCCAAACAGACCGCAACAATTACATTTTTGACAAATCTAAAGACATTAAAAACGGCGCAATCGTCAAATTGCGCTCGAAAGACTACACTAGTTCCTAAGGTATTCTACGGTCTAGACTGAATCGTTCCTGTACTCGGATTAGATCCCAGCCGCCGCATCGTCTGATCATGAGCTGGCCAGTCAACCTGCGGGATCTACCTGCTGGTGTTTTCCAACAAGGGCAGGCAGGTGGAGTTGCTACAGTTTATAGAAAAAACATTAAAACAACCTCCATCTCCATTCCTGACGTTCCCTCATTTGAACACACTGCCTTCAAACTCTCTGGTCCCACTCCTCTAGTCGCCACTGTCATTTATGGCCCCCCAAGCCAAACCCCACCTTTCTCTCCGATTCTTCAGATTATCTGACCCAGCTTTGTGCCATCTCCCCAGTGATTTAAATTTTCTTGCCATTGACACAAATAATAAACCTGCTTCTGAGTTCTTGGATCTACTACACAGTCTCAACTTCACACATGTCAACTTCCCCACTCACACCCGTGGTCACACTCTAGATCTCGTCTGCTCCTCTGGCCTCACAATAAATCACCTCTCCAGTCTTAACATTAACATCTCAGACCACCTGGCTATAATTATGGACATCAACATCCCCGTCCCCCCTACCATAGACTTACGCAAAATATCCTTCCGGAATATCAAATCCATCTCCCCCTCTGCTTTCTCAGCCTCCCTCACCACCATGATATCGGCCTCCGCTCCCCCGCTACCTGACAACCCCTCTGACCTGGTGAACTTCTACAATCACACACTCTCCTCCTGTCTTGACCAGTTAGCTCACATCAAAATCAAAATCGCTACTTTCACACACTCAGCACCCTGGTAAACTCCTGAACTCCATTTAATGAAATCCGGCAAACGCCAAATGGAAAGACTCTACAAGAAAACTGGTTTAACTGTCCATCACCAAGCCTACACTGATCACCTCCACCAATACACAGATGCCCTCAACTCTGCTCGATCCACCTACTACGCCGACCTCATAAACTCTGGCTCTTCCAACCCCAAAGCTCTCTTCTCCACAATAAATAAACTCCTCTAACCCACTGACAACATCTCAAACACTTCAACACTACCAAATGCAATGCCTTTCTATCATTTTTTCCAAAACAAAATATACACCATTTACAGCAACCTGATTTCCTCCGCCACTCCCTCCTCTTCCCCACCTGCTTCCACCCCTGCACCGCTATTCCCCTGTCTCACTTCTCTCCTGTTTCCCCAATAAAACTATCCAAACTCTTGGTGGGCCTGAAAAGCTCCACCTGTGCTTTGGACCCCATCCCATCCACTCTGGTTAAAAACTGTCTCTCACCCATTTCCCCACTCATCATCAACATCATCAACTCCTCCTTCAGCTCTGGCTTAGTCCCAGACACCCTGAAACTGGCCGCTGTCACCCCCATCCTCAAAAAACCTGGACTTAACCCTGACACCATGAGCAACTTCCGGCCCATCTCCAACCTTCTCTTCCTGTCCAAAATACTGGAACGTGCCAACTAAAACTCATCTCACTTTCAATGATCTGTTCGAACCATTTCAATCCGGCTTCCGCGCACGTCACAGCACTGAAACAGCTCTTCTCAAAGTCACCCATGACCTCCTCCTCTCCTTAGACTCCGGTCACCTTAGTACTCTCCTCCTCGTTGACCTCACCGCAGCTTTTGAAACCATCAGCCACACCATCCTCCTTTCCCGTCTGGAATCATCCCTCAACATCACCGGCTGCCCTCTCCTGGTTAAGGTCATATCTCACTAACGGAAAGCAATACATCAGTATAAACAACTGTACCTCCTCCACTGCCCCTCTGTCACAAGGTGTCCCCCAGGGTTCAGTGCTTGGTCCACTTCTCTTCATCCTGTACATGCTCCCCCTCGGTAACATCATCCGCCGCCATCACCTCCGATTCCACTGCTACGCAGATGATGTCCAGCTATACATCTCCACAAAATCCATCTCCTCCATAACTCTCTCCACCCTGACCGACTGCCTCACTGAAATCAAATTATGGATGCACTCCAATTTCCTCACACTCCACATGCTCATCATCGGCCCCAAATCCCTCCCCAAAACTGCTCACAACTTCCACTTCTCTGTCGACAACTCCACTCTGTCCCCATCCTCTCACATCCGCAACCTTGAAGTCATTCTGGACAGTAACCTATCTTTTCAACACAATGTCAACCACATCACAAGAACGACTTTCTTCCACCTCAAAAATATTGCCCGTCTCCGTCTTCTCTGCCGCTGAAACCCTGATCCATGCCTTCATCACCTCCAGACTTGATTACTGTAACAGCATCCTCTACGGCTCATCTTGCAAAATTCTCAATAAACTCCAATACTTTCAAAACTCTGCAGCCCGCCTGCTCACCCACACCCGCTCCCGTGAGCACACCACACCAGTCCTCCAGAAACTCCACTGGCTCCCTGTTTCTCACCAGATCCACTTTAAAATCTTCCTCCTCACCCACAAAGCCCTCCACGACCATACCCCCTGCTACCTCACCAACCTGCTTCCCCGCCATACCCCTTCACGCAACCTCCGCTCCTCTGATGCCAACTTCCTCTCCCCACCACTCAGAACCAAGTTCCGGACCTGGGGTGATAGAGCCTTCTCCATCGCTGCTCCCACCCTCTGGAACACTCTTCCCAAATCCATCTGGGACTGCCCAGACCTTCCCACCTTCAAAAGCCTTCTCAAAACACACCTCTTCAGATCTGCTTTCAACCTGGGATTAGTCTTCTGTGTCTTGTAATTATCCTGTCTTGTAATTGTCCTTATTATTATGTATTTTAAAATGTATTGCTTTTATATTTCCTGTATTTTATATTATTACTTTAAACTATTTTATGTTGAATTTTTGTTGTGTTTTGTTTTCATCCTGTGAAGCGTTTTTGAGTGCTCAGAAAAGCGCTATACCAAATAAAATGTATTATTATTATTACCTGAGCCCTAAGGCCCTTGTAATAGCAGAAATGTTTTGTTTTCATAACAGAAATCAGACTAAAGCCGAGAGCATTTTCATTCATGTGGCTGAACTCCCGACTTGTCTTAATTTTATAAGTTTGGAACGGGACCTTCTGATGCATTTAGTGACAGACTAGTATGTGGCATGCACTGTCGAGGCACAAAAAAGAGACATTTGTCCGAAAAAGATCTCACACTAGATAAAGCTATGGTTTTAGCTGTGTCAAACAGCAGCTAAAGATGCTTTGGAGCTTACAGAAAAGGGGATACAAAATGTCAATGAATTAAAATAAAAGACACTAACAAAAGTGCTACAGATGTGGAAAGACTTATTACCACACAAATGAGTGTTGATTTAAAGATAAAAATTGCAGGGAGTGTAATAAACCTGGCCACATCAAAAAAGAATGCAGACAGAAGACCAGCACCAAGTACAGGAAGGTGGTGCACAAAAGAAGGAAGGTGAGAATGTGATATGTGACACGTGAAAGTAAATCATCAGAATCAGATGGAGTAAGATGCTTGTAGTTACACAATATGGTTGAGGAGGGAGACAGAAAAATTGAGTCGGGTGTCAACTTGAAAATGGAGATGGACAGAGTCAGCTTTATCTGTTATCTCCCAATCAGACTACAAGCACTGGTTCCCAAAGCTAAGACTGCGAAAAAACTCTGTACGACTCTAGACCTACACCAGTAATAAAGTGTGGCCCAAAAGTAAATTGAAAATGACTGTGAAATTCCAAAAAAAGTCAAATGGCCCCCACTTTTTGGACATGAATGACTAAGGAAGCTCAGACTAGACTTGCACATCAATATATGTAGAAGACACATTGTAATAATGTGTGTAACAATACAGAAGGGATGTAACGATATGATAATTTCATGTCAGGGTTATAGAGACCAAAATCATTACAGTTATTATTGTCGCATTAGATTGGAATCAATCAATCAATCTTTATTGCAGACCTTAAGATCCATTAAACATATAAAAATACAATACAAAACATTAAAAACAAAACAAAACACTAAAACATTAAAAAACAAAACAATAAAAAGAAACATACAGCCCAAATGCCACTTTCTAACATACAAACATGTGTGCCAATGGTCCCACAGTCCAGATGAGTATCTAACAGAACTGCAGCCAGGGTTCGTTAACACACTGATTATGTCATTTTCAGACTCAGATGCCCTACACCTAAACTTATGCATAAGGTTGCGTAGCAACGCTGAGAAAGTGGGCACCCCAACACTAACAAACATCTGGCTTGCACTGGCGCTTCTTGGAATTCCCGGGTGTGCTCAAAATTTAAATTGTTTAAACATAACTAAAATAAATACTGTAGACACTGTTAGAAAAGCCACTATTGTGCATGTTTTGTGTTTCTTATGCTTCACAGAAGTGTTTTAGTGTTATATGTACTAATACCTAAACTTTAATTGTTGTACTATAAATATTTGTTCGTACTGTAACACTTCAAGATTAATTTAATTGAAAAGCGCTTAGCAAATACAATCTCTAATAATGTATCACTTTTGGCAGGTGTTGTGTCTGCTCTACTTTGTTCAGCTGTACTTGAATGCATTGTAAAATACCTCCTCTTTTTTCCTCTGAGGAAAGACCAATAATCATAAATCTGCACTAAGAGACCACGCCTTGTGGGTTAAATGTATACAGTTGAATATCTTAGTTGCTCAGACAGTAATGTGTTTATATAAGTTTAGATTGGGGTATCTTGTTTTTATTTAAACATTTAAGTTAGTGAGTTTATCAATGTGCAGTTGTCAATACTGTTTTTTAAATCATTTTAATGTTAAAAGTTAATACTTACCAAAGGGAGTTTTTTGCGGTCATCATTGTTACAGTTTACTGATACTCCCCAACAATACAATTTTGTTTCCCCAGTGAAAAAACTAAACACTGTGTCTTACAAAACCAGTAGTTCTGATTGAATCCGTGCCGTGATTTAACCCTGGCTCCACTCCAACATGCTACTGTGATTGGATAGATTCCTAACTTGTCACATCCGTCTAAATACAAAATTAAGTACGGCTGGATTTCGTCTGTTAGCATTTTGCCTCATTTTTATTTGTTGACTAAATTGTCAACATTCATTTGTTGTGATTTGTTATTGTTCAATTTTGGTCAGTTGATGATAACTATGACAATCATTTTCAATCAACAAGATTACCACTTGTGCTTACAAGTAAGAACATTTAGTTTTGCATAAAACATGAGTTGGAGCCACAGGAGGAACAGTTGAGGTTCAAGAAGGAAATGCTTGAATTGGAATTTGAAATGGCCGTCTTGCGGGCCGCTTCAGGTTGTGGGAGTCGATCAAAATACTCAAAAACACACAGTACATCAAGGTACAAAGTGCCCAGTCCAAACGTTGAGCCATTTGTGCAAAACCACCTGAAGACCAGGACCAAGCAGTGGTGGGTCGTCAGGGCCAGCAAGGCCTTTTCTGCTGGCCTAAGATAAATCATGATCATTAATTAATAAAAGTAAATTATTATAAATGTACTTTACCTAAATATATACTGCATATAAACATTCATCATATTCTCTTCATGTCATTTGAGACTCCAGTGTTGCTGTTTTTACGTTAGAGCTTGTATCCAATCAGAATTCAGCTAGCGTGTTGCCAGCGCTGAATGAAATCTTCCTGAGGCCTTCTGAATTAACAATGCGGCGGTCTGTGCAGTGTATGTTAACGGTGCACATACGATTGATAGACACTTGCAATAGCCAATCAGATCACAAGTTGTTGACTCTAAGCCTTCCTCGGTTACCACACGTTAAACCATTGAACGTGACATTAATGCATCCTATTATTTGGATACTCCCTTGTGACTCACACAAATGAGTATCCAATCACAAGTTGTGAGTTAAAAAAGCAGGAAGTGCTGCACCAGAGCCATACCTGGAAAACAGAGAAATCTGATATTAACTCACTTTTTTAAGCCACGAAGGAGAGCAAAACATTTCTTGGGTTGCAGATATATATTTGCAAGGCTTATTTCAAGAGGGACATTTCAAAAGAAGCTGGATCTTGTGATACTAAGTCGGCTGACCCCCGAGCTTGCTAACCTACCCCAACCAGTGAGATCGTTTGTCGGCTACTTTCAATTGAATCAATAAACTATGAATTTAACTTAGGCTTACGGCTTCTGAGGAATTCTGCAAATTGTGAGTTAAAATATTTAATTTCTTCCGGTTTAATATGTTTTTACAATTATTTTTATTATTTTGACATTCCCACATAGAGATATGTTTTAATAGCCCAGTAGTGCGCAAGTGTACTTCTGTATAGCATTTATCCAGCCATGGTTATGTAGTAACATATATTATGGTATCAAAGTTGGACGAAGTAGGCCATCACTAAGGGCCTACGTGTGAAGCACAGCCCTCCATTGGGACTTAGCTCAAATTCAACCAAAAAAAGACACTGACACCAATTCTGGAATCATTTCTTTACATATTCATAATAACATTTTTGAGATCAAGTCAAAAATTCCAATACTTTACATTTTGCACTGTTGGATGTTAAGAAGAGGCAGCACGGTGATACAGGGGTTACTGCGTATGTCTCACAATACGAAGGTCCTGAGTAGTCCTGGGTTCAATCCCAGTCGCGAGATCTTTCTGTCTGGAGTTTGCATGTCCTCCCCATGACTGTTTGAGTTTCCTACGGGTACTCCGGCTTCCTCCCACTTCCAAAGACATGCACCTGGGGATAGGTTGATTGGCAACACTAAATTGGCCCTAGTGTGTGAATGTGAGTGTGAATGTTGTCTGTCTATCTGTGTTGGCCCTGCGATGAGGTGGCGACTTGTCCAGGGTGTACCCTGCCTTCCACCCGATTGTAGCTGAGATAGGCGCCAGCGCCCCCCGCGACCCCAAAAGGGAATAAGCGGTAGAAAATGGATGGATGGAGTGTTACCACATAATGTTATTTAATTTAACTTGTTAGATTCGAACCAGCTACAGAAATGCATTTTGATGAGTCCAGTCTTAGCGTTCCAACTAATCCTTGATGTCTGATTGCATTCTGGTTGGCTGGCAGTCAATGACACCCACCCACGGCTAGTCACACTAAGGGACCAGTGTGATCGAGCCAAAATTCTACAATTTTCATGTCTGTAGTTTGCTCTTTTCACTACGTTGTTTAGTCAGTACGGGATGCTGCGGGTACACTGATCATACGGAAAATTATTAAAAGGACCATTGCTATGTTTTCTGGGGAAGATACTGCAAGGACTCTTAACCGTTGGTGGCAGGAAAGTTTTTACACTGTATTTTGACCTTTGGAATTTTAACAGATGGAAGCTGTAAATCATATATCACACATCTGGAGGTCCTTCATTAACTTTCACTACATCATTAGCCACACATCAGATAACTCCCAGGTAGATTCAGGCAAAGAGCAGAAAAAACAGTGATTGTACAGAGACATTTACCCATAAGATGGTTTAATCAATGGCCTGCTGTGCAGAGGCTACTTGGCAGCTGGGCGGCTATCAAGAACTACTTCTTGTCACTGGGACAGAATCAGTGCCCAAAAGCACTGTGGTTTCTGTTCAAAAACAGATCAGGAGAATAAGAGGCTACCTGGCTTACCTAAACATGCTGAAGATATTCCAAAAAATTGTGCTACTGTTGTAGGGTCAGGATGAGACAATCTTTATGACATAATGCTCACGCTCAAGACAAAGCTCCTACAGCGACAAACTGATTTCTTCTTTGGAATGAAGACTAGAGTAATCGCAATATTTTCCTGACAAAATAGCAGCAATGACTGAACAGAATTTTTCCAAATTCTGCAAGGCTGCACTCAACTAACTGGTAACAAGTGTGAATTCACAAACAAGTTGCTGAATCTGATTATCGCTCAGCTTCTAAAACTTGTAGCGCATCCTCCGTATATTCAGACTCAACAATGTAGGGTTCTGGATCATCAATTATATCCACTGTATATGCTACTGCTAAGCGACATCATATGCGATTACAGTGGAACATCGTACAAACCTAATTCATTATTGAACAGGGTTCGAACAGTAAATGGAAGTGTTCAAAGCAGATTTCTCGACGAAAATGTTTTTAAAAACCGAATAATGGGTTCCAGCCTCGACAAAGGTCCTTATTTTGGTTAGGGTTTGTAAACCTTGACCCAGTGACGTGCAGTCAGGGGAGGCAGGTGCCATCATGGAAAGAAAATAAATGTAAAAAGAAAAAAATAATAATGAAATTGTTATATGTATCTAGTCATTATACTATAAAGTTATTTTCCATTTAACTTCACCAGTTTTATATTATTTTTATTCAAAATCCCGGAATTTTCACATTTGCCGTTCAAATACTGAGAGGAGACTTGCGGTGAGTCACAGCCAGTTGAGCCTCACCGTGGATTGCACAATGACTCGGCTAACTGTTGGCTGCTGTGCAGTGAGACCGTATTGTTATATGAATTATATTATACAATTCCATAGTTTAGTTAGCTGAGGTATATAATGTATAGTTTATTTTGCCAACAACTGTATGTATGTAACATATTTCTTGTGCTGGGCAATCAAAAACGGCTGGTAAGACACACTGTGTGAGGCTCGCCTCCTGGTGGTAGAGGGCGCTAGTGATCCCACAGATCATTCTTGCGAATACTCGGCTAGGCCTGGGGATATCTGAAGCCGGTATGTTTTAAAGATATTGTTTGCAACCGTCTAACATTTTACAACTAATTGTAAACTTATAGGTGCCTACCATCAGGACCGAGTTGCTAAGAAAGAGTGTGTCGATGTTGAGGTATTAAGCCAAGTTGGAAAGTGAATTTGTTTGCTAATAGTAGCTACTAGCCGTACCCATGTATTTTCTATGGACGGTTAGCATCGGGTTTTAATCATGTTTCCTCCAATGTTTCTGATTGAATTCATATTTATGTTGAGTCTTTATTTTGGGTACTTAAATATGGTGACTGTGTATTGTGGCCTTTTAAGGCCATATGCATTTTTTATGCTACAGTAAAGACAATGAATGAACACTGCCGCTGGAGCACGGTTAAACCTGTCATAGTGACAACACCTTAATGTTTGTTATTTTGTACATACATGTGATGATTTAATATTGTTAATTTTAGCAGTATTATTGCTAATAATGATAATAATAAGTGGAATTTATTTATTGAAGTTCGAATGATAGATGACTTAATGTTGATATTTGTGTGCGCACATTGATTATACTCCGGGTCCCTTGCCTCGCACTTCATTGCTCTGCGGCCTTTTGCACTACCTAATACACAACCTGCCCATAAACTGAACTTTCAATACAAACTGCCATATCCACAACGCCAACCCGTGTGGCTGTATGAACTGCGAAAGCACATATGGGCTGCTATCAGTCTCATATGGCTGCTATAAACTTGAAGAACTTTTGATATTACTTTTTATGAATTACCTGAACTAAACCAACATTGTTTGTTGAGATTCTTTTCTGTTTTTTTCATTTGATTTGAATGGCCATTCCTATTAATGTATGTCCAATAGTTGTTGCACTGTACATATTTAAATAACACCAGTATCATTTAAAGTATTTAATTGTGTCCGTCCTACTCTCTCCGAGTCGTAATCTAGACTTCTGATTAGCCCAAATATTGAGAACTTCTACTATATTAGCTAAAGTACCTGCTACATTAGGTTGAAGTACCAATGATTATCACACACACACTAGGTGTGGTGAAATTGTCCTCTGCATTTGACCCATCCCCTTGTTCACCCCCTGGGAGGTGAGGGGAGCAGTGAGCAGCAGCGGCCGGGAATCATTTTTGGTGATTTAACCCCCAATTCCAACCCTTGATGCTGAGTGCCAAGCAGGGAAGAATGCTGGAATGTTTTTTTAAACAAAACCAGTTAACTGCTGCCAATCAAATGGTGAATAAAATACTCAGTCTATAGGGTTGATATGTTTATAAATCTGACTGTGATGAAGTCTGTGCCTCACCAGCCATGAACCTCACCGCACGTCACTGCCTTGACCACAATACAAAGAGCTATACAATACCTTATATAAAACAAACATAACAAGGAAATGATGGATCAACTGTCTATTAACAGGCCAAAACAATGATGACAACTAGCTCAGCACTAATAGAGGACTTTCACAGAAGTATTTCAAGTGGTCTCACAAATCACAAAAAACCTTGACTTTAACATCAATATTGCTACAATAATAAACATTTAAAAAGAAAAAAATCAATTCATGGTTGTTCCTCGCAGAACGAGAGGGGCTACGAAGGGGAGGGGCTGTGCCTAACGAGGGGCCATTAGGGACATTATTCAAAATAGCCTCTTACATACACTACTGAAATGCTACCACAAACAATTGAAGACACTTTCTCTCACACAGTACTGAAATCTTCTCATTCACACTACTGAAATCCTGTCATTCACACTACTGATTTTTTTTTCTTATTACACTACTGAAATCCTCTAACACACACTGCTGAAATCCTCATTCGCAGCGATTTTCTTTTTCTCATTCACACTACTGAAATCCTCTCACAAACACTGCTGAAGTCCTTTCACAAACTACTGAGACTTTCTCACATATACGACTGACATGCTCATACACACTCACACTTTGCACTAAAACTACTAAAAAGCTTTACCATACATTAGTAAAATGCACTCAGCTGAAATGTTTTGATATAAAATGGTAATGAGGTGGCAATTTGTCCAGGGTGTACACCACCTTTTGCCTGATTGCAGCTGTGATAGGCTCCAGCCACCCCTGCGACACGCGGTAGAAAATGGATGTATGGATGGAACTATAACAGCTGAGTAGTGAATATTAAGTTTATAGTTAAACCGAAACAGGAAGATTCTGCACAGGGAAGTACATGTGCCTTTGCTGACTTTGAAACACTTGAACCCTTGCTTCAACCACAATGTATGTTTATCTGACATTCTTAATTTTTCTATTTCAGGCATTATTTTTTGAAGAGAGAGGCAAAGGAGAGGATTTTTTTAAAGTTTGTATTACTGCTGTTCTGCAATGCATTAAGGGGCTGCAAAGAGAGGAGTCTGACAATTTCCATCAGGAGAGGCTTTATTGAGAGCTTAATGAGCACGCTCAAACTGTATATGCATTTGTTGGTGTGCGTGATTATAGGGATGTCGAAAACCTTTAGGATAATTGTATAGATGTTTTCACTAATTGCTGCATGAACATGAGGCCAGACAGAGAGCCACTGAAGGGACCATAATTTGCAGAGGTGGGTAGTAACGCGCTACATTTACTCCGTTACATCTACTTGAGTAACTTTTGGGAGAAATTGTACTTCTAAGAGTAGTTTTATGCAACATTCTTTTACGTTTACTTGAGTATAGTTATAGAGAAGAAATGCTACTTTTACTCCGCTCCATTCATCTACATTCAGCTCGCTACTCGCTGCTGATTTTAATCGATCTGTTAATGCACGCTGTTTTTTTTTGGTTTGTCAGACAGACCTTCAAAATAGGATTTATCACATGCCTGCTTTTCACCAATCAAATGCAATCACTGGTGACATTTGACTCCGTATCACTCGGGGGCCGGTCTTCACCCTGTCTACAATATCGAGTGCGGGCCGTGATGGCAATGCTTTTAACTTCCTCTTTAACATGTCATTGCGCCCGCTTTCACACAATGCTATCTGCTTGTTGGCCGGTTGCATGCTATACGCAGCTTTTGTCACCTCACGCAGGTACCTGCAAGGCATACTTGTTCAACAGCCATACAGGTTACACTGACGGTTGTAATATAAACAACTTTAAAACTCTTATTAATATGTCCCACACTGTGAACCCACACCAAACAAGAATGACAAACAAACTTCAGGAGAACATCCTCACTGTAAGACAACATAAACACATCAGTACAAATACCCAGAATCCCATGCATCCCTGACTGTTTCTGGCTACATTATATACACGCTAGCACCAAACCACGCCCCCCCAGCCCCACCCACATCAAGCAACGCACGGAGGGAGGGAGGGGGAATGATGCTAGCGGTATAATGTTCCCAGGAATAGTCAG
This sequence comes from Nerophis ophidion, assembly GCF_033978795.1. Lineage (NCBI taxonomy): Eukaryota > Metazoa > Chordata > Actinopteri > Syngnathiformes > Syngnathidae > Nerophis > Nerophis ophidion. Next base: position 56,277,221 of record NC_084615.1, on the reverse strand, counting down.
GGATGCATTGGATTTTGGGTATTTGTACTGTTGTGTTTATGTTGTCTTACAGTGCGGATGTTTTACCGAAATGTGTTTGTCATTCTTGTATGGTGTGGGTTCACAGTGTGGCGCATATTAGTAAGAGTGTTAAAGTTGTTTATATTACAACCCTCAGTGTAACCAGTATGGCTGTTGAACAAGTATGTCTTGCAGCGGTGGGCGTGCGTCTGCAGGAGCCACATACAACGTGAAACTAAGCTGGTAAGCTGTTTGTGCATGTTGTAGTGGGCGTTAAAGGCAGCGCTTTCATTACACTGCCTTATTATTGTTGTTTGAAGGAATATCATCAGACATTCGCGAGAATAGATACTTTGAGAATTCGGAAACCTCCGGAAAATATGGGAGCGTTGGCAAGTGTAATAATTTTATTTATAAATGGTTGATTTATGTAACCTATATAAATGAATCATTTATAAATGTACGTCATTAGGCCAAATGAACCTCTTCAACATAAGTGTAATGCTGTCAAACGGCATTCATGTAAAACTCGCGGGCCGCACTAACATAACATTTTCTCATTAAGGTGCGGGCCGCATGTCTGAGACCCCTCGTTTATATATAGCACAAAGCAAAAAAAATAAAACTGTATGCAGTGTTATTTCATTTTAAATTTCAAAATAATTTTGCGGCTCTCATTGTTTTCTTTATTTTATGAAACGTGTCAAAATGGCTCTTCGAGTGATAAAGGTTGCCGACCCCTGCCATAGGCTCACTCAATCTCAGAAAATAACTTAAATTTGGAACACACATCATTGTTTTCACAGCTTTTTGGTTGTTAGAGGTAGAGTGTTTTAATGTAGAGTTCTAAATCTTTTTTAAAGGCACAAAAAACAGGTCGGGTATTGAGAAACTTACATTTATGAATATAAAACTTAGCCAATAGTATAATGAGGTTGCAAAGGTAAATTTCATTTTCAATTTTTTTTTCAATACAGTGTAAAACCAAATATATATTATTGTTTTAGTTGCTTAAGAGATATTCCTGGCTCCGAATTTCTTCATTGCTATTTTTATGTTTTTGTGCATTACTTGTTGCCGTCATCATTAAACGAACATGTTACTCATCAGTTACTCAGTACTGGAGTAGTGTTTTCAAAAAATACTTTTTACTTTTACTCAAGTAAATATTTGGGTGACTACTCCTTTCTTTTACTTTAGTAATTCATCTCTAAAGTACGTTTGTATGTGCATATACATATATATATATATATATATATATATATATATATATATATATATATATATATATATATATATATATATATATATATATATATATATGTACATATATATTTATCTACATGTGATATGTACATACAGTATATATAGTACAAGCATTTTGATGGCAAACAGGTGGCGGATGGTCTTTCATGGCTGTGTGGATGGCTTCAGCCGGACTATTATATACTTAACGGTGTTTGTCCAAACACAGAGCCTAAACAGTCTTTTCATTATTTCTAGACACAGTACAGAACTTATAAATTTAGGATTGCCTTGAAGGGTTAGATGTGATCATGGTATGGAAAATATAAATATTGCCCGTTTTATGTTGGAGAGAAGAGGCTTGAACAGTGTTATTACAGATGTATCAGATTAGATTAGATAGTACTTTATTTATTCCGTCAGGAGAGTTCCTTCAGGAAAATTACAATTTTCAGCACAATCCCATTCAAGATCAAACAAACATTACAGGGAGACAGAACAGGATCGCTGACGGGTCTGCCGGCTTCCAGCGCCCCTTACAAAAAAGATAACATACAGGTAAACAAGGGGGGAGGGGGGGGGGGGGGGGATAGGAGAAAAAAATAGAAGATTAAAATAAAATTAAAAAAAAGATTACAACCAAAGGATTGAAAGACTATGGGCGGAACTCAACAGAGTTTTAGACACTTAATACATATATTTAACCTCATGGAGGAACAGCATGTCCTAGATTCACTAAATGAACCGCATGTATTTTGTCTGCATTATGTATATTTATGAAGAATTGAAAGAGCAATTAAGGAACTCATCAATCAGTGGAACAACCATGGCCTCTCTATGCAAAGGGGGCAGACACCTCTTCAGCGGTGGCATTTGGTTCCCATTAATAATGCAGGACGGTCAGCGTATGTTTTGGTATTTCATTTTTTTTTTTTTTTTTCAAAAAGGGACATTGACAAACAAAACATGACTGGTTTATTTGATTTTTTTTTCAAATACAAAAAAGAAAATTGAAAAACAAGACTGAGTGTCTTGTTTGGTTTTGAAAAGTAAAATGAAGATCCCCAGTAATCAAAAAAGGGAAAAACAGACCAAAACGGATGTTTTTTAATTAGCAGACACGGGAAGTTGTATTTTCAAAGTAAAAGCAGGGCTACTACAGTACCCATGTATCTGGCTAAAATGTCTTTGGAGCCCTACACAGTTATTGGAGGCAAAAATGGATTTGATCGCATATTATAGTACAGATTCTCTTACAGAACAGTCCACGGTCCTGTCTTTAAAATAGCTACTTCCGATTCTGGATTCGGAATATGGAAACTCATCAATTTCATTCTGCTTCTCAGTTTCAGTTTCTGTTTATATGTCTGTAGATATATCTGTAGAAGTCTTGGAACTTTGTGCCATGTCTAAAAAATGTTCTTTACATGTTGGCCCTGCGATGAGGTGGCGACTTGTCCAGGGTGTACCCCGCCTTCCGCCCGATTGTAGCTGAGATAGGCACCAGCGCCCCCCGCGACCCCAAAGGGAATAAGAGGTAGAAAATGGATGGATGGATGTTAGCCATCTAAGTAGATATAGCCATCTGTATATGCAGACGTCAAAATCATTTTTTCTTTTTAAAACCAAAAATGAAAAATATTTTTTTTTCCAATTTTTATTTTTTGTATCATAAAATGAAATTCAAATAAACCTGTCGTTTTTTGATATCCCTTAATGAAAAGACAATTGAAATACCAAAACACACATGGACCCAGGAATCCATCCAAATCTAAACAGCATTTTTGATGCTGACAACTACTATGGTATTGATGATGACGAGCCACTACCTGAACTCCAAATAAATAATAACTGTGTAATTCCAGACATTGATGTAACTATTAATGACACAACAGTGAACCTTATTCATCAACTGGACCCACTTGAAAATGAGGGCAACTATTCAATAGACATTATTTCTTCAGTTCTGCACTTTATTCATGAATAACATGGGAATTATAAGGTTTGTTAAAATGTTTTCTTCACATGAGGAGAAAATAAGTGTTTATATATATACTGTATATATATATATATATATATATGTATATATATATATATATATATATATATATATATATATATATATATATATATATATATATATATATATATATATATATATATATAATGGACAAAACAGCACAAACATCATTTTTTTACAGCACAAACAAAAGGCAGTGTTAATTTAATATTTGCAATTATAAGTGGGGCCAACTCCACCCACGTATCGTACAAAGGGCATTTTCATCTTATTTGTTTTCATTTTAACTGTCTAAAGAAGTATATATAAAAAGACGTTTTGGCAAGAATATAAAATAAACTATCAAAATGAATGTAAATATGTTTCAAAACATACCTGAGTCAACTTAATTGTGGTGAAGACGAGAATATAGTGCAAAGGTTTCTTTATTCCAGCAATTAGATCAACATGGTTAAACTAATATGACTGTGGGACTACCAAGGACGGACATGACAGGCTCAACGGTTTTGTGATTTGGTTTATTTTTCAATAAACTTATCCTGGTTTTCAGCAATCACCTCTCGTGACGGTCTCGTTCCTTGGGTTTCTTTTCAGTCATCCGCTCTCGTCTCCGTCTTGCTCGTGCTCTCTCTCGACCATCAACTCCAACTTCTCCAACCCCTTCCTTTCCGGCTGATGCCCTTTTATAGATTGACAGGTGATCAGAAAAAAGCGCCCAGGTGTGGTTTCTACGCACCTGTCGCCGATCTCGGAGCCGGCCCCGGGACACCCCGCCTCGCTGCAGGTGCGCAGGCCTCGGCCCCTCACATACCTCCACCGCCAGACTCAGGCCGGGACGCAGTCCGGCCGCGCCTACACCTCCCAACCACCTCAACCCGTGAGGGAGCGGGAAAAGAAGTCGGCCACTGCCATCTGTGCACTCGGTCTTTTCTTCATTTCTTCTCTTCTCTTCTTCCTGTCTCCTTTTCTTCTTCTTCTTCCTTTCTCTTCTTTTCTTCTGCTAGTCTTTACCGCTCATCCTCTTCTTGGCTTCTCATCATGTCCTCTTCCTGCTTTGTCACCTTTTCTTCATTCCTCCTCTTTCCTTCTGTCTTCTCCTTCTATTTCTTCTTCATCTATGTCTTCTTCTTCTAAAGTGGGGGGCCATTTACCCCCCCAGCCCCCACCCGGTCCGCCAACACCTGCAGGATCTGGCACTGTCGGCAGGCCTCCTCGAGCCGCTGTCGGCTGCTCTCTGCCACCTCGGCGAGCATTCCCGCAAAAGCCGTCAGGGGGTCGTCTTCCCCCACTTCCGGTGGTCCAGCCTAGTTGGGCGCCAAATTGTCTTGCACCTCCGGGTTCTTCGGACCACCAAGGACGGACATGACAGGCTAGACGGTTTTGTGATTTTGTTAATTTTTCAATTAACTTATCATTCTGCTTTTCAGCAATCGCCTCTTGTGACGCTCTCGTTCCTCGGGTTGCTTTTCAGCCATCCGCTCTCGTCTCCGTCTCGCTCGTGCTATCTTTTGGCCATCAACTCCAATTTCTCTAACCCCTTCCTTCCCGGCTGCTGCCCTTTATAGATTAAAAGGTGATCAGATAAACGCGCCCAGGTGGGCCCTCTATGCACCTGTCACCGATCTCAAAGCCGGCCCCGTCACACCCCGCCTCACTGCAGGTCCGCAGGCCACGCCCCCTCACAAAGACATAGGCTCATAACATGTTACCCAAAATATTTTAATACTTCCTTTGATATAGTTTTGATGAATATGGCTTACAACTTCGGAAAACCTCAAATTTGAAAGTTCAGAAAATCTGGGATTTTTTAAAAATCCAAGCAATGAGCATCAAAATCATAACAAATAAAGGCTTAACATTCTTCACTGGGTATGTAATGAGTTTATTACACGTTAGTATAAATTACATTTGAAGATGAATTGCTGATATGAGTTGACTTTCACATAATATTCGAATTTTTCAAGTTTCACCTGTATAAAAATACATCACTTATATAGAATAATGGATTTTCAAATTAAACCAATAACTCTCATTCAGAACGCAGACCAGAAAGGTAGGGCCAGAGAAATTGAAATACAGACCCGAGTTTTAAGAGCATAGGATGTTTATGCCATGCCGGGGGTGTCCAAAGTGAAGCGCAGCGGGCAATTTTGCAGCTCAGGTTGGCATGCAGCATTATGTCAGAAAAAAAAGTTAAAGAAAAAAGAGCAAAAGGATATAAAGTGATTAGAAAAAAAGCTAAAAATAATAAGAAATCAGGTGTGCCCAAACTTTCTAAAAGTCAAAGCATGCAGGGGCCATGTTGATATGTTATACTGTATGTTGTTAAAAAAAAAAAAGGAATGCCATTACCCGTTGCTGTGCATCAAAACTTGGTGTTAGCTTTGTGTTTTAAATGATTAATAACTTTTAAGTATCAAAATGTCAGGTTTTTCTTCACAATGTTATATCATTTTGCTTTTTTTTTCCATTTTTACTGTTATTTTTTCATAAAATATGTTGCAGGTCATCAAATTTCAAGTTGTGGCCCGCAAATGGCTCCCTTGCCACAGTTTAAACATCCCTATAATAACTAATAACACTGCCACACTACTACAAGAAACGGGTAATTAATTACGTTTAGGCACGTTACAACGCCGTTAGCAATAGCTTGATGTAACGTGGCTTTATGTCAACAACAAGACAGCCTCTTAGGTGCAGCAAGTTCAATGCAGGAAATATCTATTTATTAGTGAAACCAACAGGCAGCGCTGAACTAAAATGACCTGGATATGAAATAGGAAGAGGCACCATCACACTGTGACACAGCAGGCAACAACATACACACACGTACGTACACAATGGGAATATTGAACAACAAATAAATGGTTGAAGTGTCAAACTTGCCATCCAAAATGTACCCTGTTTGTTGACAAGAAGATATGAAAGCCATCAAAGCACATTCCATCTCTTTATTGAAAGCAGAGGTAATATAATCCAGTGAAACGATTCAGAAGAGCAGGCGTCAAAGCTGAAAAACTGAACTGGGAAATGCTAAAGCTAAAAAAACGCGGCTCCGTTGTAACCCCTGTTGACTATGCCTAAAGCCCTGCCTCTCAAACAAGACCACTTTATCAAAGCCTACTATTGTTGAGGTGAGTAAAGACTTCAATCACTATTTGAGGAAATACATTAAAAAACGCTACTTTTTGAAAACATTCGATTTCCAGTGTTATGTTAAATAAACTGTAAATCTGTTCAAAAGCTACAAGTAGCATATAAAAATCACATTTACATATGTTTTTTTTTAAATTATTTTTAAGTCAGGCATTGGTAGTACTGTCAAGAGCCACGTTCATGTGTTTTTCTTTTCCCTCAAACATGGGTGACCTGGCAATTAGTGTCCATCAGCAGCCTTAAGAATTTCCTTCTTGGTCCTCCTAAAACAACTCCATTATTTCTTAGACTTAGACTTATCCCCAAGTCATCAGAGAATTTAACACAGATCATCAAGTTGGGTCGTAGGATACCCTTTGGAAGTCTCGTATGGCTCCCTCCATACGGCACAGCGATTTATACAAAATTTGCACTACCGCTTTGTGCCAATTTTGCTTGACAGTTCCACTAGTATCTCTTGACCGGGACTTCTTCTGCACTTTAAACACAAAATCATTAAAAAAAAAGATCAGACAGCAAAATGCATTTTGTGAAAATGTTGATGTTAGCAGGCATTTGATCCAAAAGTTGGATGTGATAATGTGAGGAACATAGATGTAATTTTAATCATGAGATCACATCATTCTTGAGCATTATTCTAATCTCTTAAACTCACTTACTATGTGTGTGACCCTCAAAACCGGCAATTATGGCTTGGTTTAATTCCTCATCATCTGAAGAGTCAGGTGGAAGAGTTTCCACAAGTGTCAAACATGAAGAGTAGTCACCATCATGGTTGTACCAATTATCTCCATGATCCATGATCGATGATCCATGATTGGTCATGATGATCATCATGACCAAGACTGCTGACAGTGTGATTGGAGCCATAGCTGTCCTTATGACCAGTACTAGTGCCAGGTTTCCATCTCCATCATTACTCCTTATTGTTCTAAACAGCTCCAGACTGGATAAACTGATCGGAATGAAACTGGTCTCACTGGTGACGGTGGCAGAGAAGAGGACTGTGGACAAACTAGTGTGCATCCTGGATGATGCCAGTCACCCTCTGCATAGCGTTATCAGTAGCCTGAGGAGCCTCTTCAGTGCTAGACTGCTTCATCCCAAGTGCAGGACTAATAGACTCAAAAACTCCTTTGTCCCACACGCTATTCGACTGTACAACTCCTCTCTGGGGCGGGGGCCAGGGGCTACTGGGATGACAGGAGAGGCAAAACAATAACAGTGCAATACGTTTTCATAACATGGTCACTACTGCCTACTTTCTCTTGTTATATTCTTATTTTACTGTTATATTTGTATTCCCATTGTTGCTTTTTATTTTTTGTTCTTATTGTAATATTTCTCTATTTTGTTACCATTTAAACCCACATTATTTACTTTTTTAAATTGATCTAAACTCTGTACACTGATGCTGGAATTTAAATTTTCCTGAAGGAACTCTCCTAAAGGAATCAATAAAGTACTATCTATCTATCTATCGATCTATCTAGCTATCTATCTATCTAAACCTGGTAGCAGCCCTGGTGGTGACATTACCGCTAATGTCTGTGTGAATCTGAGGACCATCAACTTCAAAACAATCATCATCGCTGCTCTTAGTTGCAGACATCTTTAACGTTGATCAGGTCAAAATGGAAGAACAGTCCTTTTCTTCTTCAAAGTCGATCTTAAACAGAGAAAGAACATTTTTTATTTTTCTATTATCATGTTTCGCAAAAAACATTTAAAAAAAACAAACAAAACCACAAACATACTAAAGGGGTTTTTTATGGTCTCACATACAAGGCTTTGGTCTTAAAGACCTTGTGAATTAGGATCCTGTTATGTCCCCTGTTTTCACCCTGTCCATGCCAAAGTTTCCTTGTCTTTTCTTCTGATATTCCCCTCCTTTCTGTGTGACGCGGTTCACCGACCTTTGCTCTCTGCCCCTTTTCCAGGCATTCCCGCCATTTGTCCCTCAATTAGCTCACATTGGGCCGCCAATTCAAGTGTGCGATCGAGCACCAACCCTTGTCCATTTTCCAGCAGTAAGTTTATGGCGAATATAGCTCGATGTGCATTTGCTAGTATTAGCATCTTTAATATGAAAAACTACAGTCCTTTGCAGCATGTATTAAACCTGTGGAGAATTGTTGTACAGTCTAACTTGGATTTTGTGAAATGTCTGGCGGGCGAAGTGGCATTTACTTGTGGCACGAAGTATCCGTTCAAAGCAACAACAGCGTCATCATAGTCTGTTGCACCTCCAGTGTTATCCAGCGTTGAGAAGACGTCCTGTGTGTCCGGTCCTGCATGATGCAAAATAAGTGCTCTCCACCGCTGTTTCACGGAATCATCGGTGTCTTCTGTGATGATCAGACCTTTTCCATCAACAAAACGTTCAAATGACATTAGCCAACTTGTCCACCGCGGTCCCAACGTCGCAGGGTCGGAGTAGCAATCAAACGCAGGCAGGCTCGTCTTCTCCATGCTAACGCTATCAGGAAATTTTTGCTACACTTCAGGTTAAACTTTAGTTTTTTGACGTTATCTCACTTGGCTTGCAGGCTCTGTATATCATTTGTCGCCATTGTTATGTCCTCTGTTTTCACCTATATGCTTATTTAGGTGTAATATAATAATAAAAGGCCCTGCGATGAGGTGGCAACTTCTCCAGGATGTACTCCGCCTTCCGCCGGATTGTAGCTGAAATAGGCACCAGCGCCCCCCCGACCCCAAAGGGAATAAGCGGTAGAAAATGGATGGATGGATGGATAATAATAAAAGGTGTCTCAATGCCTTGAATCCCTCTCCTTTATCAACAACCTCGAGAGTCCAACTCTCCTTCGCTCTCATGACGTCACACACTGAACACAGGCTACGGTGGCTCGGACATGACAAAACAGTACATGACACATCTCATTCAGCTCCTGACCACTCTGTAGTTTAGGGGACACCAGCTTTTTGCTACATGCCATAAGTAATTGGTGGCCAAAAAGAAGATAAGGATACTAAAAAAACAACGAAAGCTTTAGGTTATGTAGCAAAACAATGTGTTGTACACTCTTTGTTATTATAGTGTGTGTGTAGCGGCACACTTTGGCTTCTTGTGCTGGAGCATACTCAGCCAGTTTGGATTCCTATCCAAATTCCTCACGATCCTTGTAACTGTTGCAACTAATAATTATTATAATTTGATTTATTTCTCTAAAAACATAAATCAAAATAATAAAGGTTCATAAGAAGGCTTTATTTAAGTTACTATGGTTAAAAATGTCATTTCATGCCTTTTTGTTAAGTTTGTGGGCATACTTTTATTTTGAAGTGTCTCGTTTGGTCTGCCGTCTGATGTAAGGAAGCGACTTCCGGGTTTGAGTAAACATTTTGACGCAATGTGAAGGGAGAAAGAGAGAGACTGACTGTCACAAAGACTAAAAAGTGTCACAAGGACTCTAAGCGTTTGGGCTGTAAGAGCCTGAAGATCACAATTTCCTCCTAAAAGAAGCATGCAGGCCAACAAGGTATTTGTTTCTCATTTCTGTTTGTATTTTACTTCGGTAAAATGTTTGATCCACATGCTGTGCATGTTGTTATTTTTACGTTTGTAACGTGCTTTATTTTATTTCAGTTTTCACAGTGAATTTGAAGGAAAGGGAAGCCTTCACATAAATCAGTTCAAGAAAGCCATTGTGTCTGTGCTGTTTGGAGGGAGTTACAATCTTCCAACAGTTTCATGATGGAATGCAAGCCACGGTTCGAATTTGTGGACAACTGTCCTACCCTTTTGATGTCAAGATTGGAGTGAAACAAGGATGTGTCTTTGCCCTGGTTATTTTCAACATATTCCTTACCACAGTCACCATCATTTCAAATAAGCATCTAAAGAACACGGATTAGTTTCCGCCTGGATGGCAACCTATTTAACATCCGGCGCCTCCAGGCAACCACCAAGACTGCTGCCCCCCAGGTCTGTGAACTGCAGTATGCTAAAGACTGCATGCTGATTGCGGTCACCCCCGACTCCCTTTAGAATGCCCACAATGTGGTAGCTGCCACCTACAGAGCTGTTGGTTTTCAGATAAACATCAATAAGACACACATTGTCCCCCAGCCAAGCTCTGCTATTACTCAAACACCTGTTTTCTACATTGACAATACCCCTCTGGAAACGATACCACACTTCTAATACCTTGGCAGTATCATCTCTGACAGCTGTAATGTTGACGCAGACATCCAAGCCCGCATCAGCCTTGCCTCCGCCACATTTGGCTGCTTAATATCCCGGGTCTTCAATAAATAAGAACCTGAAGACAGCAACCAAGGCAGCAGTACACCAGGCAGTATGTGTGTCCACATTACTGTATGGCTCTGAAGCCTGGACACCATACAGACGACTAATCAAATCGCTGGAGACCTTTCACATCCGCTGCCTCAGAAAGATCCTGGGCGTGCAGATCCTGCAGACGTGTGTGCACAGAAGAAATACTTGTCGGTATTGGGTCCGTTGTTATAAAAGCTAAAAAGAGCGTCAGATATAGTTTGTTTTCCTCCGCTACAATACATTATCCGCTACAATACATTATCCATCCATCCATCCATTTTCTACTGCTTATTCCCTTTGGGGTCGCGGGGGGCGCTGGTGCCTATCTCAGCTACAATCGGGCAGAAGGCGGGGTACACCCTGGACAAGTCACCACCTCATCGCAGGGTCAACACAGATCGACAGACAACATTCACACTCACCTTCACACACTAGGGCCAATTTAGTGTTGCCAATCAACCTATCCCCAGGTGCATGTCTTTGGAGGAGGGAGGAAGCCGGAGTACCCGGAGGGAACCCACGCAGTCACGGATAGGACATGCAAACTCCACACAGAAAGATCCTGAGCCCGTGATTGAACCCAGGACTTCTCAGGACCTTCGTATTGTGAGGCAGACGCACTAACCCCTCTTCCACCGTGAAGCCCACAATACATTGTATTACTTAATTTTATCAGGTGTGATGGCTAATATGAAGTAGAAATCCTAAATAAGTTAAACCGGATCTATAACGTAGCGTTTTTATTTTGAAACCGGAAAAGTGTTTGATTGTTTTGAGAAAGTGTCTTGACACGTTTTGATGTCGGATTGACTCTTTGCACACAAAAAAAGTATCCTTTCAACATCCTACCGTTGAAAACATGGAATTATCGCACAGAGGCCACGTGTGGCTGTGGAGCAGTACGGAGAATGTCCCACCTGCTAGAATGTGGCGATACCCCCCAGTGCAGCACCTAGAACCTGGCTGAACCGACTCCAAAAACTGTGTCCTGTGCCAGATAGTGGCAGAATGACATCTGAGATTGCAAAGGACTTGAAGAAGAAGAAGATCCTGCTGACCGTCTTTCATTTCTGTTTAGTTTTTATGTCATTTTACTTACTAAATCAGTCACAGTAACAATCTAAATGTTATGAGGCACCACCCACCTTTGATTGACACGCGCAGCAGGCGTTTGCTGCTGGGGTGTCGCCTCTTCTCGCGGCGAAAAATAGTCCTTTCTTGTCGGGAGAACAACTTGGCATGGCTTTGAACCTGATATTTCCATAAGGTAGACTTTCCTCTGTCCATTTCTGCTCGCTTGTGGCTCATCAGTAGCAAATGAAGTGCATCCAAGTTCTGAGGCTAGAGTGTCAAAAAGGAAGCGTTCGCGTTAATCGCCTGATAAAAAAATGTGTTACGTTATTGAAATTAGACAGCCCTAACTGTAACATATTTGACTCCAGAGCTCTAAAACGTCTGCAGGCTCTCAAGCGCTTTTCACTCAGGTTCCAGTACTCTGGATTGCTTCACCAGCAACAGTTAGTGATGCTGCCTTAATGGAAACATTCATGTCCAAATTTAAAACTCAAATACATATTCTAGTCTATATATAGACCCCTTTTTAAACAAGTTGATCTTCCACTTTTCTGGTCTGTCCACCCTCTTCGGCCTGGAGAGGATACCAGGTGGCCTCGGATTTTTTTCTGGAGAGGCACCAATCTGGAGGAAGTGTTAACTGACCCGATTTGAGACCATGGATGGACCACCCGTTGGACTACTCTTCCATGCACAGCTATAGACATCTCTGCATAGATGAGCCTGGAAAAAGATACACCCCCTCCATGATTATCTGCTAGTTTGCTTATAGACTTTACTGCCACTTTATCTATAAATTTAACTAATTAATTAAGCAATATTAATTTAACAAATCAGTGACTGTACCCACTTTACATCCATTGCAGCCGGTCACCCTGGAAGTTGGCCCCGTACATCTGCAATACTTTTTTTAAAATTTCTCTTTCACCCATGTGTTTTTTGGTTTTTGTTTGGTTTTTGTTTTTTTCCCCAGATATCGGTTCAGATCAGGAGATGTTGTGAACTTGTGAAAACATTTGAGGCATTAGTGAAATAGAATGTGTTTGATTGATACAAACAAGACAAAACTTGTGCTTGTCTCACATAAGAATTGTGAATGATGGGCAAAATTCCAGAAATGTGCAGTTCCCCTTTCAGCTAGTTAATGACTAGTCCACTATTTCTAAAGATTAGTTGGTAGTTGCAGCTCTACTAGGCACTGAAGTGCAGTTTCTCATTCTGAAACAGGACATGGAACAACTGTGGGACTTGTGGAAAGACGATCTTCCTATACTGAGAAGATTAAAAGCACAAATAGACCAACACTGACTGCCGTTCATCATTTCTCTTCAGCATCCCCACAACCAGTGCTTATGTAGAAATGGTTTTCCCTCATGACTAACCAGAGGAACTGCTGCTCTGTGGAGCTTTTCAAGAGTGAAATGTGGGGAATTCTACAGAAGTCAACAAGGAGACATTTTGAAAAAGTAAGATAAATATTTTCTAAGGCAGTAATTTTGTAACTGTGGTATGGTACGCAAGCTCCATCTAATGGTACGCTAAAAAAATCACTTGATTAAAGTACAGTGTTTTATTTTCTTCTTTTCAGATTTTTTTGTTGAAACTGTATGATGTTGGAGTGGCCAAAATAGTTAATATAAGTGTTCAATAAAACCTCTGCCTTGTTTTTAATGAATACTTTTTTGTCATTATGGTGAAAAAAGTTTGAGAACCACTGATATAAGGTATAGATGAGAATACTGTGAACACTGAGGCAGTGTGGTACTTAATTTAAAGACAGCGTACTATTTTCGTTTCACTGCCTGATACGTCTTCTCGGCCCCCCCCCCCCCCCCCCCCCGCCCCCCCCCACGGGGCCTATTCAAGGACCTCACTAAACCATACAATCGGGTCCAATTTGTAACACAGCTGTAAAACAGCTGATCAAACCAAACATAATTCATCGTCATAGACCCACTAGCTGCAATCGGCTAAACAGTCTCAATAACTCCTCGATGACATTTTGGTAAATTTTCTAAGGAATTTGTAACACTAAAACAATACAAAAATAATGCCGTAGTAAGATAATAATACTAACACAGAAATTTGTAGATGTGCTAGCATATTAGCTAATGCTAACAACGCTAGTTTCATTACATTACAATACCATAGTTAGATAGTATAAATAGGCATGAAAACATTCCCACAGACATCACATGTGGGACTGATGAGTAAGTATAAATAGTTTTAGTTACATTATCCATCCATCCATTTTCTACCCCTTATCCCCTTATTCCCTTCAGGGTCGCGGGGGGCGCTGGAGCCTATCTCAGCTACAATCGAGCGGAAGGCGGTGTACACCCTGGATAAGTCGCCATCTCAGGATTCTTCAATCATTTATCCAAGTAATGTTTATTAGTTTTATTATGTAAGTAGGACCTGCGATGAGGTGGTGATTTGTCCAGGGTGTACCCCACCTTCTGCCCGATTGTAGCTGAGATAGGCTCCAGCCCCTCCCGGGACCCCAAAGGGGATTAAGCGGTAAAAGATGGATGGATGGATGGATTGAAGAATCCATGTGAGCAGAAATGCTACAGAGTCTAGAAGACGGAACGGTACTAGTACTTCCGATTGAAAGCACTAAACAAAAGGACATATTGACCCGTCACCCTGCATCACCTGCAGCGAGCGAACTCGTCCAAGAGATACCGCTGTAGCACAAACAATAACACACCTTTTCAATGTCTTTGCTTGTTTGTTTTGGTCGTTAGCGAAGAAAAACTCATCATTAAGCCACACTGTTTTAGAAGTCGCAGGGTTCAAAGCAGCTTACAGTCCGGAATTTACGGTAGTAAGATTTAGAGTGTGCAAAAGCCCTTAAAATAATTAGTTGGTGGAATAAACATATTAGTCAAGAAGAAATACCTCAGGGGTGTTTACACTAGATTTTACACCAATTAATTTTATTAACTAGAACACACATTCAAGAGGTGGGTGTTTTGCTTAGATGGTGTTTCGGCTTCGTATGCTGGACCCCAGATGCAAAGGCAGGAGATGTGTGGAACTAAAATAGTCATTTAATATGGCACTCAAGCAGTTTGTGAAGATAATAAAAGGCAGTAGTACACGGGAAGGTGTACCACGAAAAAAGGAACACAAAATATAAACAAGTAGCCAGGCTGGGAGGCAGCGCACTAGACTAGCACTAAGAGACACTGGGATAATATTTACCAGATGAATGATGGTAATTTCAGGAACAAGTAAAAAAATGGCTACCAGCGCAATAAGAACCATAACTTCCTCAGATAATAGTCTTTAGAACAGTCTTTTGAAAGTACATCTCTGACATGTTAGAGCCATTTTGGACTGAGAACCTCAGGGTGATGCCTGCCGGTACCCAGACTAAGCACTAAACATGCTGAGCCTGCATTTCGCGTTTATGCTTCTAAAATCTGGAAAATTTTTCCAGAAGATTTGAGACGGAATTTTACTACAGCAATGGTTTAATTCAGGCTATAAAACTGTTCATATGAAACTTTTTTACGTCTTGGTCGCATGTTTGTGCACGAGTCATTTCCCCAAGATGTGGATGGACGTCCCGAAGCAGCGTGCAGATGAGAGAGATTATTTATTTCCAAAAAATCAAGCAAGAATACAAAAACAGAAAAGCGTGCCGATTGCACGGGAAGTTATGGTAAAGGCTTAACCAAAGACTAGCCAAAATCAGGAGCAAGAAGTAAGGATAACTAAGATAACTGTTGCGCGTAGCAAACAAAACAGCCAGGTAGAGTGTGGCGAGAGGCCAGAATAGTCACTAGTGACCGGGAGCAGGTGAGCGTCCCGACCACTAATCAGAAGCAGGTGACGATAATCAGTCCCCATGGCCACAAAGAAACAAACCAGGATGCTGAAAAATAACTAAATCAACAACTGAGGAAATGCTCAACTTAAACAAAACTTTATCCGAGAAACAGATCGTCACAAAACTTGAAGTATTTTATCAAAATATTTTGGTTTTAATTTAATCATTTCATGATTATTCTTATGATTTAATTTTTACTGATAATTTAATTTCCCTACCTTTAATATTATGCACATCTAACGCCCTTTGAACTTTGCCTACATTAGGGCATCTAAAATCCAGATAACTTCAACTTTTACCTTTTTGTTCAGTTGCATTTGTTAAGTATAAACATATTAATCGAAATAAATGATTCATTCATATTGGTGCTGACTGACGAAAAAAATCCAAGTAGAATGAAACCGTGACACAAAAGGTGAAGAACGGGGCCAAAGAAAAGCAAACAAAACAGCCAGGTAGAGTGTAGCGAAAGGCTAGAATAATCACTAGTGACCGGAAGCAGGTGAGCATCCCGACCACTAATCAGAAGCAGGTGACAATAATCAGTCCCCATGGCAACAAAGAAACAAACCAGGATGCTGAAAAATAACTAATTTAACAACTAAGGAGATGCTCAATTTAAACAGAACATGATCCGGGCAACGGATCGTCACAAAACTTAAAGTATTTTATCAACATGTTTTGGTTTTAATTTAAATATTTCATGATTATTCTTATGATTTTATTTATACTGATTATTTAATTCGCCTACCTTTAATATTGTGCACATCTAACGCCCTTTGAACTTTGCCTACATTAGGGCATGTAAAATCCAGATAACTTCAACCCTTACCTTTTTGTTCAGTTGCATTTGTTTAGTATAAGCATATTAATCGAAATAAATGATTCATTCATATTGGTGCTGACTGCCCAAAATTAATCCAAGTAGAATGTAACTACGGCACAAAAGGATGAAGAACGGGGCCAAAGAAAAGTTAAGCAGAAACAATAAATTGCAACCGAGAAAAGTACAAACTACAAGAGGAAAAAATGTATCTTGCACAGACAGAGCACTAAGAATAAACAAGAAACACTGGCGAAAAGTCAGAAACATAACAGTAAGAAACAATAACAGAAACATTAGTAAGACAGATCATGTCCACAAAAAGTTGGCAACTATTGTAGGCTTAAAGGCCTAATTGCCTGATTCTCAGCAGGTGTGTCTCCTTGCACCGCCCCAACATCGGCCCTGAGGTGACCTGAACAAGCAACAGAAGTGCAACCAGAACATTAACTAAAAAGGACACGATAAAGCAGCAAAAAACAATAATCCAACAAGACAACAACCGTGGAACATAACAGTATTTAATGTTCATTCTTAATGTGTTAAGTCAAGGCTTACTCATTATCAATAAATGAACGTCCATTTATAGATTTTAATAAAAAGCTTAATTGCTCCCAGATTAATACATTCCCATACTTTTCTACAGACATAATAGATGGGAGGACATGCATGGCTTTATTCTGTTATGTATTACCCTCATTTGACTCCTCTGCACAGAAGTAAAAAATTAGATCCAGAATGAATAAGATCTAACGATATCATTTTATTCACCTAATTAGGTCGGACAGTCGTGCCTGTTTGACTAAGGACTTTCAACTCCTATCATTTGACACAAATGTAGGATATTACTGATTGGAAACATCACTGTTGCTCTTCATATGACCGTGTCATAGAAGTACAGTAGTTGTAAAGTAGTACTCCAACTTCTGAGCTCAGTTGGTTCTGTGCCTGAATTCTTAACTTAAAACAGTTCTGCCCATTGAAATTAAAGGCCTACTGAAACCCACTACTACCGACCACGCAGTCTGATAGTTTATATATCAATGATGAAATATTAACATTGCAACACATGCCAATACGGCCTTTTTAGTTTACTAAATTGCAATTTTAAATTTCCCGCGGAGTTTCTTGTTGAAAACGTTGCGAAATGATGACGCGTATGATGACGTCTCGAGTTGGAGGGGACATAATAGCGCAGCACCACTAGCGGCTAAAAGTCATCTCTTTTCATCGCGCAATTACACAGCATTTTGGACATCTGTGTTGCTGAATCTTTTGCAATTTGTTCAATTAATAATGGAGAAGTCAAAGTACAAAGATGTAGGTGGAAGCTTTAGCCTTTAGCCACACAAACACATGGTGATTCCTTGTTTAAAATTCCCGGAGGTGAAGCTTTACTATGGATCAGAGCGGTCAAGCGAACATGGATCCCGACCACTTGTCAACCGGCAGGTTTCGGTGAAAAAATTGTGGTAAAAAGTCGCCTCTTACCGGAGATCAGCGGAACTTCTGTTGTGCTGCTGCTGTCGTTACTAATTCCCTCAGAGACTGGCGTCAAGACACCTGTGGACACACCCTTCCGACTATCAGGTACTATATAATCTCACTAAAACACTAGCAACACAATAGAAAGATAAGGGATTCCCCAGAATTATCCTAGTAAATGCGTCTAAAAACATCTGAATCGCTCACAATGCAATCTCCTTTTTTTTTTCTTTCTAATCCTTCGCTATCAACATCCTCAGCCACAAAGCTTTCATTATCGCTCAAATTAATGGGGAAATTATCGTTTTCTTGGTCCGAATAGCTCTTTTTGTTGGACGCTCCCATTATAAACAATGTGAGGATGTGAGGAGCCCTCACACGGGTGACGTCATCGTCTGCGACTTCCGGTAAAGGCAAGGCTTTTTAATTAGCGATCAAAAGTTGCGAACTTTATCGTCAATGATCTCTACTAAATCCTTTCAACAAAAATATGGCCATACCGTGAAATGATCAAGTATGACACATAGAATGGATCTGCTATCCCCGTTTAAATAAGAAAATATACAACTAACATTTTTGGGTTTGTTCTCGTTGGCGTCTCGAAGAGGGAAGGCTGGTCAATAAGACTGACATAGCAGCGAGTAATGGTTTTATAAAAGTGGATATTCCTTGGTATGCTATCTCCCACGATCAGTGTACTGGGGGAGGAGAGTGAATGCTTTCCTGGGCGATGTCCTGGGAGGGTCACTATTAGGGGTGTGGGAAAAAAAAGTAAAAGTCGATTTTTTTTAATTTTTTTTTATTTATTTATTTTTTTTATCAATCCAACAAACCAATACACATCAATACCATAAAAATGTAATCCAATTCCAAAACCAAACCTGACCCAGCAACATTCAAAACTGCAAGAAACAGAGCAATTGTGAGACACAAACACGACACAGAACAAACCAAAAGTAGTGAAACAAAAATGGTAAATAAATGATAGATGGGTTGTACTTGTATAGCGCTTTTCTACCTTCAAGGTACTCAAAGCGCTTTGACACTATTTCCACATTTACCCATATTCACACACTGATGGAGGGAGCTGCCATGCCAGGCGCTAACCAGCACCCATCAGGAGCAAGGGTGAAGTGTCTTGCTCAGGACACAACAGACTTGACGAAGTTGGTACTAGGTGGGGATTGAACCAGGGACCCTCGCGTTGCGCACGGCCACTCTTCCACTGTGCCACGCCGTCCCTAAATGGTAAATGGGTTGCACTTGTATAGTGCTTTTCTAGCCCTTTTTAAGGAGCCCAAAGCGCTTTGACAGTATTTCCACATTCACTCATTCACACACACATTCACACACTGACGGTGGGAGCTGCCATGCAAGGCGCTCACCAGGACCCATCAGGAGCAAAGGTGAAGTGTCTTGCCCAAGGACAAAACGGATGAGACTAGGATGGTAGAAGGTGGGGATTGAACCAGGAACCTTCAGGTTGCTGGCATGGCCACACTCCAGATCTACCAAATCTTTATCTATCTAGAAAGGGTGGTCCTAAAGAGGTAGGCGAAGGTCTCAAAAAGGTAAGAATTACAAGAATGCGTGTGCTGTGTGTGTGTGTGTGTGTGTGTGTGTGTGTGTGTGCGTGTGTGTCTGTGCGTGCGGTACACATCAATTTCCACACTTGTATTATCCCCGGGTCCAGTGGACCCGGACATCTTATATATAATAGAAATGTGTAGGGGTGTGGTCATTAAATATGTATTTTGAAATATGTTCTTCACAGAAAATGAGCCAAAGTCAGCGAGTCTCAGTTTGAAAAATTAATTAATTGTATCATTTTTCTTTGAAAAAAATATTAAATTGGGTCCCACAGACCCGAACACCACATTGTGCTGAACTTGGCTTTTGTTTGGTTTGCTGTCATTATTATTACCAGCCATCTCTTTAAATTATTACTTACATACTATTACAGCTTTTGTGGTATTCATTGGAATAAATCTAAATGTGGTGCCGTCTCATGTATGCTGCTGTGACATCCAAAATAATTGAATCCTGAGTTGAACATTTTTTTTCATATCTAGCTTGTATATTCACCACTAAACCTTTAAAATAACGTGTAGCCAATGTTAAATGAATGGTGGTTATTGAATTGTTTGTCCGCCAAGTCAAATCCGGATGATCCTCTAGGTCACATGGTTACAACCCAGCAATAGAGTTGCTCAGCCTTATGTGATTGATAAACAACCAGACTGCAAGCTATAGGGTCTTTGGCCGGCTTGATAGCAAAACAACTCATCAGTGGCCATTCTTACTGTGGATTGAGGTGATCTCTGGCGGAGAGATGGCAAGAAAATCTCTTCTTCACCAACACTTCTAATTTATATTACCAGTTTTTCTTTCACCTGTACAAAACAATCCACAGTATACCGTCTGGTATTCCGCTAGTTTTATTTTATCTGATTATCTGCACATTTCCTCAAGCAACATTGAAGTAGAATTATTTGTTGCTGCCAGCGTATGCCAAGCTGGTCATAGCTTCCTGTGTTGCACAATATTTTAGCCCAGAGATAGCTCGAATCCCAAAAATCTTGTGAGCTGTGGTGCTTGTATCTTGAGGTGCCTTTTTAAATATCATGATTAATTTAATGTGTCAAATCCACTATAAAAGTTGGTCAGTAGTATCAAGGTTTAGCATTGAGCATCAATGGGAACCAGGCTTAACATTCCAATTTTAACGGAAACCGTCCACATTCTTAAAAAGTCTGCCAATAGGAAGAATTAGCTTTGAAGAGGCCACTAGCAGCTAATTGTATCTTTGTATATCGCCAGGAGCTGCTGCTCAAGTTAATAATCCTCACAATTGCAGAAAATAAACTACATTTCTTACAAACATTATTATCACTGGAGGACTGGCACAAACCGTTAAACGACCTTGAAACAACAGAAGAAATACATGCTTATACAACCCAGCTGTAAAATGCTTAAACGTTTATATTTCCTATATTTGTGTAGCTGGGTATGTACAAATATAATGTACAAACACTGTTTCTATTTGAGTTGGGAAATTGTGTTAGATGTAAATATAAACATATACAATGATTTGCAAATAATTTTCAACCCATATTCAATTGAATGCGCTACCAAGACAAGATATTTTATGTTCAAACTAATAAACTTTTTTTTTTTTTTTTGCAAATAATAATTAACTTAGAATTTCATGGTAGTTGGGAAAGAGCATGTTCACCACTGTTTTGCATCACATTTTCTTTTCACAACACTGAATAAACATTTGGGAACTGAGGAAACTAATGGTTGAAGCTTTGAAAGTGGCATTCTTTACCATTCTTGCTTGATGTACAGCTCAAGTTGTTCAACAGTCTTATTGTCGTATTTTACGCTTCATAATGCGCCACACAATTTCGATAGGAGACATGTCTGGACTGCAGGCGGGCCAGGAAAGTACCCGCACTCTTTTACTACGAAGCCAGGCTGTTGTAACACGTGGCTTGGTATTGTTTTGCTGAAATAAGCAGGGGCATCTATGATAACTTTGCTTGGATGACAACATATGTTGATCCAAAACCTGTATGGACCATTCAGCATTAATGGTGCCTTCACAGATGTGTAAGTTACCTATGCCGTGGGCACTAATACACCCCCATACCATCACAGATTCTGGCTTTTGAACTTTGCGCCTATAACAATCTGGATGGTTATTTTCCCCTTTGTTCCGGAGGACACCACGTCCACAGTTTCCAAATATAATTTGAAATGTGGACTTGTCAGACCACAAAACACTTTTCCACTTTGCATCAGTCCATCTTAGCGAAGCAGGCGGTGTTACTGGGTATTGTTGATAAATGGGTTTTGCTTTGCATAGTAGAGTTTTAACTTGCACTTACAGATGTAACGACCAACTGTAGTTACTGACAGTGGTTTAATGAAGTGTTCTTGAGCCCACATGGTGATATCCTTTACACACTGATGTCAGTTTTTGATGCAGTACCGCCTGAGGGACCAATGGTCAGTAAAATCATCGCTTACGCGCAGGGATTTATCCAGATTCTCTGAACCTTTTGATGGTTTTACAGACCGTAGATGGTAAAATCCCTAAATTCCTTGCAATAGCTCATTGAGAAATGTTGTTCTAAAACTGTTCGACATTTTGCTTACAAATTGATGACCCTCACCCCATCTTTGTTTGTGAATTACTTAGCATTTCATGGAAGCTGCTTTTATATCTAATCATGGTACCCACCTGTTCCCAATTAGCCTGCACACCTGTGGCATGTTCCAAATAAGTGTTTGATGAGCGTTCCTCAACTTTATAAGTATTTATTGCCACCTTTCCAAACTTCTTTGTCACGTGTTGCTGGCATGAAATTCTAAAGTTAATGATTATTTGCAAAAAAATATATATATTTATCAGTTTTAACATCAAATATGTTGTCTTTGTACCATATTCAACTGAATATTGGTTGAAAATGATTTGCAAATCATTGTATTCCGTTTATATTTACATCTAACACAATTTACTGACTCATATGGAAACGGGGTTTGTAAAATGCAACATAAATAATCACAGGGAGCCCTGTTACGCAGCACACTATTGTTTTTGGCACTTAAATTAAGTGTTACTGAAAAATGTCATTACTTTTATGGTGCCAACTTTACTGTGGTAACAGAGTAACCCACCGACATATATACTCACTTTAGTGAAGTTGAATGCCACTACTCATAGGTGGCTAACCTGTCTATCCATTTATTCTGTCAAGTTCCACTATGACGTTAGTCGCCAGAACTGTGATGCTTACAGATTGTCTCGACGTCCAAATTTGCATTGCAGAACTGCACACAGACCAAGGCCCTCACTTTGACTCAAAATTGATTCAGCATTATGCAAGGTGCTAAAATGAGGAAAACACACACTACTCCATACCATCCAAGAGGTAACCCAGTTGAGCGATTCAGTCGAACCATGTTGGGCATGTTAGTGCCAAACAACAAAAGACAAAATGGCGAGAGTATGTGACGCCACTCGTGCATGCCTGCAACTGCACTTGAAATTAAGTTTATAGATTCACACCACACCAACTTCTGTTAGGAAAAACACATCGGCTTCCTGTAGATTTAGCTTTCCAACAATTGGTTCGTAAAAAAAATGTCACTTTACCATTCCCAGTGTGTTGAAGATCTATGGCCACGTTTAAAAGAAAGCTACCAGCTTGTCTCGAAAATGTGAAATCAAACCATTGAGCTATGGTGATGATACTTATAAAACAATCTTGGCTTCCTTCATACTTCCTCCAAACAAGGTGTTCACTAATTGGGAAAACCATCAGCGGATTATCCATATATGGTAATGTGAGTGGGAATGTTGTCTGTCTATCTGTGTTGGCCCTGCGATGAGGGGGCGGCTTGTCCGGGGTGTACCCTGCCTTCCGCTCGATTGTAGCTTAGATAGGCACCAGCGACCCCAAAGGGAATAAGCTGTAGAAAATGGATGGATGGAGGGATGGTATAAATGTACCCAGAGTGCCTTGAACACATCCGCCACTGTAGTTCAAGTTAATGTACCAATGATTTGTCCACTAAAGACGCCGAGATCATTATCCATGCGTTTGTTACGTCTCGTCTCGATTACTGTAACGTATTATTTTCGGGTCTCCCCATGTCTAGCATTAAAAGACTACAGTTGGTACAAAATTGGCGACTTGTCCAGGGTGTACCCTGCCTTCCGCCCGATTGTAGCTGAGATAGGCGCCAGCGCCCCCCGCGACCCCGAAAGGGAATAAGCGGTAGAAAATGGATGGATGGATGGTACAAAATGCGGCTGCTAGACTTTTGACAAGAACAAGAAAGTTTGATCACATTACGCCTGTACTGGCTCACCTGCACTGGCTTCCTGTGCACTTAAGATGTGACTTTAAGGTTTTACTACTTACGTATAAAATACTGCACGGTCTAGCTCCAGCCTATCTTGCCGATTGTATTGTACCGTATTTCCCGGCAAGAAATCTGCGTTCAAAAGACTCCGGCTTATTAGTGATTCCTAGAGCCCAAAAAAAGTCTGCGGGCTATAGAGCGTTTTCCGTTCGGGCTCCAGTACTCTGGAATGCCCTCCCGGTAACAGTTCGAGATGCTACCTCAGTAGAAGCATTTAAGTCTCACCTTAAAACTCATCTGTATACTCTAGCCTTTAAATAGACCTCCTTTTTAGACCAGTTGATCTGCCGCTTATTTTCTTTCTCCTATGTCCCCCCCTCCCTTGTGGAGGGGGTCCGGTCCGATGACCATGGATGAAGTACTGGCTGTCCAGGGTCGAGACCCAGGATGGACCGCTCGTCGGGACCCAGGATGGACCGCTCGCCTGTATCGGTTGGGGACGTCTCTACGCTGCTGATCCGCTTGAGATGGTTTCCTGTGGACGGGACTCTCGCTACTGTCTTGGATCGGCTTGAACTGAACTCTCGCGGCTGTGTTGGAGCCACTATGGATTGAACTTTCACAGTATCATGTTAGACCCGCTCGACATCCATTGCTTTCGGTCCCCTAGAGAGGGGGGGTTGCCCACATCTGATGTCCTCTCCAAGGTTTCTCATAGTTTAGCATTGTCACTGGCGTCTCACTGGATGTGAATTCTCTCTGCCCACTGGGTGTGAGTCTTCCTTGCCCTTTTGTGGGTTCTTCCGAGGATGTTGTAGTCGTAATGATTTGTGCAGTCCTTTGAGACATTTGTGATTTGGGGCTGTATAAATAAACATTGATTGATTGATTGTCACACACAATATGTGTGGTGAAATTTGTCCTCTGCACTTGACCCATCCCCGTGTTCACTCTGTGGGAGGTGAGGGGAGCAGTGAGCAGCAGCGGTGGCCACGCCCGGGAATCACCTTTGGTGATTTAACCCCCAATTCCAACCCTTGATGATGAGTCCCAAGCAGGGACGTAATGGGTCCCATTTTTCTAGTCTTTGGTATGACTCGGCCGGGGTTTGAACTCACAACCTACCGATCTCAGGGCGGACACGCTAACCACTAGGCTCCTTATTTTAGTCCATCGCCTTGTTGTGGGGCATATTGGCTCGTACATGCATCCTCCGTTGTTACCATTTTTAGTATAAAGTAGCGTATAGTTTGGGGCCCTGAGCAGACAACAAGCCCCGCAGGGGCAATTTAAAGCATCGCAAGGCCCCAATTTAAATTGCTGTTTTTTCTTCTATACATTTGGATGTCCGTGATGAGGTGATGACTTGTCCAGGGTGTATCCCGCCTACCACCCGAATGCAGCTCAGATAGGCTACAGCACCCCCCGCTACCTCGAAAGGGACAAGCGGTAGAGAACTGATGGATGGACATTTGGACGCATTTTTGAGGCTCTTCACATGCACAAAAAGTCCCCATATTTTGCAGGTGCGTCAGGTATGCTGAAGCATTTCATAATTTTTGCGTACCAAAAATTCAATTTCAAAATTGTCTCCGTAACCCCACCTTTAAAATTTGAAAAAAATAGCCCCCCTACCAGTTTTAACAATTTAACATGAAAATGACATAAAAGTCCCAGGAACCCATAACTGACAATGAACAGGAAGTCATCTTGGGTTTTGTCTGCAATTTTCCGGCAAAAAAAAGGGGTCGTACTTTAACACAGTGTTTTTCAACCTTTTTTGAGCCAAGGCACAATTTTTGCGTTGAAAAAATCCGAAGGCACACCACCAGCAGAAATCACTAAAAAATGAAACTCAGTTAACAGTAAGAAGTCGTCACAATTTTTGGATATGACTTTAAACCATCCATCAATATGACTCTTGTCTCAAAGCAGATTTTAGTTCTTGTCTTGCGCTCCTATTTTTGTGGCTTTTTCTCTTTTTTTGCTATTTTTCCTGTAGCAGTTTCAAGTCTTCCTTTGAGTGATATTTCCCACATGTATTTTATTTTAGCAAACAAGAATATTTCAGTTGTTTTAATCCTTTTTTGTGGGGACATTGTTGATTGTCATGTAATGTTTGGATGTACGTTGGGGACGCCATCTTTGCTCCACAGTAAGTCTTTGCTGTTGTCCAGCATTCTGTTTTTGTTTACTTCGTAGCCAGTTCAGTTTTAGTTTCATTCTGCACAGCCTTCCCTAAGCTTCAATGCTTTTTCTTAGGGGTACTCACTGTTAAGATCCGTTACTCGGATCATCACGTTATTGTTTATTTTTCCATCTGTGTTTTCATTCTCCATCTGACCCGTTTTTTTCCCGTTTTGTCCATCACTATGGTTACTCATTAGTTCACCTGCTACACTCGGTCCCGCACACCTGCTTCAGATAATCACCTTCCCTTTATAAGCCTTCCCCTTTTCATTATTCTTTCTCGGATCCTAATTTGCCCACGCACAACAGTGGCGACTCTCATCCCTCTTGGTACGTGTATTCTCGCTAGCTCTTATGCTAAGCCACCTGCCACTTCTTAGCTCACATGCTAATTGTTTTTTGATTTTTACATTTTTGTGCCTTCGTGCCTTGTCTTAGTTTATTTGTATTTCCTAGCTTTTATGCTAGCGCCCTTGTTTTTTTTTTCTCTTTACACCAGTGTTTTTGTTCCTCGACTTTTATTATTTGATAAATACATTATATCTTACCTTTGCTGTGTTCTGCTTCGACGCATCCTCGGGAAAACAACACCGGCAACCATGCCGAAAAAGAGTCTTCACACTCACCGTTTGTTTATTTTTGGTTTAAGCATTTGATACCTTGTTACCACTCTGCCTCCCGCTGTTCCCGACATCTACAAAGGAATTAGTTACCTGCTGCCACCTACTGATATGGAAGAGTATTACATGATTACTCTGCCGAATTTCAGACACAAACGACACTCAACAACAACACATACTTTGCAGACTATAATTATTGATTTTCAAAAAACATTTTTAACACCAATAGGTGAAATTAGATAATCTCCCACGGCAAACCAGACTGGATCTCACGGCACACTGCTTTAACAAACTCTTCCTACGGACTTTGGCCAAATAAATTGCTGTTAAAACTGCAGATACTACACATAGAGGTGATCATAAATTGAGAACAAATGTTGCCTTCACCATAAGATATGGGTGGGGCATTGCGCCAAACTTTGATCTGATGGTTTGTCACAAAACACAAAATGTTATTAACTCAGCTCCACAAGATCAGATCTTGATACATTTTGGTAGAAATCATGTTGGTGACGCTCTGAAGCGCCGATGGTTCAGTACCTGTACATAGCCATTGGAAGTGGCGGAGCCTGGCGGAGAATTCTGCCCAATACCACTCAAACTTTCATTACTGCACTTTTGTTAATGAAACTAACATGAAGCTTCGAAGTCCGGTGTCTGATCATGACTAGATGTTTATTTTGGCACTACCATTGCCTCTTCCTTCCACCTGCGCCTATCTTCCTGAAATGTTTGATGGTGGGTCATGGTTTTGGGTGCAACTGCATGACTACTGTGGCGCATTATCACCCCCTTGGGGGGGAAATAATAACAGTCATAACTTTGATACACATGCTCCGATCTTAAAATATTTCTTTGTGGGTCAGGACATGACCGCCAGCACATCCTGAAGAGACGGACAGAAAGCAGGTTGAAGACGGTCTGTAAAATATAACCTATGCAACATTTTGATTAAAGAACCACCATTAAATGTTATTTAAACCACAAATAAGTTACATGTAGAAAAAAATCATAATGTGACCCCTTTTAAGACAAATATTAATAAATGCAGTGCAAGAAAAAACAAGTGAACACACATAATCCAAGGTAACTCATTAGAATGGTTTCAATTTTGGAAGCATTTGTAGAGATAAAGCTTGGATATCAGATTGCACCTGAACACACTACACCACTCAGAACTACTCACTTAAGAAGAGTTGGTTAAGGACACAAATGAGGACCAAACAGACCTTGTGCTTCAAAAGAAAAGGGTTTTAATTCCTGAATCTGGAGGACTCTTGGTGGACACGGTTGTGTTTTGCAAACAAGAAGCTATTCAAACTAACAGCCAATAACCATTTCCTGTGTGACTCAACAGGTTTAAACAACACTTTAATACTGTCCAGCAGGCTGATTAAGAGTTATGATAAAGCAAGAGACGGGTTGAACGTTCAATATTAATACAAGTCCTTCACCTGTCACCCAACTGCGAACGCTCCCCCCGTGCCACATTGTACTGTTTAGAAGACAATAAATGTTGTCAGGCATGAAATTAAAAAGTATCTATAATCATCTCTTCCCTGTTTGTCTGCAGGGGAAGCAGATGTGAGGCAATGCGACCTTTAAAAAATATTCACATCGATAAAACTCTCCACTTCCTGTAATAAAAGACGATTGCTGCCTGAGGTTCAAAGCTTGGATGTTGGATATTATTAATATTTGCTTTATCAGTGGAGTTTCCAGACAATGTGATACTTGTCTTTTGTTTTCCTAAAGCACACTGGTCAGTTTATTTAGAGTTCTTATTTGACCTCTGGGCCAATTCTAACCGAAGCAGTAAACATTACAGCTTCACTGAAAGCTGGCGTTTTCACAGCTGCATTATCAATCATCAATCAATGTTTATTTACACAGCCCTAAATCACAAGTGTCTCAAAGGGCTGCACAAGCCACAACGACATCCGCGGATCAGCGCCCACATAAGGGCAGGGAAAAACTCACAACCCAGTGGGACATCGATAAAAATGACTATGAGAAACCTTGGAGAAGACCACAAATCTGGGTGACCCCTCAACCCCTCTAGGGGATAACGGATGCAATGGACGTCGAGTGGGTCTGACATAATATTGTAAAAGTCCAGTCCATAGTGGCTCCAACATAATAGTGAGAGTCCAGTCCATAGTGGGGCCAGCAGGAGACCACCCCGAGCGGAGACGGATCAGGAGCACACAGATGTCCCCAACCGATGCACAGGTGACTCTGGACAACCAGCACCTCATCCTTGGCCACCGGACCTGTCCCCCTCACGCCCCTCACGAGAGAGAAGGGGGCAGAGGAGAAAAGAAAAGAAACGGCAGATCAACTGGTCTAAAAGGGGGGTCTATTTAAGGGCTAAAGTGTAAAAATGAGTTTTAAGATGGGATTTAAATGCTTCTACTGAGGTAGCATCTCTAATTGTTACCGGGAGGGCATTCCATAGTACTGGAGCCCGAATAGAAAACGTTCTATACCCCTGAGACTTTTTTTGGGCTCTTGGAATCACTAATAAGCCGGATTTCTTTGAACACAGATTTCTGGGACATATGGTATTTTGATTGATAAAACAATCAAATCGGGCCTTGTTCCTATCAGCAGACGGACTAACCTCTCTTCCCCCGTGAAGCCCGGTAGGACTAGATGTTTTGGTAAAATAGGGCTTAACAGCTTTTATTATTGACGTAGACAGGAAGAGAAGACAACAATTGTCCCGTTTGATGAATAAAGAGTTGATATATCAATACGCTCATTCAGCCAAGACACTATGAAGCTTGTCCGTCCCGGCGCTCAGTGCCAGCTCAGCAGCCCTGTCTCTTCATCCGCATCTCCTCCAGTCTCTCCAAACTGACTCTGGTGTGGCAGAGACCCAGCAGCTGGTCTCCATGCCAAAAGGCTCCCGGGAGGCAGATCCAGAAGTCCACAAAAAAGCGCCGCAGAGATCACACAGTCCCAAAGAGTGCCGGACCAAAAGGCAAAAAAAATATATATATATGTATATATATATATATATATATATATATATATATATATATATATATATATATATATATATATATATATATATATATATATATACATATATATATATATATATATATATATATATATATATATATTAACACATGAAAACAAGAGGGAAACACAAAAGGATGACACAAGAGCACAGAGCTCCTGCCAACTACAGCAGCTGGAGTGTGGCGCTGCTCGTCTGCAACATACTGAAGCAGAATAAGTCCAAATACATGGTGATCATGGACAGTGGGGCAAAAAAGTATTTAGTCAGCCACCGATTGTGCAAGTTCTCCCACTTAAAAGGATGACAGAGGTTTGTAATTTTCATCATAGGTACACTTCAACTGTGAGAGACAGAATGTGAAAAAAAAATCCAGGAATTCACATTGGAGGAATTTTAAAGAATTTATTTGTAAATTATGTTGGAAAATAAGTATTTGGTCAACCATTCAAAGTTCTCACTGATGGAAGGAGGTTTTGGCTCAAAATCTCACGATACATGGCCCCATTCATTCTTTCCTTAACACGGATCAATTGTCCTGTCCCCTTAGCAGAAAAACAGCCCCAAAGCATGATGTTTCCACCCCCATGCTTCACAGTAGGTGTGGTGTTCTTGGGATGCAACTCAGTATTCTTCTTCCTCCAAACAAGACAAGTTGAGTTTATACCAAAAAGTTATTTCTTGGTTTCATCTGACCACATGACATTCTCCCAATCCTCTGCTGTATCATCCATGTATCCATTTTGGTATAAACTCATCTTGTCGTGTTTGGAGGAAGAAGAATACTGAGTTGCATCCCAAGAACCTACTGTGAAGCATGGGGGGGGGGGGGACATCATGCTAAGGGGTTGTTTTTCTGCTAAGGGAACAGGACGATTGATCCGTGTTAAGGAAATAATGAATGGGGCCATGTATCGTGAGATTTTGAGCCAAAACCTCCTTCCATCAGTGAGAACTTTGAATGGTTGACCAAATACATTTTTTTTTTCACCATAATTTACAAATAAATTCTTTAAAATTCCTACAATGTGAATTCCTGGATTTTTTTTCACATTCTGTCTTTCACAGTTGCAGTGTACCTATGATGAAAATTACAGACCTCTGTCATCATTTGAAGTGGGAGAACTTGCACAATCGGTGGCTGATTAAATACTTGTTTGCCCCTCTGTATCCATGTCAATATGGAGAAGCTGCTGATGGTGTGTTTGACAGAGAAGCGGCTGGAAGGAGATACGATAGAAGTCCACTCTCCAAGGTAAATACTGTACAATGTTATTACATTACTTTATAAAACTACTGTAGTTGTTTGTACTGCATTCTATTGTGTTGTTTTATACAATATTTGTTTTCTAAAAGTCTGTTTCTATTTCGAAAAGTCACATTACATGTAGAAAATGTGATGGTTTGATTAAAATCATTTTAAGTCATTCTAATAAGTGACGCTGTTTCGCAATATCAGTTTTTCTTGAAACTGCTGTACAACTGTATTACAAAATCAGGTATCAATTAATTTCTGCATACATTTTTGAAAGAGACGGGTGCAAAATACAGTCTGAACCACATTACACATTTTATTTTGGCTTCAGGTCAAATGCAAGCAAAAATTCTGAGGATGGAAGTGGAAGACAAGGACAAACAATAACTGAAAATACCCACAATACACATTTTAATTTGGCTTCAGTTCAAATGCAAGCAAAAATTCTGAGGATGGAGGTGGAAGAAAAGGATAAACAATAACTGAAAATAATGTGTGTAGTTCAGCAGAACTTCTGCTTATGTATACTACAGTTTTAGGACTGATCATTGCAAAAAAAAAAACAACGATGTACTTTTTAAATCATTGTTGCATGTTTGTACCTAAACTATTTAATGAGAAATAAACTGTTAAATAGTTTATGTTCTCAGAGCAAAATAAAACAATTAACATAATCGAAAAAATAATTCCCAACATTCCTATGACAATTTTAACCTGGGATTAATCCCACTATACCCATCGTAGTCTTGTAAGTGACGCAGCAGGAGAGGGTTAGGAATATGTATGCGTTCAAATTTCATATGAAACGCCCTGTCATTTAATGATTGATATTTTACATGTACTTCTTTAAGCAAAATGGGACCCCCCGTGGATCGCAGAGCCCTATGCACAGCGTGTGATCTGCCTATAAGGACGGGCGAATTAACACATGTAATTCTACTGCAAAGAAGCTAGTTACACATTTAGTGTGTCTAAGTAAAAAAAATATCTGTATCCAGTTTCATTAAAGGGCTCTTCTGCGTCCTTTTCCACTGGGGAGCTGCAGGAAAACCATGCACATGACCAACGTGGCAGTTTTGGAAAAAAAAATAAGTCTAGAGGTTTGTCTTCATAGTCATGGTGATTGGGTTGACGTTAACAGTGTATGTGTCTGTCAATAGAGTTTTTCGGTACGGAAGCTTCAGTTCATTATACAGGCATACAAAAATATTTGGATTCTAAGGAAACGGCTGTAAAAATGGAAAATGATAACTATTAACACAAATTGATGCAAATGACGACCTTCCTACCGACAGTGTTGTCCATAAACTATCACACTGACATCTTGGCAAAATATGAATTATCACATAACACTGTCATAATATGACCTCGGTAGCAACATTGTCAATCAGAGACAGATGAGGGAGACAGGAAATGGAACAAAATAAAAGAGCTAAACAGGAAATAAAACAACAAACTTACAAAAATACAAAATAAAGTCAGGCCTGACATGACAGGTCCTAACAGTAGCTCTCCCCTACAAACAGGTTTCAGACGTTTTAGTAATAAAAGAAAAAGTCCCAAATCAAAGGAGGTCATGGCAGAGGGTCGCCAGGCCTTGTGTCCCTGCAGCCAGCGGGAGGGGGGAGTGAAAGGGCGAATTCCAGACGCTCTCTCTGGCCGGAAGAAGGAATGGAGTCTCTGCCACACCGGAGTCGGTTTGGACAGACGGGAGGAGATGCGGATGAGGGGAAAGGGCTGCGGAGCTAGCACTGTGCGCCGGGACGGAGAGGCTTCGCGGTGTCTTGGCTGGGTGAGCAGGTGTCGGACACCTCAGTCTCCTTGGACGTATCCTCGCTCATCTATGCGGATTGGACACTGGCTGAGAGTTGGTTAGCGGCTCTCTTGGTTGCTTTGTTGAGTCTGCTCCTGTCTCTGGCCATACTCTCTCCACCCCAGCAGACGATGGTGTGGAACACTGCAAAGGCCACCACAGTGTATTTGTGTCTTTTAGTTTTTATTCATAGCTGTATGTAGAAGTGGCTGGTTGTATCCGCTGCTTTAATGTCCTTTGTGTTCTTTGATGTTTGATGTAAGAGGGATGTGTACTATGGCTATGAGTTGTTGTTGTTTTTTTCAGTCTGGATCCCCTCTCCAGGGCCCAGGCTTAGACCATTTTTTTTTTATTTTATTCTATTCGTCTTTCTAATGGAAACTGTTGCTTTTGTTGTCGTATTCTATTTCTCCTTCATGTTGCAAACTGACGATGCATTGATGTCGTGATAGCAGCTAGTAGAAGTAGATTATAGCAAAACTAGCTTGTTTTACTTTGTAGCATAGAAATGAGGAGGTTCACTTTTTCTTTGATGATGAGCAGCTCCCTCAGGGGCTTACATTCTATAGAAGGTGCAAAACATTTGGATGACATTGTGGGGTCTAAAATGAACACAAATGTTACCAGAAAAACAGCAGGGCAAACACACAGGCAAAGCTACAGTGCATGGAGTTTAAGGTAACAGGATCCATGTGGGTATGAGCCAATCAGCTGCCGAAACGGACATTAATGTGCTCTGTGACTGGTCCGCCATCAGTCAATAGTGAGGATGTCCGATAATGGCTTTCCTGCCGATATCAGATATTCCGATATTGTCCAACTCTTAATTACCGATACCGATATCAACCGATACCGATATATACAGTCGGGGAATTAACACATTATTATGCCTAATTTTGTTGTGATGCCCCACTGAATGCATTAAACAATGTAACAAGGTTTTCCAAAATAAAATCAACTCAAGTTATAAAAAAAAAAATGCCAACATGGCACTGCCATAGTTATTATTGAAGTCACAAAGTGCATTATTTTTTTTAACATGCCTCAAAATGGCAGCTTTGAATTTGGGACATGCTCTCCATGAGAGGGCATGAGGAGGTTGAGGTGGGAGGGAGGCGGGGTTGAGGTGTGTGGGGGCGGGGGTAGCAGAGGGGTGTATAAGTTAAAGTTAAAGTACCAATGATTGTCACACACATACTAGATGTGGGGAAATTATTCTCTGCATTTGACCCATCACCCTTGATCACCCCCTGAGAGGTGAGGGGAGCAGTGGGCAGCAGCGGTGCCGCACCCGGGAATCATTTATGGTGATTTAATCCCCAACCCTTAATGCTGAGTGCCAAGCAGGGAGGTAATGGGTCCCATTTTTATAGTCTTTGGTATGACTCGGCCGGGATTTGAACTCACGACCTACCGATCTCAGGGCGGACACTCTAACCACTAGGCCGCTGAGTAGGTGTATTGGAGGTATACTGTAGCGTCCCCGAAAAGTTAATACTGCAAAGGGTTCTGGGTATTTGTTCTGCGGTGTTTATGTTGTGTCACTGTGCGGATGTTCTCCCGAAATGTGTTTGTCATTCTTGTTTGGTGTGGGTTGACAGTGTGGCGCATATTTGTAACAGTGTTAAAGTTATTTATACGGCCACCATCAGTGTGACCTGTATGGCTGTTGACCAAGTATGGCTTACATTCACTTGTGTGTGTGAAAAGCCGTAGATATTATGTGACTGGGCCGGCATGCAAAACCAGTGCCTTTAAGGTTTATTGACGCTCTGTACTTCATCCTACGCCCGTGTACACAGCGCCATTTTAAAAAGTCATACATTATTCTTTTTGAAACCGATACCGATAATTTCCGATATTACATTTTAAAGCATTTATCGGCCGATAATATAAGCAGGCCGATGTTATCGGACATCTCTAGCCAATAGTGTGCCATGTATGATGTTACATGGGCAAAGGCTTCATCGCTGCATGTGTTAGATGACTGGTAATATCAAATATCAAAACATGTCAAGACACCTCTTCTCAAACCAATCGCTAACTTCCGGCTTCAAAACAATAGCGCGACGCATCACATCCAGTCTAATGACAGCAACAAAATGAAAAATGTCTTACATTACGATCTTGCTTTTATTGTCAAAGATGTTTTGTGACTTTATATGGAATATTTCTACCTAAATTATCAAGTGTACCACCCGAATGCAGCTGGGATAGGCTGCATTCGGGACCCCGAGAGGGACAAGTGGTAGAAAGATGGATAGATGGATGGATAAATGCAAGTACACCTATTGAGGAATATAGAGGGGGACATTGTCTGTCAAGCCAAAATAAAGTGTATATTATTTTAAAACATGTTGATAGTCCTCAATTACAGAATGTTTAGCAGGCTCAGTATTATATATTTTTTTAAATAAAGGCCTCATACAGAACTCTTCCCCTTCAGGTTGATGGATTTACTTAAATATGTACAAACACCAAAACCAGTGAAGTCGCTACATAAAAACAGAATACAATGATTTTCGACCTATTTTAAATTGAATCGACTGCAAAGACAAGAAATGTAACGTTCGTGTTAACGTGTTTATTTTTTGCAAATATTTGCTCATTTGCAATTTGATGCCTGCAACATGTTTCAAAAAAACTGGAACAAGAGGCAAAAAAGACTGAGAAAGTTGAGGAATGCTCATCAAATACTTATTTGGAACATCCCACAGGTGAACAGGCCTATTGGGAACAGGTGGGTTTAATGATTGGGTATAAAAGCAGCTTCCATGAAATGCTCAGTCATTAACAAACAAGGATGGGGCGAGGGTCACCACTTTGTGAGCAAATGTGTGAGCAAACTGTCGAACAGTTTAAGAACAACATTTTTCAACGAACCATTGCAAAGAATTTAGGGATTTCACCAACTAGGGTCCGTAATATCATCAAAATGTTCGGAAAATCTGGAGGAATCACTGCATGTAAGCAATGCTATTACAGACCTTCTATCACTTTGGAGGTACTGCATCAAAAATTGATATCAGTGTGTAAAGGATATCACCACATGTGCTCAGGAACACTTCAGAAAACCACTGTCAGTTAATACTGTTTGTCGCTACATATGTAGGGGCAAGTTAAAAACTCTACTATGCATAGCGAAAGCCATTTATCAACAACACTCAGAAACGCCGCCGTCTTTGCTGGCCCCAAGCTCATCTAAGATGGACTGATGCAAAGTGGAAAAGTGTTCTGTGATCTGACGAGTCCACATTTCAAATTGTTTTTGGAAACTGTGGTTGTCGTGTCATCTGGACCAAAGAGGTCAAGAACCATCCGGATTGATTTAGGCGCGAAGTTCAAAAGCCAGCATCTGTGATGGTATGGCGGTGTATTAGTACCCGAGGCATGGGTAACTTGCACATCTGGGAAGGCACCATTAATGCTGAAGGGTACATACAAGTTTTACAGAAACATATGTTGCCATCCAAGCAACATTATCATGGACGCCCCTGCTTATTTCAGAAACACAATGCCAAGCCATGTGTGACAGAGACCCTGGACTATTGAACAACTTAAACTGTACATCAAGCATGAATGGGAAAGAATTCCACTTGAAAAACTTCAAAAATTGAGAATACTCAGTTCCCAAATGTTTACTGAGTGTTGTTAAAAGGAAAGGCCATGAAACACAGTGTTAAAAATGCCCCTGTGCCAACTGTTTGCAATGTGTTGTTGCTATTAAATCCTAAATTAATGATTATTTTAATGATTGAAAGTGAAACCTTTCAATCCGGATTCAGGGCAAATCACTCTACGGAGACAGCCCTCGCAAAAATGACTAATGATCTATTGCTAACGATGGATTCTGATGCGTCATCTATATTGCTGTTCCTCGATCTTAGCGCTGCTTTCGATACCGTCGATCATAATATTTTATTAGAGCGTATCAAAACACGAATTGGTATGTCAGACTTAGCCCTGTCTTGGTTTAACTCTTATCTTACTGACAGGATGCAGTGTCTCCCATAACAATGTGACCTCGGACTATGTTAAAGTAACGTGTGGAGTTGCCCAGGGTTCGGTCCTTGGCCCTGCACTCTTCAGCATCTACATGCTGCCGCTGGGTGACGTCATACGCAAATACGGTGTTAGCTTTCACTGTTATGCTGATGACACCCAACTCTACATGCCCCTAAAGCTGACCAACACACCGGACTGTAGTCAGCTGGAAGCGTGTCTCAATGAAATTAAACAATGGATGTCCACTAACTTTTTGCAACTCAACGCCCAAAAAACGGAAATGCTGCTTATCGGTCCTGCTAGACACCGACCTCTATTTAATAATACAACTTTAACATTTGACAACCAAACAATTAAACAAGGCGACTCGGTAAAGAATCTGGGTGTTATCTTTGACCCAACTCTCTCCTTTGAGTCACACATTAAAAGCGTTACTAAAACGGCCTTCTTTCATCTCCGTAATATCGCTAAAATTCGCTCCATTTTGTCCACGCTGAGATCATTATACATGCGTTTGTTACGTCTCGTCTCGATTACTGTAACGTATTATTTTCGGGTCTCCCCATGTCTAGCATTAAAAGATTACAGTTGGTACAAAATGCGGCTGCTAGACTTTTGACAAGAACAAGAAAGTTTGATCACATTACGCCTGTACTGGCTCACCTGCACTGGCTTCCTGTGCACTTAAGATGTGACTTTAAGGTTTTACTACTTACGTATAAAATACTACACGGTCTAGCTCCAGCCTATCTTACCGATTGTATTGTACCATAAGTCCCGGCAAGAAATCCGCGTTCAAAGGACTCCGGCTTATTAGTGATTCCCAAAGCCCAAAAAAAGTCTGCGGGCTATAGAGCGTTTTCCGTTCGGGCTCCAGTACTCTGGAATGCCCTCCCGGTAACAGTTCGAGATGCCACCTCAGTAGAAACATTTAAGTCTCATCTTAAAACTCATTTGTATACTCTAGCCTTCAAATAGTCTCCCTTTTTGGACCAGTTGATCTGCCGTTTCTTTTTTTTTTCTCCTATGTCCCACTCTCCCTTGTGGAGGGGGTCCGGTCCGAGGTCCATGGATGAAGTTCTGGCTGTCCAGAGTTAGGAAACAGGATGGATCACTCGTCTGGAGTCGGGACCCAGGATGGACCGCTGGCCTGTGTATCGGCTTAGGACATCTCTGCGCTGCTGATCCGCCTCCGCTTGGGATGATGGAC
This sequence comes from Nerophis ophidion, assembly GCF_033978795.1. NCBI lineage: Eukaryota > Metazoa > Chordata > Actinopteri > Syngnathiformes > Syngnathidae > Nerophis > Nerophis ophidion. The sequence continues at coordinate 56,239,276 of NC_084615.1, read as the reverse complement.
CGCTCTTCTGTATATTGGCTGGGGACATCTCTGCGCTGCTGATCCGCCTCCGCTTGGGATGGTTTCCTGCCTGCTCCGCTGTGGACGGGACTCTCGCTGCTGTGTTAGTTCCGCTTTGGACTGGACTCTCGCGGCTGTGTTGGATCCACTATGGACTGAACTTTTCACAGTATCATGTTAGAGACACTCGACATCCATTGCTTTCGGTCCCCTAAATGGGGGGGGGTTGCTCACATATGTGGTCCTCTCCAAGGTTCTCATAGTCCTCATTGTCCCCGACGTCCCACTGGGTGTGAGTTTTCCTTGCCCTTATGTGGGCCTACCGAGGATGTCGTAGTGGTTTGTGTTGTGGTTTGTGCAGCCCTTTGAGACACTAGTGATTTAGGGCTATATAAATGAAAATTGATTGATTGATTGATTGATTATTTGCACAAAAAAAAAAAAAGTTTATCAGTTAACTCTGTTGTCTTTGCTGTCTATTCATTCAATCAATCAATCAATAAGTTTTAAAAAGATTTGCAAATAATTGTATTCTGTTTTTATTTACAAATTACACAACGTGTCAACTTCACAAGTTTTGGGTTTTGTACATCATAGCATAGCCAATCTTAAAAAAAAATATTGTTAAAAAAAACGTTCAGAGGCATCCAAAAACTGTGTGCTTGCTCATGTCCAAATGCATGAACCTTATGATTTGATGCTTTGGCATTGTTCAACACCAGAATGCAATATTCATAAGCCGGAAAAAACAACATTCGTCAGAGGTCTCCTTTAAAGGCAAAAAAGAAGCTTTTGGAAATAAGATAACTCCATGTGTTGACCAAACGTTTCAACAGTGACACTTCCAATGGGTTAAACATTAATTATTAACAACGTAATCATATTTATTTAATTGTGTTAACTCCCAAGCTAGGAAAAAAGAAGGGAAGTGAAAAGGGATTTCAAGTTGAAATTCTTGTCTCATTGGAATCTTTTGACCCTTAAGATCAGCCAAATCAGCCCTGATTAACTCTTAGGGTCAGTGTTGGTGCTGAGGCTCAGGGGGTTTTCCGAAGGAAGTTGATGTGATTGACCTCTAAACCTGTCCAGTTAGAGAGGCCACTAATCAACATAGAGTTGAAGTGACAGGAATCTGTCATATCTCTGTCTTTAAATATCCTAAATAGATTTAATGGGGACTCTTCTGGTAAAAAAAAAATAAAAAAAATACAATTTTAATTTTAGCCCACTGACTGTGAGGTCGTTACACGCGATGGTGTTGTCTGCTGTGGGTCGATCTCAGGCTGCTTCCCACAGGCTTGTGTTCCGCACCACTATCTGATGCTGATGCTGAACCACATCATGAACCCCGCAAGCCACAGTGTTGCTTCGGGGGTAATTGCACTGGGTATCTCAGGGCACTTCAACTCCCTTCATTATTCATGAATCGTATCTAAATTATGGAGTATTATCTGCCTTACACAACACTGGGCAGCCAGGATGTTGTCTCACCGTGCTGCAAAGTGAACAGCTAGATTTTAGTCCACTGGTATAAAAAAGAGGTAGAAATACTCACACATGAGCCAAGAAGTATAACGGAATCAAATATTTGACTACAATTTAAAAAGTGAGCCAATCCCCATCTGTGAAATGGGACAAAATAAAAAAATTATAGTGATAAATAAATTATTGTTTGATCAATGAATAAATCCTGAAATAATTAATTAAATCCTGCAGTAATCAAATAAATAATACAATGATTCAATCATGAAAAAATGGTTTGCACCATGAAATACTAAAATCAATAATTGATTAAATGATTAAATATTTGATTCGATATAATTAATTGTACTTTTACGTTAAAAACGGACACGTTTATTCAAATCTGTCCGATTATAATTAATTGATTAAATGTTTACAGAAATTATTTGATTTTGTCCCATATGACCCTCCATACAAGCCATCCACAACTCCATTTTGCATCATTCTAAACATTTCTGAAAACAAAAAAGCATGCATTTAATTTATTGTAGATGCAGTTTTATTTATATTTTCATGTGGTTCCATGTTTATATATGAAGGATGAATGTGGAAATAATTAAGTAGCATGATAGCAAGTTCAGCCCTCACTTAATTATAAAAAGCATTCAATATGGATACCAGGACAAGATGCAAATTGTTATAGCCGATTACACGTTCCACTATAAAAGTTTTCTAGTAAGTGGGTATTTTAAGTATAATCTGCAATAATTATAACAGTAAATCTTGCAATCTGTTGTCCAAAATGTTTTTTTCAAATGAGCTTACATTTTCAGAAGGTTGGTCTCCTGATTGAAATTAAAATACTTCACCCACAACAAGACTGGGCATTTGTTTTTACATGAACAACACGTGTGAAGTTTCTTACAGTAACATTATTCATGATAAATGTATTCTTCATTTGACACTTTTTAGTTTAGTACACATGCACTATGAATTGAAGAAATTATATCTATTGTTATTAAATCACTGAAACTGTGACATTTATTGAGTGTATTATTAGTTTAGCAGAACAGCAATTGTATGCTAAAATAAGTCATGTATTAACTTGTTTTAAGCAAATTGATTGAAGAAATATAGTAATAACATTTGAATTGTAATATTTGACACACTTTTAAAGTATTGCAATTGTTTAATCGATTAAAATCGACTTTAAGGGCAAAAAAAATATTTTTGAAAAGAGCCAGCTTGACAGCTTTTTGGGGAAGCCAGTTTGGCATAGTCACATGACCTTTAAATGATAGTCGTTCCTAAATGTTTCCTATATGAGGACTTAAAATAAGAACAAATATGTGTAATACATATTTGTAATAGTTTTAAATATGCCTATGGGTAACATTTTTATTAAAATAAACATGATAGAAAAACTACAATCTGACCCAGTTTTTGTGCTGAAATATTCCCGTGATGAGTTCAAATGCGGCGATAAAAGGACAGCAATGATGTATATTGTATATATAATTATGTAAACTTTGGAGTGAATATGTCTATGACATGTTGTATAATTAGTGGTGAGTCTTGAAGCAAAATGTTAGTTTTTTTTGTCTTCATATTCATCTTGTGTTTGTTTGAGCTTCATTAGTAGTATAATGTACTATATTATTGTTATTTACAAGAATCAACAGGAGGACATTTCATAGTATTTTTTTTTAATGTCCAATTACTGTATCTCGTCTCTTTAATCTAGATTGTAATGAGAGTTAAAAGATCTACTAGGACACTGATGCTGTCAATAGGTATTAATGGTAAGGAAGAATATCGTATTAGTGCATACTTTTTGAAAAAATACATGTGCTCATCACCATGTACCTATTCTCACACAGTCACCATTTTCTCAGTTAAAATGTGGATTGAAAAATCTATTTAAATTGTATTTTTCAACCCAGCACACACACACACACACACACACACACACACTTGCGATTTGGTCCTTGAGAATATTATTTAATAAGTATATTCATTCTATGAAATGATACTGTAATAATTTCCATGGAGAGCAGGATTGCCAAGTGCAGCATCGAGGTGCGGATGATGGAAAACAGCAAATGCACCAAGTAGGATGTGGCCAATCGTTTATTTGGTCAGTAGGTTTTGAAGGAGGGAGACGGAAGGGTATTAAAGCTTCTTGTCTGAATATTGCAGTATAATAACTGCAGGGTCATATAGATTTATATAGATTGAAAAATGTTACGTGGGTTGGCATGGAGGACACTGCAGTGACCTACAACCACCCATGCAGCTCTACTGCCACCTTCTGGACGAATGCAGAACAGAAAAAATACATACATTGTTAGAATTTAAATATATATATATGTCTTAATGCAGGGGTCGGCAACCCAAAAATGTTGAAAGGGGCCATATTGGACCAAAAATACAAAAAAAAAAAAAAAACTTATCATTAAACCATTTATCATTGCCAAAAGGTTACTGCTCACTACCACCTCACTTCATTTGACACTCGTGTGGATTTAGAGAAGATTGGTCAGTAGGTTTTGAAGGAGGGAGAAGGAAAGGTATTAAATCTTTCTCTCTGAATGTTTCAGTATGATAACTGCATGGTCATACATATTTATATAGATTGAAAAATGTTACATGGGTTTGCATGGAGGACACTCATCACAGGCCATAATTGATTGACATCATAAATCTTGTGATGCTGTGATCGTGAAGCTAATGAAACAAATAATAAGTTTGTTCGCAGTTGATTTCCTGCTACAAATATGAATCTGATCGACAATTCATGTCTGTAGTGTTTTTTATGGTGTGAAGTTCATATTTTGCCTCATTATTAGGTATTAATGTCCCTTTTGATCAGCATGGATAGGCCAGTGGCTGTGAAGAGTAGGCATGGGAATCAAAAACCGGTTCTTGTTCGGAACCAGTTCGGATTGTAACAATTCCTTGGAATCGCTTCCAATTTGTTTATTCAGACGGTTCTCTTATCAATCTTTCCGGGTGGGGATGATGTCATTACTCAACGTGCGCCGTGATGTCAGATCTCCAAATGACGGAGCCGGGATGCATCAAACTAATAACTATGAGGCTGCTTGTTCATCAAGAGGAGGACATACGAACAATATACTGAAATATTTGAACACACAGCATGCAATAATTATAATATAAACCGCTCCGATCTCATCCCAGTTGTAGTAACGCTAGCACGTCATCTGAATATAACAGTTACTAACTACCACCTCCGATCATGTTAGCGCTATTATTTGTTAAATTGAAATAAATGCGATGGGACAGGGGTTAGTGTATGTGCCTCACAATACGAAGGTCCTGAGTAGTCCTGAGTTCAATCCCGGGCTCGGGATTCTTCTGTGTGGATTTGGCATGTTCTCCCCGTAACTGCGTGGGTTCCCTCCGGGTACTGCGGCTTCCTCCTGTTAAAATAATTATGGATATATTATCACACTAACTTTAGAATGCTTAAAGTCTGTTTCTTTAGTTATTAGCTTTTGTGCTCAAATTAGACTTTTTTCTAATCTATGCAAGGGCAAGGCTTGAGGGGTGGCCTCAGCCATAGATGTCATCTTAGTTTTGGCCCACTGGTAGCCAAGGACTGGATGGGTTGACAACACGTAGACGAGACAGAGACTTCAAGTATCTCAACGAAGATAAGATGACAACACGCAGACGAACTCGGCGACAAGGCAAAATCACATTCCGTCACGTACTATGCGTCCTGGACCTGCTTTGCATAATATATGTGACCACTCCTTTTAGAGGCAGCCTCAGTGATGTTGACAATGGAACTCTTAATAAAAAGACGAACGCGGGAACCGGACCTTAGAGCGTGGGGCGAGACTGTGACTAAGTGTGCAGTGCCCACGTTCTCCTCATGAGCCCTAATTAAGTCTGTGTCTGCTTGGTTCCTTGCTTCTTGTCTGATTAATAGATGTCATCAGTGTTTGAACTTGACACCTCCCACCGCCAAAAACATGCACGTGGGGATAGGTTGATTGCCATCCCTAAATTGGCCCTAGTGTGTGAATGTTGTTTGTCTATCTGTGTTGGCCCTGTAATGAGGTGGCGACTTGTCCAGGGTGTATCCCGCCGTCCGCCTGAATGCAGCTGATATAGGCTGCAGCACCCCCTGTGATCCCAAAAAGGGACAATCGGTAGAAAATGAATGGATGGCTGGAAATAAATGCTTTCTTATTTGGATGAGCATGACAGGCAATAAAGTCGGACTGGCTCCAAGCCCCAGTTCATGTCTGCCGCGAGACGAATGTCACCGAGCAGCGACTAAGTTTGTGGTCAAAAGTTTGCATCTTTGGTAGGTGAATGTTCAAGTGTAGTCAGAGAAAAGTTGCACGTTTTCCTGCAACCATATTTTCTTTAGGTCATTTTGTTATACAAGTGAAACTCATAAAATTAGAATGTGGTGTAACAGTCAATTTGATGAGGAACGTTACCATCATATTTGGAACCTCTACTGACCAACATTGGAATTTAATTATTCTGTTATTACAGATCGTAAACATAGTATTTTAACCCATGTTACCACAAAAGCTGTGTGTGTATTTAAAACATTTGATAGTGGAAAACCACAAAGTGTTCAAGATATTGTATACCCAAAAAAAACTGGAAAAAAGTGTGAAACACAGTATGTTCACGCATTTCATTGTTCATTTTGACACTAAATTGAGTAGAATTAACTCGGAAAAGTTGACACTGGCCGTAGAGTAATTTGTACTGTAATTTTGAGTGGGACAAAATATCTGAAACAGAGTTAATATCAAATTTTTAAAAGTTAAACTCACCCAACTGTTTTACTGAGTATGAACACAGCATGCCTCTGCTGTCAGGAAATTCCTCAAGTGCTTGATGAGCTGTAGAGTGCATCAAAACAAACAGCAGGGTAGTTGTCAAGCTTTCTTCTTGACCATCCGGGATTTCAAGCAAGTTGCTTGAATTGGTGCCTTTTGGAGATGACTTAGCATCAATATCACTCATAATATGAACATGGCTCTAACCATGATTTGACAAATGCTGAGGTCAAAAAATGGTGGTCCAAGAGGCTGAAATCATCAATCAATCAAAATCATGGGTATCCCAGCACCATAAAAATGATATCACCTTGAGCAACACAATGAACAATACACTTTAAAGAGTTACTATGTTGTAGTTAGGGTGTTAGGCGTATTAAACAATTTTAACATCATTAAAACATAAGATTAAACCTTTCACTTCAACTCCGACCTGGTTTGAGCTCACGACCGTCTGCTTTGTAGTTCATGTCCTAGTAGCACGAGCCACAAGGGACACTGGAAGACTGGGGAGAAATGTATTTTAATATTCCAATCAGTGAAAGTGCATGACTTGTCCAGGAATACTTTCGGGTAAAATTTAAAATGAAGTGGCTTGTCATTCAATAATTTATATTTGACATGTGCTTCTTCACACAAAACGGAGTTTTTACTCACTGCAGACTTTATGAGAGCCAACAAACAAAATATAACATCACTCACTGTACGAGGTCTGTCATTAGGATGCCGACTTACGGTATGTTCATATATTCCCATTTAGATGAAGAATGACTCCTAATCCTCGCGAAGAAAAGGTGGGTGGAACCAAGCGTCTTTTTGTGTCATTCTCATCATTTCCGCATCTAAATTGGCTGTCAACCGTGTACCCATTTGTTGGAATACATTCTCGTCCTTCTACTATACAGGTGAGAGGCATGATTTATATCATCAAATAAAGTTTGATGAGCAAGGAAACGAGGAAGCAGCTTATCAGTAGATCACACAAGCTTCTAATAACAATATCACAAATACTTGGCTAATATTCAAGTCATAAAATGTAAATGGAGTATTGTTGTTACTTTTTGGATCCCTTTTTATTGGGTTTTTTGGGAAGAATAGAGGACTTTTATTTACGAGTTAGTATGTATTAAAACAAAAAAAATGTCCGTCATATCTTTCATAATGATTGTGAACGATAAGCAAAATTAAAAGCAAAAATTAAGAAAATATTTTAGCCCCCACACTTTCCGCTGAGACTGTAAACAGTATACTTTGTCTATAAAATAGTTAAATAAACATCTGCATAACATTGTATAATTATTCATATTAAATTCAACAAAAACCCAGGAAATATAAATTAACTTGCAACAAAAAGAATATCTTTATTAACATTGTTTTTTGTTCTGTAACAAACTAAGGTGCATCAATTTACCTGAAATTCTGAAATAAATCATCCTTATTTATACTACAAATATTTTTGGAACAACTTCAACCATTTGATACTAAAACATTTATTTAAATAAACTCAACCAATGATAATAAATGTATACTGATCGGCAACATTAACTTTGGAGCACAATATATAAAACCATTTTAACCCGCAAAAAAAGAATGAATAAAACATTTGTAGCTGAGATAGGCGCCAGCGCCCCCCGCGACCCGAAAGGGAATAAGCGGTAGAAAATGGATGGATGGATAAAACATTTGTGCTGTTTTTTTTTTGTATCGGAGCTGAGTGATTTTGAATTCCTCCGAGAAGCGACTGAGAAGGAGGTGCAGCTTGAAGGATTGGCCTAATAGGGCAATGCCGCTCAGGAACCAAGGGAGCCTCAGCTTTTTGGAACAACCAATAACAGCTTTTGAAATGATGACTCATTGCTTGCAAAGAGGCCCACCACACCTCCTCATTAAGGTAGGAATTTCCGTCCATTCCTTGCTCAGAGTTCTCTGTAAATGTTTTGGAATCACTCCTAAGCTAAGACCTCTTGATAGAGAGTTAGGAGCTCTCTGAGAGGATTCTCAGAATCTGTAGGAATACGGGCCTTGAACTATACAAGTGTTCTGGTGTCCATGTCAGTACCAGCTACCCGTTTAATATTGATCCGTTCAATTTCCATTTGGTCTCAAATTGTTCTCAAGATGAGGATTGGTTGAAAACTAGCCGATTTCCATGCCTGCAATAACAAACGTGCGCGTTTACTAATCTTAAAGGTTGGTTTAGAAAACGTTTAACAAAATAATGAATGTCTTGGTCCTTGTTGCCATGCTCGTACTGGTCTGCCACAGGGGCAGGCACGTAAGTCAACTGAACATCTTCAGCTTGCTGAGCAGAGGTGACAAGCGCCCTCATCAATTATCTGTTGGAGCATTACATAAATAATACATATATACATACACATTACACACACACATGTACATTGGGCTTGACATTCTAAGGCCATGTCCACAAAAACATGAAGAGTTTCAAAAAAACATATTTGGGGTTAAAACGATCTCCATCCACACAAATGTAGTTTTATAACTGTCTATGTCTACACACAAAAACATACTGTCACCTGCTGTCATGCACATTTTGTCCATTCGAAAGCCTGAAAAAAGCAGCAATAGCTGACTTGGTGGCATTACACCTCCTATTATGTTTATTTTGATATACTTTAGCCGTACAATGACATGTACATTATCTTTAAAAACTGTCTGAAAGTACACAGAGCCCTGGGAACTTTATTAAAGAGCAACTGCACACATGTGATGCTGAAACCCAACACTCTTAGAATCATAACGTGTTCAACAAAATGGCGATGTATTACATGTGCAGTGAAGTGTATTTATTTCTCCAATCAGCAGGCACTAACGAGTCAAGGAAACTTTTTCGCATGTTCAAGGGAATTATAAAGCCCTTAATCATGGATAAAGTGATATGGTGCATGTGTAAAGAACTGTATATTGTCTTTAACATCAGTACACACTACAAGTTGCTTTTTACGGACGTGCATCTACAAAAATGGAAGCTAGACACATAAGTTAAATTCATGATTTGTCCTTAAATAAGGACTAAAAACATGGGATAATGTTGCAATCCAATCCAATCCACTTTATTTATATAGCACATTTAAACAACAATAACATTTCCAAAGTGCTGCACAGCCATGTTAAAAACAATATTAAAAAAAACAATATTATGCTCCACAAATGACTGAATAAAAACCAAAAATAAATAAATATAAAACCAATATAAAAAAAACAATATAAAAACAAATATGATTAAAAACATTTTTAAAGGGTAAAATCAATTAAAACAGTAAAATAGAAATCAAAGTGTATAAAAAACACAGAGGACAGAGGACCACACAACTCACATGGTGTTAAAAGCCAAAGAATAAAAGTGGGTCTCAAGACGAGACTTAAAACACTCCACTGTGGAAGCAGTTTGAACATGGAGGGGCAGAGTGTTCCAGAGCTTAGGGCTGACCACAGAGAAGGCCCTGTCTCCCCTGGTCTTAAGTCTGGTCTTGGGCACCACGAGCTGGAACTGGCTCTCGGACTTCAGAGCGCGTGCAGGAATGTAAATTTGGATGAGGTCCGAGATATATTGAGGGGCCAGTCCATGTAAAGATTTAAAAACAAACAGCAATGTTTTAAAATCAATTCTAAAATGAACAGGGAGCCAGTGCAAACCCTGAAGAATTGGGGTTATATGCTGGCATTTCCTGGCCCCTGTTAAAAGTCGTGCTGCCGCGTTCTGGACTAACTGCAACCGGGAGAGAGCTTTTTGGCTGATGCCAGCATAAAGTGCATTGCAGTAGTCCAGGCGACTACTTATGAAAAGTCTTGCTTGTCAAAGTTATCCCATAAGGTGGAGGTTCCACAGCGATCGCATCCAAAACAGCTGACTGTCATTAGTGCCCACGGGAGTGTCACAAAGCCTGTTTTGATGTTTCTTTTTTATTAATTTTGAATGAAAATAGCAGCATGTTTACGTTCGAACATACATTTAGTCATCTTATAGTGTGTTTAAACGCAGCAAGGCAGTGTTGTTAAGCTTGGAAATGACAGCGCACAACCGTGACATCATCACAAGTCTCCGTTTGTGCCGTGTACACGCATACGCTAAGTGGAGAGTTTTGGATCTCTACAATTTGGCCAGCATTTGCAAAAGTCTGCGTTTTTAAAGACTATAGTATGCGTCTGCTTGCGGACAAGAGGCCTAAATGCAGAGATAAGTATGCGTTTATTAGGTGTAACTGTTGCGACTAATAATTATAATAATTTGTTTTATTTCTCTAAAAACAGAATAAGTTAAGTTCAGAAAAGGGAATTTAAATCAAAATGTATAAAAGTTCATAAGAAGGCTTTATTTATATTACTTTGGTTAAAAATGTAATTTCATGCCTATTTGTTGGGTTTCTGAGCATGCTTTTGTTTTGAAGTGTCTCGATTGGTCTGTGAACGGACATAAGGAAGCTGCTTCCGGGTATGAGTGAACATTTGTTTGATGCAATGAGAAGGGATAAAGAGAGCAACTGATCGTAACAAGGACTAAAAAGTGTCACAAGGACTTTCAGCGTTTGGGCTATAAGAGCCATAAGATCACAATTTCCTCCTAAAAGAATGGTGCAGGCCAACGAGGTATTTGTCATTTCTGTTTGTATTTTACTTCAGTAAAATGTTTGAGCCACATGCTGTGCATGTTATTTTCACGTTTGTAACGTGTTTTATTTTATTAACAGTTTTCATGGTGAATTGAAGGGAAAGGAAGCCTTCAATAAATCAGTCAAAGAAAGCCATTGTGTCAGTGCTATTTGGAAGGAGTTACATTAGGCATCTGTGTTCATGTGGACATGGCCTTAAATGCCTACTGAAATGAGATTGTTTTATTTAAACGGGGATAGCAGGTCCATTCTATGTGTCATACTTGATCATTTCGCGATATTGCCATATTTTTGCTGAAATGATTTAGTAGAGAACATCCACGATAAAGTTTGCAACTTTCGGTGCTAAGACAAAAGCCCTGACTCTACCGGAAGTCGCAGACGATGACGTCACATGTTGAGGGCTCCTCACATATTCACATTGTTTATAATAGGAGCCGCCAACAAAAAGTGCTATTTGGACTGGGAAAACGACAGATTCCCCATTAATTTGAGCGAGGATGAAGGTTTGTGTTTGAGGATATTGACAGCGACGGACTACAAGAAAAAAAAAAAAAAGTAAAAAAAAAAAAAACGCGATTGGGACGGATTCCGATGTTTTTAGACACATTTGATAGGATAATTTTGGGAAATCCCTTATCTTTCTATTGTGTTCCTAGTGTTTTAGTGAGTTAAATAGTACCTGATAGTGGGAAGGGTGTTTCCACGGGTGTCTTGACGTGCAGTGTCTCAGGGGAGTCGACGGCAGCTATGGACGACACAAGCTCAGCTTTTCTCCGGTAAGAAGCGACTTTTTAACCACAATTTTCTCACCGAAACCTGCTGGTTGACATTCAGTCTTGATTCATGTACGCTTGACCGCGCTCTGATCCATAGTTAAGTTTCACCTCCAGGAATTTTAAACAAGGAATCACCGTGTGTTTGTGTGGCTAAAGGCTAAAGCTTCCCAACTCCATCTTTCTACTGTGACTTCTCCAATATTAATTGAACAAATTGCAAAAGATTCTGCAACACAGATGTCCAAAATACTGTGTAATTATGCCGTTAAAGCAGACGACATTTAGCTGTGTGTGTGTGCAGCGCTCATATTTCCTAAAAACCTGTGACGTCTTGCGTACACGTCATCATTACACGACGTTTCCAGGACGAAACTCCCGGGAAATTTAAAATTGGAATTTAGTAAACTAAAAAGGGCGTATTGGCATGTGTTGCAATGTTAATATTTCATCATTGATATATAAACTATCAGACTGTGTGGTGGGTAGTAGTGGGTTTCAGTAGGCCTTTAATTTCATTGGTATGAAATACTATTTCAAGTCTTTATTTATGCTGGATCAGAAAATGACTTGCTGATAACAAAACCAACCAAAACCTGGGTCATGCATGGTCATTGCAGTAGTCTGGATATTTCAGGACATATTACAAAAAGCCCATTTCAGTTTGTGGCCTGCATGTCATTCGAGTTTTCATTACCATGCAGTGCTACTAATTGTAAACTGAAAGAAAAACAATATAACTTTTCAATTAAAGTACCAGTACAGTAAAAAAAAAAGCATATTGAAGCTATTGTCAAATATGATTTATGACACCAAAAGACTTTCAAAGTTTCTAAATAAATAAACATGACAGTAAACAAGCAGACTTTGTCAGAGTCGACAACGATTATTTGGGGAAAAATTATGATCCAGATATACAGTATATTTGAACCCAAACACAAGGAAGATGAGCAATCAATTTTAGAAGCCGAGTGCTAAACGGATGCTTTTGCTTCATTGCTTTTGTTGGTACAGCTGAGGACAAGATTGCACCAAAAAGAATAAGGTTTTCCTGCAAGTGTCTCTCCAATGATTGGCTGACCAGCCAGTGGCTTTGGCCTTCACACAGGGATCATGCCGGCCTGCACATTGGACACCACACCTCTGGCAGCATCACAACCACACAGAATGCAGACAATGAATAATCTCAGTAGATAGCTTTCAAAGACTAAGAACTTCCTCTCTTTCACAACACCTTGAGACGGTTTAATGACACCTGTACTCTGCGAGACATCTTCAATAGGCAGTCAGGCTGGTTACCGGACTGGACAAGGAGCGACAAGTTCACGTCTGCTGTTAGATGAATGTCACAGAGCAGCGCAGCGACTAAGTTTGTAGGCAAAAGTTTGCATGTTCGGCAGGTTCAATGGTAGTCTAAGAAAGTTGCATATTATCCTCCAACCAGATATTCTCTCAGTCATTTTATCATGCAGGTAAAACTCATAAAATTAAAATATGGTGTAGAAGTCTATTCATGTTAGCAATTAACTTCTAATGTGAAACTAATATGTGATATTAACTCACGACATGCAACGTCAAGCCTGTTATAATTTTGGTAACCATGGCTTATAGTTTTTGAAACCTTATATTTTGAAATTTTCAATACAAAGTTTTCATAAACTGTAATCCTGTTGTGGGACATGCGCATTCTGCGTCTCCCTCCGCTGCGAATCCAACCTGAGGACCCTCTGACAGCGCATTCCAGACACGGACCGCGCCCACTCTCCGCCGCAGCCGGCCGCAGTACACACCTGTGACTGATGACGATGAGTTGCTTAAGAGACCAGTGGACCCAGGGATCTCCGCGGGAACTTAGTTCTCTATTGACGTTCAGTAAACTGTAATCCTGCGTTATGCGATCCTGCTCTCCCTGTGATTTCCCCTCTCCATGTTCTCAGTGTGTTTCCTTGGGTCTCCTCCGCAGTGCCCCCCGTTGCCTGGAAAGAGAGCTGTGCGTCTCTCTTCTACCTTTGGACTTTGACTGCCTCCCTCTATCCTCGACCCCTCCGCTTTGGACTCGGATCTCTTGACGCCCCTCTCAGCCCCACGGACCCCCGCTTGTATCCCGGATCACTTGCTTGTTCCCTTGGACGTTCCTTCACTCCCGTCAACACGTTGGTAACACACACTTCAGTTAACTTACACACATAGCCTCACACCACATACACTTTTGAATCTATAGTTCACATTCCATTCCCTTTGTTCGTTTTCTATTGTTTGATTATTATATATATGTGATTTAATATATATTTATTAAATCTCTGTACACTACTGCCACCTGGTGTTAGTCTGCCGTCACCTCCTTCTGCAATACATAACAAATCCATAATCATCAAAATTATAACCAATAAAGGCTTGACATCTCAATTTGCATGTAAAAAGTTAATATCACGTGTTACTAAATGTTACATTATTGTGTAATTTGTACATGATTAAATGCTATCGATGAATATTATTTGCAAAAATGTTATTTTTTTCTTCAGTGTGGGCTTTGTAAGGTCATGCGCGAAACCATTGATAACATAGCACCGCTAAAGTTAAAAAAGGCTCCAAAAAAAAGCGTACCCCGTGGTTTACAGAAGAAACTAGAGCTCAGAAATTATTATGTAGAAAGCTGGAACGCAAATGGCGCACGACTAAACTTGAGGTGCACCATCAAGCATGGAGTGATAGTTTATTAACTTATAAACGCATGCTTACCTTAGCTAAAACTAAATATTACTCAAATCTCATCCACCGTAATAAAAACGATCCTAAATTTTTGTTTAGTACGGTAGCATCGCTAACCCAACAAGGGACCCCTTCCAGTAGCTCCACCCACTCAGATGATGACTTTATGCAATTCTTTAGTAAGAAAATTGAAGTCATTAGAAAGGAGATTAAAGACAATGCGTCCCAGCTACAACTGGGTTCTATTAACAGATACGATTGTATATACGGCGGATACTGCCCTCCAAAATAGTTTTGAGGAAATAACATTAGAGGAATTGTTACGTGTAAATGGAATAAAACAAACATGTTTACTTGACCCACTTCCTGGGAAACTGATCAAGGAGCTCTTTGTATTATTAGGTCCATCAATGCTAAATATTATAAACTTTCCTCGGGCACTGTTCCCCTAGCATTCAAAAAAGCGATTATTCATCCTCTTCTTAAAAGACCTAACCTCGATCCTGATCTCATGGTAAACTACCGACCGGTGTCTCACCTTCCCTTTATTTCAAAAATCCTCGAAAAAATTGTTGCGGAGCAGTTAAATGAACACTTAGCGTCTAACAATCTATGTGAAACCTTTCAATCCGGTTTCAGGGCAAATCACTCCACGGAGACAGCCCTCGCAAAAATGACTAATGATCTATTGCTAACGATGGATTCTGATTCGTCATCTATGTTGCTGCTCCTCGATCTTAGCGCTGCTTTTGATACCGTCGATCATAATATTTTATTAGAACGTATCAAAACACGAATTGGTATGTCAGACTTAGCCCTGTCATGGTTTAACTCTTATCTTACTGATAGGATGCAGTGCGTCTCCCATAACAATGTGACCTCGGACTACGTTAAGGTAACGTGTGGAGTTCCCCAGGGTTCGGTCCTTGGCCCTGCACTCTTCAGCATCTACATGCTGCCGCTAGGTGACATCATACGCAAATACGGTGTTAGTTTTCACTGTTATGCTGATGACACCCAACTCTACATGCCCCTAAAGCTGACCAACACGCCGGATTGTAGTCAACTGGAGGCGTGTCTTAATGAAATTAAACAATGGATGTCCGCTAACTTTTTGCAACTCAACGCCAAAAAAACGGAAATGCTGATTATCGGTCCTGCTAGACACCGACCTCTATTTAATAATACAACTCTAACATTTGACAACCAAACAATTAAACAAGGCGACTCGGTAAAGAATCTGGGTGTTATCTTTGACCCAACTCTCTCCTTTGAGTCACGCTTTTGTCACACATTAAAAGCGTTACTAAAACGGCCTTCTTTCATCTCCGTAATATCGCTAAAATTCGCTTTATTCTGTCCACTAAAGACGCTGAGATCATTATCCATGCGTTTGTTACGTCTCGTCTCGATTACTGTAACGTATTATTTTCGGGTCTCCCCATGTCTAGTTTTAAAAGATTACAGTTGGTACAAAATGCGGCTGCTAGACTTTTGACAAGAACAAGAAAGTTTGATCACATCACGCCTGTACTGGCTCACCTGCACTGGCTTCCTGTGCACTTAAGATGTGACTTTAAGGTTTTACTACTTACGTATAAAATACTACACGGTCTAGCTCCATCCTATCTTGCCGATTGTATTGTACCATATGTCCCGGCAAGAAATCTGCGTTCAAAGGACTCCGGCTTATTAGTGATTCCCAAAGCCCAATAAAAGTCTGCGGCCTATAGAGCGTTTTCATTTCTGGCTCCAGTACCCCGGAAATGCCCTCCCGGTAAAATTTCGAGATGCCACTTCAGTAGAAGCATTTAAGTCTTACCTTAAAACTCATTTCTATACTCTAGCCTTTAAATAGACTCCCTTTTTAGACCTTTAAATAGACTCCCTTTTTAGACCTTTAGCCTTTAAATAGACTCCCTTTTTAGACCAGTTGATCTGCCGTTTCTTTTCTTTTTCTCCTATGTCCCACTCTCCCTTGTGGAGGGGGTCCGGTCCGATCCGGTGGCCATGTACTGCTTGCCTGTGTATCGGCTGGGGACATCTCTGCGCTGCTGATTCGCCTCCGCTTGGGATGTTTTCCTGCTGGCTCCGCTGTGAACGGGACTCTCGCTGCTGTGTTGGATCCGCTTTGGACTGGACTCTTGCGACTGTGTTGGATCCATTATGGATTGAACTTTCACAGTATCATGTTAGACCCGCTCGACATCCATTGCTTTCTTCCTCTCCAAGGTTCTCATAGTCATCATTGTCACCGGCGTCACACTGGGTGTGAGTTTTCCTTGCCCTTATGTGGGCCTACCGAGGATGTCGTAGTGGTTTGTGTTGTGGTTTGTGCAGCCCTTTGAGACACTAGTGATTTAGGGCTATATAAGTAAACATTGATTGACATTGATTGATGTTACAGCAACACTAAACAACACTGATGCTAATCCACCTTTTTTCCAAAAAGGAAACAAAAAGAGAACTGTTAAGGAACTTAATCGTCAGAGGTGGGTAGAGTTGCCAAAAACTGTACTGAAGTAAGAGTACTGTTACTTTAGACATTTATTACTCAAGTAAAAGTAAGGAGTTGTCACTCAAATATTTACTTGAGTAAAAGTAAAAAGTATGTTGTGAAAAAACTACTCAAGTACTGAGTAACTGATGATTACCTCATTATGGCAACAAATAATGCACAAAAACATAAAAATAGCAATGAGCAAATTCAGAGCCAGGAATATCTCTTAAGCAACTAAAACAATAATATATATTAAATAATAATACATTAAAATAAAAAAAAGCAAATTGAGCCACAATAACTTAACAGCACCGTAGGCTCAGTAGGCATTCATTGATTGTTTGATTGAAACTTGTATTAATAGATTGCACAGTACAGTACATATTCCGTACAATTGACCACTAAATGGTAACACCCCAATACATTTTTCAACATCAATCAATTATTTAATAAATGACCAAGTCAAGGTGATCTACCTCATATATACACACACACATATATCATATATATTAATATGTCCAGGGTGTACCCCGCCTTCCGCCCGATTGTAGCTGAGATAGGTGCCAGCGCCCCCCGCAACCTCAAAAGGGAATAAGCAGTAGGAAATGGATGGATGGATGGATATATATATATTATATATATATATATATATATATATACACATATATATATATATATATATATATATATATATATATGTATATATATATATACATATACATATATATATATATATATATATATATATATATATATATATATATATATATATATATACAGTATATATATATATATACAGTATATAATTAATATTTATTTATTTTGCTGTTTTTGTTTACATGTTAAAGGTGTTTTAATGAATACATATGCATGTTTAACACATGGATGCTTATCTTTAATGAAGACAAGAATATAAGTTGGTGTATTACCTGATTCTGATGACTTGCATTGATTGGAATCAGACAGTAGTGCTGAAAACGTCCACGTTTTCAAATGGAGGAGAAAAAAAGTTCTTCCTTTCTGTCCAATACTACATGAAAGTCGTTGTTTTTTTGCATCTTATTTGTCCAGCTTCTATATTCGTTTTTATACACTTTACAAGAAATACATTGGCGGCAAACTCCGTAGCTTGCTAGCTTGTTTGCGCTGGCTTTCAGACACTCTTATTTTGTTGGCGCAGGCGCGATGGAGCGGCACTTTCATTGTGAAGACCAGAACTGTGCGATCAGCCTTTAGGCTTTTGACGGGAAGTACGGTTGAAATAAAAAGTGTCCTTTTTCCTTTACACTTTTGATTGATTGATTGAAACTTGTATTAGTAGATTGCACATTACAGTACATATTTCGAACAATTGACCACTAAATGGTAACCCCCCAATAAGTTTTTCAACTTTTTTAAGTCGGATTCGACGTGTGACGGTCACGTGACAGCCTGGCTCTGTTTGATTGGTCCAACGTCACCCGTGACTGCATGTGATTGGTGAAACGCAGGCATGCGTAGATCCTACTTTGAAAAAACTAAACAAACATTAATAGATCGATAAAAAAAAAGTAGCGAGCTGAATGTAGATAAATGGAGCGGAGTAAAAGTAGCGTTTCTTCTCTATAAATATACTCAAGTAAAAGTAAAAGTATGTTGCATAAAAACTACTCTTAGAAGTACAATTTATTCCAAAAGTTACTCAAGTAGATGTAACGGAGTAAATGTAGCGCGTTACTACCCACCTCTGTTAATCGTTAAGAAGAATGAAAAGTTGAATCGGAACCAGAAATATTTTATAAATTCCCATCCCTAGTTGTAATAATACATCAGTTAACAAGAGACACAGTTGTTAGTATTTTTTTTTTATATGTTAGTGTGTTTAAATATTACACTATTTTTACATGAAACAAATGTAATCTGGCTTTGAGCAGGCTACTTACTGTATGTAAACATTTATAGTTACACAAATTATATTTATCTTGGGGTATCAGATACACCCATCTGCGCACCTTACGTATCATTTCAGCAACTAACTTTTCAATCACTACTGTAGTTTATCTCCGGTCTTCTCGCCTGTTTTGGCCACATCAATCTTTTTCTCCACCTACTTCTTGATGGAGTACCACTTTTTTTTATTATTTGTTCTTGTGTCCGGTTTTCTGACTCCACAGCATTGACAGTCCTGCACTCTTTACCCCACTCAAACCTATTTTGTTGGCTGGAAACACCGAAGGACAGCGTGCTAAAAATGATATATTAGCGCGCCTTCCCTTCAGCAAGCAGCACCTCCTACTCCTTGTCGGTGAATTCCTTCAGTTTCATACATTTTCTTTGTATTTTCTGATAGTGTAGAGTGTGGAATCCCTGTTGCATGGCTAATTTAGATATTAAATTACTGTTTAAATGGGGGTGTGGACAGTACGTGGCCAGCCACTTCTACATGTTCGCTCAATTCCACGTTGATTGGGATGTACAAAACCCAAAACAAGTGAATTTGACACATTGTATACATTTTAAATAAAAACAGAATACAATGATTTGTAAATCTATTTTAACCTATATTCAATTGAATCCACTGCAAAGACAAAATATTTAACGTTCAAACTGGAAAATATTGTTATTTTTTGCAAATAGCTCATTTGGAACTTGATGCCTGCAACATGTTTCAAAAAAGCTGGCACAAGTGGCAAACAAGACTGAGAAAGTTGAGGAATGCTCATCAAACACTTATTTGGAAAATCCCACCGGCGAACAGGATAATTGGGAACAGGTGGGTGCACTGACAAAAATAACTCATAAGATTTACTTGAAAAAATTATTGTAAGTATTTGCACGCAAATGATTTAAGTAAAATTTAATGCTGCAATATCAAGTAAATTCTACTTACCATATAACATAACAGTTGTGAAGATATTAAGTAACAGTTACTCAATTACATCCAAGTTATTATTAAGTTATATTTATTTAAACAAATTAAGTAAAGTCTACTTGTTTTCATCAGCAGGAACATCATTTTACTCAAAATTTAAGTACATTTCATATACCGTGTTTCCTTGAATAGTTTCCTTGAATAGCCGTCGGAGCGCTAGTTATTTTAAATCCTCTTCTCACTCCTGTGCTCATCAACGGCATGCAGTGAAAATTGAGTGTGATGATAGAACTTGAATAAAAAATTATTCAGTAGCCACGATACTGTGGTTGGAAATCACTGCTTTTCAACATGTCATTGCGCCCACTTTTACTCCACACTGTCTAGGTGCCAGAAAGACGCATGCGCTTAATTACTTCTAAAATGAAATTGCAATGCATACTTGGTCAACAGCCATACCTCTTACACTGACGGTTGTGATATAAACAACTTTAACATTCTTACTAATATGCGCCACACTCTGTGAACCCACACCAAATACATTTCTGGAGAACATCGGCTCTGTAACACATTATAAACGCAAGATAAGAATTACCCATAATGCCACCTTGCAGTGCTCTGTGAAGTAATCCTAACGGCCGGAGCAGAGCCAGTTGGCCAGAGCCTGTTGTGCTGTGCGCATGCGTCGTCGTGCATGCGTTTCAAAACACTAGATCTTCAGTGTAAAGTTTATGTAATATTTTTAGGTTTATGTACGTACAACTATTAAACATTTAAATAGTATGAGGAAACATAAGTAAAACTTACTCTTCCCCCATAATTCATGTATTACGTTAATAAAATGTTTAAATTTACTTAAGAAACTCTAGTTCTTACTCAATGTTAAAAATATAACGTATAAATTATGACAGTTACTCTAATAGAGTTTACAGCACCAAAAAGTCACTTTTTTCAGTGTGCCATGATTGGGTATAAAAGCAGCTTCCATGAAATGCTCAGTCATTAACAAACAAGGATGGGGCGAGGGTCACCACTCTGTGAAAAAAATGCCTGAGCAAATTACCCAAAAGTTTAAGAACAACATTTCTCAAACAGCTATTGCAAGGAATTTAGGGATTTCACCACCATAATATCATCAAAAGGTTCAGAGAATCTGGAGATATCACTGCACATAAGCAAGGCCGAAAACCAATGCCCATGACCTTCGATCCCTCAGGTGGTACTGCATCAAGAAGCGAAATCAGTGTGTAGTGGACTAGCAAAGTTAGATTTTCATTGTACGGCAAACTGTCTGTTTAACTGTGCATATGACAATAAACAATCTTGAATCTAAAGGATATCACCACATTTGCTCAGGAAAACTTCAGAAAAACCCACTGTCAGTAACTACAGATCGTCGCTTCATCTGTAAATGCAAGTTAAACCTCTAATATGAAAAGCTGAAGCCATTTATCAACAACACCCAGAAACGCCCCCAGCTTACTGAGTATTGTTAAAAGGAAAGGCCGCGTAACTCAGTGGTAAAAATGCCCTCATGACAACTTTTTTGCAATGTGTTGCTGCCATTTATTTCTAAGTTAACGATTATTTGCAAAAAAAATAATGTTTTTCTGTTCAAACATTAACTTCCTGAGAATCAAAGTCCTTTGCAGTGGACATTTTGGTACTAGTTTGGAACATGCTGGTTCTCAGGAGGTTAAATATCTTGTTTTTGTCTTTGCAGTCCCTACAGTCAAGCCCCACCTGTACCCACTCCAATTTGCCTACCAGCCCCGACTGGAAGTGGAGGACGCAGTCATCTACCTGCTGAACCGAGCCCACACCCACCTGGACAAGCCTGCGAGCAGTGTGAGGGTTATGTTTTTTTACTTCTCCAGTGCTTTCGATACCATATGGCCTGGGCTACTGGGTGTGAAGTTGGAGAAGATGCAGTTGGAGGCCCCCTTGGTGTCCTGGGTTGTAGATTACCTGACTGACCGACCACAGTTCGTGCGACTGCAGGACTGTGTGTCTGACAGGTCAGCAACACCGGGGCCCAGTGGAGCACAGTCCTCTCCCCCTTCCTCTTCACCATTTACACCACCGATTTCCACTATCAATCAGAGTCCTGCCACCTTCAGAAGTTTTCTGATGACTCTGCAATAGTTGAGGATGGTGATGACAAAGAATACAGGACACTGGTGGAGGACTTTGTCACATGGTGTGGAAAGAACCACCTCCAGCTTAATGTGACGAAGACCAAGGAGCTGGTTGTGGGCCTGGGAAGGAGGAGGAGTACTCCGGTGACCCCTGTTTCCATCAGGGGGCTGGATGTGGACATGGTTGAGGATTATATATATCTCGGCGTACACATGGATAGGTCAAAACACGCTGAGGCCCTCTACAAGAAGGGACAGAGCCACCTTTACTTCCTCAGTAGGCTAGGATCCTTCTACGTCTGTACAAAGATGTTGAAGATATTCTACGAGTCGGTGGTGGCGGGCGCCTTCTTGTACGCCGTGGCTTGCTGGGGCAGCGGGCTAAGAGTGAGGGACACAAAAAGACTGGACAAGTTGGTAGAGAAGGCCAGTAACGTGGTTGGAGTGAAGCTGCACTCTCTGGCGGTGGTGTCGGAGAGGAGAAGTCTAGCAAAAGTTCTAGCCATTATGGACAACATCTCCCACCCACTACACTCGGACCTTGTGGAGAGAGTGAGCTCGTTCGGCGGAAGGCTCAGACTCCCAAAATGTAGCACGGAACGACACAGGAGGTCCTTCATACCGACAGCCATCAGACTGTATAATGAATATGTTACTTGACTGCACTTAAATGTAGAATATATGTAGAATATATTTATACTATTCATATATTATATATATATAATATATGTTATATATTATTTATTATTATTGTTGTCTATTGTGAGCAAACTGTGGTGCTGAATTTCCCCCAGGGATCAATAAAGTACTTTCTATTCTATTCTATTCTATTCAATTGAATATAATTTGAAAAGGATTTGCAAATCATTGTATTCTATTTTTATTGACGAATTCCACAACTGATTGGTTTTGGTTTTGTAAAAAAGAAATGTGTTGGATTAGTGCATGCACATACTTTAATGTTTTGTGCGTATGTTTTTTGAATTTGAGTGTACGAAATTTTTTGTTTGGAATAAATCCACTCAAGTCTTATTAATACATGAGGTCTCTGGTCTGTGAACATCCAAGAGGAAAACATTGGAAATGTCTTTGGTGATCAATTAATGTTGTTATGTCACTGAGGAACTAAATAACAGAACACAAAATAGACCAATTTAAAAATTGTTGTTCCTGTGTCTTAAAAATAATGGAACATTCTCAAATGTTTTCCAGAGCAAAAGGCATCTGGGATACAAAAAAATAATGGATGAAAAAAAACAGGGGGAAACAAAGTGAAAAGAAAAAAAATCTGCCTTTAAGTTGAGCTTCATATAGTTGTAGTTATGAATAAAGGTTGTGGTAAGTAACAATGGATTCTACATGAATATTTTGTTGCTGCTCTCCTGTTTGTAAACACTTTAGAAGGGTCCATGGTTATGAGATAGTTCCCAGGATCACCTAAATAGCAAGTAGAAGAAGGTTACAGAGGAAGCAGAATTAAATCGGGGGAGCCAAATCCTTACAGATTGCGGTCATCAGTCGCAATAATCTGTGCAGTGCAATAAAAAAGCTGCAAGTCTAACAGAGTTATGTGATTTTGGCTTTGTTAGCTGTGCCTGAAATCAGGACTCAGTGCTCGGAAATGAACCTTCTTGCCTGCCTGAGGAAATTAGATTTTCAAGCCTGAGACAGCACATTAATTTAGATTTGGATTGAAACTGAAGTTGATATAGTGCAACAGTGAGAGAGCTATCTCGACTTGTCTGCATAAAGATCAAATAGTCAAAGAAAAGGAAGATGAAAGAAAAGTTATCCTATAATACAAATGTGTTTGTATTATAAGCAAAGATTAGCATGCAGATCATCAGAAGTGATGATATGAAGATAAGATCAAAATGCATGTAAGATAAAATTAACAGAATGCACAAACAGTCTAATAAACCAATTCTAGCAAAATATCATCCAAGTCTTTGTAGGAAATATATATTTATATATTTAATACACTCTATACAGTCTTTAAACTCTAAATGTATTCAACTCCCGACAGGCTGTCTGTCTTTACGGCTAACTGACAGGTCAGGATTTTGCCTGTTATTGTGACCATATCATGAAATTGTTATGTTATTACTGCACAGGGATGTAAAAATATTGACTCTCTGCTTCTCGTAAACCCAAAACTAATATTGATATAATAATTACACACCCTATCATTTTAATTAGGTACACAACTTTCTTCTATCAACTCATGGCGACAGTAGCTGCTTTTCTATTATCCCTAGAAATGTTGCATTCGGGTCGAATATCTTTGTGGTGTTTGTTTCCTCAAGCTGTAGAACAGGGGTGTCAAACTCAAATACAGAGTGGGCCAAAATTTAAAACTGAACGAAGCCGCGGGCCGAGGTTGAACAAATGAATCCTTTAATAGGGACCCAAACAAAAATGTGCATTGAATATTGACCAAGCAAGGCTTATATAACTTTATAGTGACATGCAAAATCGAGTTTTAAATAATAATAATTAAAAAATATCAATGGCATATCAAATAAAATAAAAATACAAATTGAATGCCTCTTTTCTGCGGCGGGTTTGAGTTGGGACGGGGTTTGGTGGTAGCGGGGGTGTATATTGTAGCATCCCGGAAGAGTTAGTGATGCAAGGGGTTCTGGGTATTTGTTGGTTGTGTTTATGTTGTGTTTATGTTGTGTTACGGTGCGGATGTTCTCCCAAAATGTGTTTTTCATTCTTGATTGCTGTGGGTTCACAGTGTGGCGTATATTTGTAACTGTGTTAAAGTTGTTTATACGGCCACCCTCAGTGTGACCTGTATGGCTGTTGACCAAGTATGCCTTGCATACACTTGTGTGTGTGTATGAGCCGCAGATATTATGTGAGTGGGTCGGCACGCTGTTTGTATGGAGAAAAATCGGACGTGGCGACATGTAGAGAACGCCAAAGGCAGTGCTTTTACGGCCCGCCCCCAATATTATTGTCCGGGTGGAAATCGGGAGAAATTCGGGAGGGGCACTGAACTTCGGGAGTCTCCCGGGAAAATCGGGAGGGTTGACGACTATGAGTATTAGTGGTGAATGTGGCCAGCTCTAATGTTAATTTGATATTGCCTCAAGGGCCAAATGAAATTACACGGTGGGCCAAATTTGGCCCGCGGGCCAGAGTTTGACACCTATGCTGTAGAAGAATGTCAGAAAGCAACGTGCAGGTAAGATGCAGGTTTATTCTTCATAAGCGAAGACAAACAATACGAAAGGGTAAAAGTGCCGATGGCAATGAACTAGCACAAGGGTAGCAGAAAATAGCTAGCAACATCAGCTTACATAAAGGAATCAAGAAACGGAAATGTCGCGTGTGGCGAACAAGACTGCCAGACCGAGTAGACAGTGAGGCAGTTATACTGTAAACAGCTCTCTGATTATTGATCAGGAACAGCTGAGTGTACCGGTCTCTAATCAGAAGCAGGTGCAGAAAATCAGCACCCATGGCAGGGGTTGGCAACCAAAAATGTTTAAAGAGCAATACAAACAAATCAGTCCGGACCGCAAAATTTAAAAGCCTTATGTAAGCCTTATTATGAACCCAACACATGCTGAGGCGGTACAGCCTACCTTCTCTGCCAGCTGGTCCTCCTAGTAGGTGCCCTTACTAGTGAGTGATGTGTATGCGTATTGATACTGAAATATCAATTCTGCCAATCATACCAGATCTTTAATGTTATAAAGTTAAAGTACCACTGATAATCACACACGCTATGTAGATGGATAGATAGATAGATAGTACTTTATTGATTCCTTCAGGAGAGTTCCTTCAGGAAAATTAAAATTCCAGCAGCAGTGTACAGAGTTGAGATCAATTTAAAAAAAAAAGTAAAAAGTAAATAAGGGGGGTTTAAATGGAAACAAAATAGAGAAATATTACAAAAAGAATAAAAACAATGGGAATAACAATATAACAGTAAAATAAGAATATAACAAGACAAAGTAGGCAGTAGTGACCATGTTATGAAAACGTATTGCACTGTTAATGTTTTGCATCCCCTGTCATCCTAATACTCCCCATCCCCTGTCCCAGAGAGGAGTTGTACAGTCTAATGGCGTGTGGGACAAAGGAGTTCTTGAGTCTATTAGTCCTGCACTTGGGATGAAGCAGTCTAGCACTGAACAGGCTCCTCTGGCTACTGATAACGCTATGCAGAGGGTGACTGGCATCATCCAGGATGCTCACTAGTTTGTCAACAGTCCTCTTCTCTGCCACCGTCACCAGTGAAACTACCCTCTGCATTCGTCCCGTCCCCCTGGGAGGTGAAGGGAGCAGTGAGCAGCAGCGGTAGCCGCGCTCGGGAATCATTTTGGTGATTTAACCCCCAATTCCAATGCTTGAAACTGGCTGCCAAGCAGGAAAGTAATGGGTCACATTTTGACAGAAATGTGACCCAATACATGTGAGCTTTTTTGAATAAATGTTTTTGCAAAAGGACCTGTCTTCTGACTGTTCAAGAACGTGGATAGTCTACCAATGTTCATTCCGTTAAATCCATTTTAAGAATTAAAAATGTTGTCCTTAATTCACAGACAAATTCGAAGTATAAGTAGGTTGGTTAACACTTTAGTATGGGGAACATACTAAACAAATACTTAATTTAGAGTTATTTGGACACTAGGGGAACATATAAGGGTTAGGGTTAGGGTTACTAATGAAGCAATAATTCTGAGGTTATTGTTAGGTAATGTTCAATGGTGTACTGGGATGCAGAGAAGGAAGGCAAGGTAGTTGTACAAAAAAGGAAAAATATTTAATAAGTCCAAAAGTGTAACAAAGGGTGATGGGGCAGAAGTGCACACCATGGATATTTATTAAAAACAGTTTCTTCAGTGGTTGGCGGAAAAAAAAGCCAGGACGCATTAAGCGCAGCAAAAGTCATCTTTAACACAATGTGGCTAGGAAACAAAACACAACGAGGTCAAGATTAACAGGATTTAAAAAAAGGCAACGTACCAGGACAGATGAATCAATGCAGGCACATGTACGTGCGGGGTTCAGGAAACAATAATGTCAAACAATGTCAAGCTGAGAGTGACGAGCCTAAATACCGCTGAGCTAATTGTAAGCAGGTGTGCCACAAAGTCCGTCCCTAGCCGAGGACGAATCACTAAACAACAGGTGCAGACAAGGAGAAAGCAGGAAAAAAACAAAAAACACAACAGTTAATAGACTTAGACTTCCTTTTTATTGTCATTCAAATTGGAACTTTACAGTACAAATAAGAACAACATTTTTTTGCATTAGCTCTTGGTAGTGCAGGATAAAAAAATAAAAACAAAAGCAATAAGTTGCAGATATAAATAAATAGATTACTGTACAGATAAATACATTGCACTTTTTCACGTGTCCATGTTTATGGATGTATGTTGTATTGTATTTTTTCATTCCAGCAAGTTAATCCATTTTGAGGGGAGTTGAGGGGATAATTTAATTATGATGCGTTTAAGAGTCTTATGGCCTGAGGGAAGAAGCTGTTACAGAACCTGAAGGTTCTGCTACGGAGGCTGCGGAACCTCTTCCTAGAGTCCAGCAGTGAAAACAGTTCTTGGTGGGGGTGGGAGGAGTCTTTGCAGATTTTCTGAGTCCTGGTCAGGCTCCTGCTTTTTGCGATCTCCTGGATAGGAGGAAGAGGGGTCCTGATAATCTTTTCCGCCGTCTTCACCACTCTCTGGAGAGACTTCAAGTTTGAGGCACTGCAGGCTCCAGTCCAGACACAGATGCTGTTGGTCAGCAGGCTCTCTCTAGTGCCTCTGTAGAATGTGGTGAGAATGGGGGGAGGGAGCTGTGCTCTTTTCATCCGAAGCAAAAAGTGCATGCGCTGCTGAGCTCTTTTTACTAGAGCTCCGGTGTGTAGGGACCAGGTTATATTGTCAGTGATCTGCACCCCCAGGAACTTGGTGCTGCTTACCATCTCCACCGCTGGGCCGTTGATGGAGAGTGGAGCGTGGCTGGACTGGTGCTTCCTGAAGTCGACAATGAACTCCTTGGTCTTGTCGACGTTCAGTACCAGATTGTTGGTTCTGCACCAGTCAACCAGATGTTTCACCTCCTCCCTGTTGTCCATGTCGTTATTGTCACGGATGAGGGAAGACTCTAAGTTAATGGCTTACTAGTAGTATATTAAGGCCATGCAGAATAAAGCATTAATAAGTACTTAATAATGACTAATTAAGAGCCAATATGTTTCTAATGTGCATGTTAATAAGCAACTAATTAGTGGTGAATCTGTTCCCCATACTCAAGTGTTACCGTATTTTGTTAAGAAATGCACATTTCTAGGCCGTCATTTAGTGTTTTGGAGAACAGTATATTTTGGTGAAAAAACGTTGATGCAATATTTGCAAAATAAACGTTTTAACATCCATCCATCCATCCATTTTCTACCGCTTATTCCCTTTTTTTGGGGTCGCGGGGGGCGCTGGCGCCTATCTCAGCTACAATCGGGCGGAAGGCGGGGTACACCCTGGACAAGTCGCCACCTCATCGCAGGGCCAACACAGATAGACTGACAACATTCAGACTCACATTCACACACTAGGGCCAATTTAGTGTTGCCAATCAACCTATCCCCAGGTGCATGTCTTTGGAAGTGGGAGGAAGCCGGAGTACCCGGAGGGAACCCACGCATTCACGGGGAGAACATGCAAACTCCACACAGAAAGATCCCGAGCCTGGATTTGAACCCAAGACTGCAGGAACTTCGTATTGTGAGGCAAACGCACTAACCCCTCTGCCACCGTGAAGCCCACATTTTAACATAATACACATTAAAAGAAAATATAACAATGCATCTTAATATTCATTATCATAATAATGGGGATTTGGGACCATTTGCTTTTAAATATGTGGTATTTGGCCAGAGTTATCAGGTTTTGAATCAGAAGGGAAATGTGTTTGCATGTGGATAAATTATTAAAATAAAAGAGGATGTTGCTCTGATGGAGGCCAATCAGGTGTCTGATTTCATTTTGAATCAGCTGTTGTTTGTCCAGACGTGTCTACTGACTGAACAATGGTAAATCGGTGGGTGATTGTTTCTTGTTCTATTTGCCCAAAATTGCATTTATGATCTACATCCACATTAAACCATTCTGTTTTTTTTAGACCAGATGTACAGTGTATTACGGATAATTTTGTAAGGAACTTCTTTGACTTTGTTGTAGATGCAAAGCTTCTCGCCAACCAGTCATGCCTTGTCCCCCAGTACAGTGACTTCCAGTAAGATGTTGCTATTGGTCTTTTTACAGGTTGAATAAGATTCAAAATGTAACTGTTCCTATCCTCACCTGTGGTCGCGTGTTCTCAGCTAAGCCCCCAGGGGTGACTACCAATCCAATTATCTTTGAAGCTTTTCTTGTAAGACAAATCATTTTGACCAAAGGACGTTTATCTGATGTGCACTCAGTATCGGCTGGTTAAAGTCTTCATGGTATGAGATGTAAAAGTCCCGATTTTACTGTATTTCATGTTGGACATAATCCATGTCGACTCTTAGACATGCATTTTTACATTTTAGCAGGTAATCAAAGCTAAGTAGATTGTATTTGGAAATAATGTTACAAAGATGTTTTTTTTGCAACAATTTTTTTTAGAATTATTACACCTGTCATGGACGAGCTAGTCATACAATAACCATACGTTGCAAATTCACTTAAGCCAGGGGTGTCCAAAGTGTGGACCGGGGGCCATTTGTGGCCCGCAGCGTGATTTTTATTGGCCCGCAACACATTCTGTAGACAAACTAAACAGGTCCCAAATTAGAACAAAAAAACTATGAAAAATTCAACGGGACCAAATCCCCCAAAAATGGGACCTGAAAACCAAAACGTCCGAAAACTTGAGCGTCTTACTGAATAACGTCTTTTAATGACTTCCGTTTGCCCTGTCATAAAAAAGTGTACACATTTCTTTGTTTTTAAGTGTACTAAAGCCCTCAAAAGCACTTCAGTTGATGGTATAATAGGAATATTAGTAAATACAAGCTTACTTTAGAGCACAGTTAACATAAATACAAATAAAATCATTATTAAAATAATCATGAATGATTTTATTTCTTTGTTATTTATAACACACAGCTAAGATGTAGTAGTGTTTTTCAAATGTTAGCATATGTTCACCTACCGTGTTTTTCGGAGTATAAGTTGCTCCGGAGTATAAGTCGCATCTGCAGAAAATGCATAATAAAGAAAGAAAAAAACATATATAAGTCGCACTGGAGTATAAGTTGCATTTTTGAGGGAAATTTATTTGATAAAATCCAACACCAATAATAGACATTTGAAAGGTAATTTAAAATAAATAAAGAATAGTGAACAGCTGCTGAATGAGTGTTCGTTATATGAGGCATAAATAACCAACTGAGAAGGTGCCTGGTATGTTAACGTAACATATTATGGTAAGAGTCATTCAAATAACTATAGCATATAGAACATGCTATACGTTTACCAAACAATCTGTCACTCCTAATCGATAAATCCCATGAAATCTTATACGTCTAGTCTCTTACGTGAATGAGCTAAATAATATTATTTGATATTTTACGGTAATGTGTTAATAATTTCACACATAAGTTGCTCCGGCCAAACTATGAAAAAAACTGCGACTTATACTAAGAAAAATACGGTACATTGTTTTGGTTTGAGTATTTTTTCATATACAAAATGTATAAAAGTGGCCGTTGCGTCCTCCAATTTTTCTCTATGTGGCCCTCGCTGGAAAATGTTTGGACACCTCTGACTTAGGCAATACGCTTGTTTTTTTGGGTGGAAGAACTACGTTCTGTGTGTTTTAACAAAAGGCGGGAGGCATAGAGACAGACATTGAGGTTGACTTTAATCTGTCCTTCTTTCCTGAAGAGGTTAAACGGTTATTATGATTGTATATTGATTGTTTTCTCAGTGTATCCACTTTGTCCACTACCGTTGGAGGGGCTTCCAATTCTTAACAGATTGGAACGGATACGGCCCGCAGGAGCACTGCTGGATACCAAGCAACTTAAATTTCGATCCAGACCTGTTTAGGTAGTTCCATCAAAGCCAACCCTGGGGAATCTGATGGGTTGATAGGGATTGTACTGTCAGGGTCTGCTTTTGTGTCTCCTACCGCTTTGTGTTCCTGAGTGTAGGTTGTGGCCAACTACTGTTGTTTAATTAAAAAGGGCTGTCAAATGATTAATTTTTAAATTAGATTAATCAAACTTTTACATTTAGATTTGTCATGATTAAACAGTAAATGGATTGCTCGCATTAATTTGAATTAAATAAACTAAAATACCCAATATTTTGCACCTGGATACAGCGAAACCTGAGTGGCCTCAACAGCCAAGCAGCCTGGAGCAATCGTTCCTTTGCGAGTGGCCATCAAGCAAGAGGAGGACAAAGTAATTAGACATTATTTATTTCTATATTATTGTTTAATCCCACGAAATGTATGGCAACGTGGCATTGTAGTCACCTAAGCAGTTAGCCATGTGTGCCTCCACTACAAACAAGTTAGCAACTAGTGTTACCGTGGCTCCTAAAAGTCTGTCATCTATTGCCAATTTGCCGTTTGTCTCGGAGGAAGCGGAAAATCTGTCACTGTCAAATCAGCTAGTGATGTTTGCAGCGTTGTTGCTATGGTAACATGTCGAAATGTGAGTCACGTCGTGGTACGTCAGTAGCTGATCAAATACTAATAAAAATGGATTACATTTATTTAGCGCTTTTCTATGGACTAGATAAGGGATCCCCAAACTACGGCCCTCCTATATCCGGCACTCTGGAATTTTGTTTTGTTTTGTATTATTGTTTTAAATATGTCTTTTCTAATCCATTGTTTGGTGTACCCAAGCCGCTCAGGTAAATCATATTGTCTAAAAATGCATTTTCCCGTACGACTTATATTGTCTTAGCTGTTTTAATGTGATCCGATTGTTACATTCTTATTTCAGAGTCACCACACAGCTGCATGACCATTTC
Source organism: Nerophis ophidion (assembly GCF_033978795.1). Lineage (NCBI taxonomy): Eukaryota > Metazoa > Chordata > Actinopteri > Syngnathiformes > Syngnathidae > Nerophis > Nerophis ophidion. The sequence goes on along the minus strand of NC_084615.1, from coordinate 56,207,389 downwards.
AACAAGGACGGAATGAACAACCTCTGGATTCATGGAACTTCTCTGCACACAAATATATTGTTTGGAATATTCAATACATTTCACATAATCAATCAATCAATGTTTATTTTTATAGCCCTAAATCACAAATGTCTCAAAGGACTGTACAAACCACTACGACTATGACATCCTCAGAAGAACCCACATAAGGGCAAGGAAAACTCACACCCAGTGGGCAAGGAGAACTCACACCCAGTGGGACGCCAGTGACAATGTTGACTATAAGAACCTTGGAGAGGAACTCATATGTGGGCAACCCCCCCTCCAGGGGACCGAAAGCAGAGGATGTCGAGCGGGTCTAACATGATAATGTGAAAGTTCAATCCATAGTGGCTCCAACACAGCCGCGAGAGTTCAGTTCAAAGTGGATCCAAGACAGCAGCGAGAGTCCCGTCCACAGGAAACCATCCCAAGCGGAGTCGGATCAGCATCGTAGCGATGTCCCCAACCGATACACAGGTGAGCGGTCCATCCTGGGTCCCGACGAGCGGTCCATCCTGGGTTCTGACGAGCGGTCCATCCTGGGTCCCGACTCTGGACAGACAGTACTTCATCCATGGTCATTGGACTGGACCACCTCCACAAGGGAGGGGGGACAGAGGAGAAAAAGAAAAGAAGCGGCAGATCAACTGGTCTAAAAAGGAGGTCTATTTAAAGGCTAGAGTATACAAACGAGTTTTAAGGTGAGACTTAAATGCTTCATAAACATATTAAATATTCTTTGCCCAAAAAAGGTTCCTTATACCTTATCATTCATATACTTTTCAATATTTCTTACAGTCAGACAATAGATATTGTGTGTCTAAAATTATAGTTTAAGTCAGTGGTTCTTAACCTTTTTGGAGGTACCGAACCCCACCTTTTTCATATGCGAATTCACCGAAACCGGAACCGTAATCCTAAAATTATATTATTATATTAAAGAAATACTAATAAAAGGTATATTTTAGAAACTGAAAGTTACGGCAGTAGATTCCTAATGGTTTTCCCTTCTAGTCATGTTCGTCTCCTCTGCCCTGGCTCCACTCACGCTTCACATTCCGGTGGCTCTGTCCTGGTGCTGCCGTGTAGTGCAAACTGTTTTCTCTCCACACCATTTGTGTGCATCCTTAGTTATTTTTCCTCACTCCTTTTTGAGTGCGCTTTTTGTTATCATTTTAATTTCTCCTCTGTGTAAGGATCCTGCTGGGGCGAAAGCCGATTGTGACTCACTTGACAGCACCTGTACAATTATGCGCGTTTCAGTGGATGAAGAATATTTGGGACACCCAGTCAACATTCTCGTAAATGTTTGCAGTTTTGTAGTTAAGTGTGTGTAGAGGTTAAGCTTTGCTTCTTCCTACTACTTTTCAGACATGATGTGATGTAATATGAAATTGTCAGATGCATTGTGTTGTAAATTTCCGAAATAAACTAAGAAAGAAAGGTTGCCCTCTTGTGGGTCCTTCGGACCACCACACACTGCCAGGAGAGCCCGGAATTCACGGTATTACACTGTTTTATTTTCATCAATCATGCAACCTTTTTGCTTTCCAGCAAAATGTATTTTTCTGAGTTTGTGTCTCTCTCTCTCTCTTTGGCTCCCACACCAACTCCAACCCCGTGTCTCAAACCGGCTGATGCTAATCAAGATGACAAATGATTAGATAACAAGGCCCACCTGGGCCATCCACTCACCTGTTGCTGTCTTCAAGGCCAGTCCTGGCATACCCCGTTCCGTGGCAGGCCACGCCCCCCTCCACATTGTGTTACTGGGACGCCGTGGCGTGGTTGGTAGAGTGGCCGTATCAGCAACCTGAGGGTTCCTGGTTCAAACCCCACCTTCTACCATCCTAGTCACGTCCGTTATGTCCTTGAGCAAGACCCTTCACCCTTGCTCCTGATGGGTCCTGGTTAGTGCCTTGCATGGCATCAGTGTGGGAATGTGTGTGTGAATGGGTGAATGTGGAAATGGCGTCAAAGCGCTTTGAGTACCATAAAAAGGTAGAAAGCGTTATACAAATATAACCCATACGCAGAAGTAATTACACCTCGTCGTCTGTCCAAACAAAAGAGTCCCTTTTGTTTGCTTCGATATTCCTTATTGATACCGGTATTCATCGGTACTCTTATTGGTATAACATGTAAATTGCTCTAATAAAGATGTGAATAAAATACCATAACATATACAGGGCTGCCAAGTTCGAGAAAATGACAACAGTGGCTTTTTTTTACACCCATTTGGCCTGTTCTAATGTTGATTTATACCTTAAGACTGATGTCCTTACCTCCAGCAACTCTCCCTGTACTGTGGCCTCTTAATGCTAGTTTTAATCAACCAGAAATTAGAAAGGAAAATCCTCCGCAGTTTTCTCTACTGGTTCTTCTGTCTCATCCTCTGCAACTGTGTTTTTAATTTGTATCTCTTCTACTGTACATCAATGTCCTCACTGTCCTCAATCTCTTTTGATCTCTCTTCATTTTCCAGTGTTGCAAAGTACCTATTTTCTGTCATAAATGTTGGTAGAAGTTGATAGATGATATCATTGGCTCATTTGCATAATTTATTATAAGTGCCGCTGTGGGAGAGGAATAACGTGGTGGGAGACATAAAAACTGAGTTAAGAAATTTAAATTATGATAAGAATTTGTGGCAAGAAGAGGGTGGTATGTGTCCTGCAAAACAACCTGGGGAATCGCACCCCAGAACATACTAAGCTTGAGATTTTACCTGGACAAAAGCACACAGGCTCGTAAATACCACTGGTCAAGTAATGGTTAATATTGAATAAGTAACCAAACTTTAAGAACTAAATGAAAGAAAACTAAATTAAAATGACACACACACACACACACACACACACACACACACACACACAAAAGCAAAATTGGAGGGGTCTGTGAAGAACGCATCACCACCGAGGGTTAAACTGCCACCGTCAGCCACCAGCACCTGACACAAAACAAAACAGGGAATAATAAAACATGCCTCAGGGCTTTAACATAAAGGGTGTGGACACAATAAAATAGTTTACAAACTAAGTCATTTAACAAACATTATTAGGTATGAAATGTAAGAAAAGGTGGCACGGCGCTTAGGGGTTAGTTTGTGTGCCTCACAAAACAAAGGTCCTGAGTTCGATCCCCGGGCTCGGGGTCTTTCTGTGTGGCGTTTGCATGTTTTAACCGTGACTGTGTGGGTTCCCTCCGGGTACTCCGGCTTCCTCCTACCTCCAAAGACATGCACCTGGGGATAGGTTGATTGGCAACACTAAATTGGCCCTAGTGTGTGAATGTGAGTGTGAATGTTGTCTATCTGTGTTGGCCCTGTGATGAGGTGGCGACTTGTCCAAGGTGTACGCTGACTTCCGCCAGAATGCAGCTGAGCTAGGCTCCAGCACCCCCCGCAACCCCAAAAGGGACAAGCGGTAGAAAATGGATGGAAATGTAAGGAAATAAAAATTAACTAAATACATTTAACACAATACATGACAAAGGAAATAGAATAAACCAATCAAAATAGAAAATCAAAGAAAACAAAAGAAGTGAAAATTTATTGATAATCATCACCATGGGCGTGGGTCATAGGCCCCCGGAGCAGCCCTTATATACGGCCCTGGCCAGAAGACGGAGCAGGCCCAGGTGGCGATCAGCGTCGGGCCCCGAACCTGGCCCACGCCACAAAAATAATAAAATTGTTACATAAGACGAAGAGGAAGGAGACGGCATGAGAGCAGAAGGTCTAGCTCAATTGGTTTTATTTGAGCTTGATGAGTACGTGGGGTGTGTACGCTACTATGTGTGTGGATGCAAGGCTATGTGTGGAAGTTAACCAAATATAAGTTACCAGAGGTTGTTGTAAGTGCACGTTGATTGTGGTAGCAAACAAGCCCAGAGGGGTGATGCAAAAGAAGACCGAAATCCGAGCAAGGTCCCTGTTGGGCAGGAGAGAGACGTCCAGAAATCCTGGTCCGAACGCAGGGGTCGAGGGACGAGGAAGGCAGTCAGAGATCAGCAGGTGAGACGCAAAGCTCACTGCAGAGATACGGAGGTATGAATCAGGGCTTTGTTCCGGCATGGCGTAGTCAGTGGAGTGAGCTTTATGCTGTTGCCTCTCGTCAAGACCAGGTGCGTTGATTGATGATTGCCGCCAGCTGTGGAGGCGCGTGGCTGCGGTCTGCGCGGCACGTGTGGGGCTGTGTCCTGCCGGGCTTGCAGCAGATTTTCTAGGTGCTCCTGCCGAGGAGGGAGAAGCAGACTGCGTGTGCGCCGTAACAAAAATAACCACAATCCAAAACTCATGGAGAGCCAAACTGAAGGCGTTAAATAAATAAAAACAAAATAAAGAGATCCAGGTCGGGTGCATTGTGACCTGGGCGGCAGCCGAAGGCAGGGCACTTGGCGGTCCGATCCTCGGCTACAGAAGCTAGCTCTTGGGACGTGGAACGTCACCTCACTGGGAGGGAAGGAGCCTGAGCTAGTGCGCGAGGTAGAGAAGTTCCGGCTGGATATAGTCGGACTCACCTCGACGCACAGCAAGGGCTCTGGAACCAGTTCTCTCGAGAGGGACTGGACCCTCTTCCACTCTGGCGTTGCCGGCAGTGAGAGGCGACGGGCTGGGGTGGCAATTCTGGTTGCCCCCCGGCTCAAAGCCTGTACGTTTGAGTTCAACCCAGTGGACGAGAGGGTAGCTTCCCTTCGCCTTCGGGTGGGGGGACGGGTCCTGACTGTTGTTTGTGCTTACGCACCAAACGGCAGTTCAGAATACCCACCCTTTTTGGGTACACTCGAGGGAGTACTGGAAAGTGCTCCTCCGGGTGATTCCCTTGTCCTACTGGGAGACTTCAACGCTCATGTTGGCAACGACAGTGAAACCTGGAGAGGCGTGATTGGGAAGAATGGTCGCCCGGATCTAAACCCGAGTGGTGTTTTGTTATTGGACTTTTGTGCTCGTCACAGTTTGTCGATAACAAACACCATGTTCAAACATAAGGGTGTCCATATGTGCACTTGGCACCAGGACACCCTAGGCCGCAGTTCCATGATCGACTTTGTAGTTGTGTCATCGGATTTGCGGCCTTATGTTTTGGACACTCGGGTGAAGAGAGGGGCGGAGCTTTCTACCGATCACCACCTGGTGGTGAGTTGGCTGCGATGGTGGGGGAGGATGCCGGACAGACCTGGCAGGCCCAAACGCATTGTGAGGGTCTGCTGGGAACGTCTGGCAGAGTCTCCTGTCAGAGAGAGTTTCAATTCACACCTCCGGGAGAACTTTGAACATGTCACGAGGGAGGTGCGGGACATTGAGTCCGAGTGGACCATGTTCCGAACCTCTATTGTCGAGGCGGCTGATTGGAGCTGTGGCCGCAAGGTTGTTGGTGCCTGTCGTGGCGGTAATCCCAGAACCCGTTGGTGGACACCAGCAGTGAGGGATGCCGTCAAGCTGAAGAAGGAGTCCTATCGGGTTCTTTTGGCTCATAGGACTCCGGAGGCAGTGGACGGGTACCGACGGGCCAAGCGGTGTGCAGCTTTAGCGGTCGCGGAGGCAAAAACTCGGACATGGGAAGAGTTCGGGGTAGCCATGGAAAACGACTTCCGGACGGCTTCGAAGCGATTCTGGACCACCATACGGCGCCTCAGGAAGGGGAAGCAGTGCACTATCAACACCGTGTATGGTGCGGATGGTGTTCTGCTGACTTCGACTGCGGATGTTGTGGATCGGTGGAGGGAATACTTCGAAGACCTCCTCAATCCCACCAACACGTCTTTCTTTGAGGAAGCGGTGCCTGGGGAATCTGTAGTGGACTCTCCTATTTCTGGGGCTGAGGTCGCTGAGGTAGTTAAAAAGCTCCTCGGCGGCAAGGCCCCGGGGGTGGATGAGATCCGCCCGGAGTTCCTTAAGGCTCTGGATGCTGTGGGGCTGTCTTGGTTGACAAGACTCTGCAGCATCGCGTGGACATCGGGGGCGGTACCTCTGGATTGGCAGACCGGGGTGGTGGTCCCTCTCTTTAAGAAGGGGGACCGGAGGGTGTGTTCCAACTATCGTGGGATCACACTCCTCAGCCTTCCCGGTAAGGTTTATTCAGGTGTACTGGAGAGGAGGCTTCGCCGGATAGTCGAACCTCGGATTCAGGAGGAACAGTGTGGTTTTCGTCCTGGTCGTGGAACTGTGGACCAGCTCTATACTCTCGGCAGGGTTCTTGAGGGTGCATGGGAGTTTGCCCAACCAGTCTACATGTGCTTTGTGGACTTGGAGAAGGCATTCGACCGTGTCCCTCGGGAAGTCCTGTGGGGAGTGCTCAGAGAGTATGGGGTATCGGAATGTCTTATTGTGGCAGTCCGCTCCCTGTATGATCAGTGTCAGAGCTTGGTCCGCATTGCTGGCAGTAAGTCGGACACGTTTCCAGTGAAGGTTGGACTCCGCCAAGGCTGTCCTTTGTCACCGATTCTGTTCATAACTTTTATGGACAGAATTTCTAGGCGCAGCCAAGGCGTTGAGGGGTTCCGGTTTGGTGGCCACGGGATTAGGTCTCTGCTTTTTGCAGATGATGTAGTCCTGATGGCTTCATCTGGCCGGGATCTTCAGCTCTCACTGGATCGGTTCGCAGCCGAGTGTGAAGCGACCGGAATGAGAATCAGCACCTCCAAGTCCGAGTCCATGGTTCTCGCCCGGAAAAGGGTGGAGTGCCATCTCCGGGTTGGGGAGGAGACCCTGCCCCAAGTGGAGGAGTTCAAGTACCTAGGAGTCTTGTTCACGAGTGGGGGAAGAGTGGATCGTGAGATCGACAGGCGGATCGGTGCGGCGTCTTCAGTAATGCGGACGTTGTATCGATCCGTTGTGGTGAAGAAGGAGCTGAGCCGGAAGGCAAAGCTCTCAATTTACCGGTCGATCTACGTTCCCATCCTCACCTATGGTCATGAGCTTTGGGTCATGACCGAAAGGATAAGATCACGGGTACAAGCGGCCCAAATGAGTTTCCTCCGCCGGGTGGCGGGGCTCTCCCTTAGAGATAGGGTGAGAAGCTCTGCCATCCGGGAGGAGCTCAACGTAAAGCCGCTGCTCCTCCACATCGAGAGGAGCCAGATGAGGTGGTTCGGGCATCTGGTCAGGATGCCACCCGAACGCCTCCCTAGGGATGTGTTTAGGGCACGTCCAGCTGGTAGGAGGCCACGGGGAAGACCCAGGACACGTTGGGAAGACTATGTCTCCCGGCTGGCCTGGGAACGCCTCGGGATCCCCCGGGAAGAGCTAGACGAAGTGGCTGGAGATAGGGAAGTCTGGGCTTCCCTGCTTAGGCTGCTGCCCCCGCGACCCGACCTCGGATAAGCGGAAGATGATGGATGGATGGATGGATAAAGAGATCCAAAAGAACAGCCAGCCTCCAGGCGTGCTGGTTGTAGCTGGCCAAATAAAGGGGCCGCTAGGTTAGGCGTGCACAGCAACTCAGACAATGCAAGGCTCCAGCAGGCCGTTCCCGTCTCCCCCGCACCAAGCAGTCAAGCGCGGGGTAAAGGAGATCGTTGTGCCTCAACGGTGGTCACAGACGGCCACACCAAACGAGGATCAAACGGTGGATACAAGCTGCTGCGCTGAGAGAAGCTGGCACGACAAGCCACAGCCACCACGAGAGCCAGCAATGGCTGTACGGGAGCCTATAAAGGACTGTATATTTCACCTTAGGGGGATGATAGATAGATAGATAGATAGATAGATAGATAGATAGATAGATAGATAGATAGATAGTACTTTATTTATTCCGTCAGGAGAGTTCCTTCAGGAAAATTACAATTTTCAGCACAATCCCATTCAAGATCAGACAAACATTACAGGGAGACAGAACAGGATCGCTGACGGGTCTGCCGGCTTCAAGCGCCCCTTACAAAAAAGATGACATACAGGTAAAAAAAGGGGGGGGGAGAAAAAAAATAAAAGATTAAAATAAAATTAAAAAATCGGTCTTAGCCTAGGCCCTGGAGTGGGGGTGCAGACTGAGGCCAAATATTGACTGACTCCAAATATTCAATATTTATGTAAGGATCTAATCTTGAGAGAGAGTGAGAGGAGACGGCTTATACAGTTTACCAATTTACTATATGATAACCAGATAAACATACAATAATCAGACATTGATTACACTCATACACTCTTCCCCACTCACACGCTACTTCCCCAATAGAACAACCCACACTAAACCAATCACAAGACACACACACACAGTCCAACCTGGGCCCCTTGGCTGGGCCAGAAGATTGTCCGTTGGTCCTGGTGAATCGGTGGTGCACTTAGGAGTAGTGAGTTGCAACTGCTGCATACAAAGGGGGCGTTGGAGAGGGGGGACACCTCCCGTTGTGGAGTAGAGATGGCGAGGGAAAGCACGGTCGTGCTTACGTTAGTAAGACTCAGGAGGTTCAGTCTGGAGCGAGAGGAGAACCAGCCTTGTCCTGGGTCACCTTTCTGTCGACAAGTCACTGAGTGCGTGCAATGGACACGCCAACCTCGCGTGTCCACGTTCCTAGCAGCGACGTAGCAACAGTATCACGCAACTAAACTTGCTATACTGTCCCACACTCGCTCTCCAAATTATACAGTCAACGGGGAGAGGGTCAATGTAAACAACTAAGGTAAACGTGACTAAACCTGCCGTTCTTTAAGTCACGGTGCAGCACACAAACACAAGTGCTAGCTGCGGTTATCTTACTAGCGGTTAGCATGCACTTCACGTATGCTGGCAACGTGAAGCGCCCAAATGTCCTAAACTTAAACTTAAACTTAAACTTAAACGAGTGTAAAATGTAAATGATACACAGTCACTTACACTCTGAAACAATATTCTTACTGTGGTTCTTTCGCCAATCTGCAATCGTGGTAAACTTTCTGCCATGGGGAACTACCGACGCTGCCCTGCATTGCGGAACTCTTTTAAACTTTTTTTTCTACCAGCTGGCGGAAACGGAAATGCCCGTAACCGTAGCAACCGAACCATAGCAACGGATAAACAACTCAAATATACACATTTCGGCTTCCCAAACGAAACGTAGTAAATAGAAATAAATAATAATAAGAATAACAATAATCCCTTAACATAAATTATCTCCTAAAAATGTAGAACTTAAAGAAACTATTATATTAACATGCAAACCTTCAGAACAATGGCCATACAGAGAGCGTAGGGGGTGGCCACACACCTGTTTTAAGAGGTATGCATGGCTCCACCCAGCAATCAGTAACTATCAGTGGCATGAAAGACGGGCACAATGCTTAACATGAGGAGGAGTGAAACAACTTTTGGCTAGACATTGTAAATACTTTTTTTGTCTGTTGATTCTTATTTCAGTTTTTATTTTTGTTTGTTCTACATTTTTAAATGTCAAAGAGAATCACTCTTGATCAAAAGAGACATGGCTTGGGATATTCATGAAAGAACCAAATCTGTTGACTGGCTCATTAACATGAACGATTGGTTTTGTTTGTTATTTTTCAAATGTGACAGTGATGAAAAATTTACATTAATCTCACTCTGTAAACCAAGGCAGAAACAGCGGCAGCTTTGCAGAGTGTGTGTGTGTGTCCTCTTTGCTCGGACTGGAATGGAACGTTATCGTCATTGCACCTAAAAGTAAAAAGAAATGTGTCTTCAGTTCAAACTGTCTAAGAGTGGACATTCAGTAAACAGGTAGAACCGCCTGTGAGAAAATGTTGAGTACATTGGAGTGATATGCACTTTCATGTCTCCAAAAGATCCCAAAAAGTCGCTAGATAATAGTCGCTTTTGAGAATGAAAGACACTTAGAGGGGTGGGAAAGATACTAGATTTAGTAGACCATACTTCCTCTTTTCCCCGGAATGTCCTCTTTTACGGGCCTGTCTGGGCTGTCCGGGCGGGGTTTCTGAAATGCCTCAAATGTTCGGCGGTTTGAGTCAGGGTTGCGTGTATTTTCAACGTAAGTACAGGGTTATTAAGGGGCTGAAAAAAACACACAACAAATTATAGAGATGTGCGCACGCAGCAGACTTAGTGAGGGAAGGGTAGAGAGAGCGAGATAGTGGATTGATTGTTACAAATATGCGCCACACTGTGAACCCACACCAAACAAGAATGACAAACACATTTTGGGAGAACATCCGCAACTTAACACAACATAAACACAGAATAACAAATACCCAGAATACATTGCAGCAGTAACTTTTCCGAGACGCTACAATATACACCCCCGCTATCCCCTATCTCCCCACCTCAACCCCGATTACGTCACATCAAATATTCCACTTTGAAAAATTATTTTGGTGGAAGATTTTACATACTTTGTGTGTTTGCCACAAAAAAAACGGTTTTGTTTGACAAAACATAAACACAGAATAACAAATACCCAGAATACTTTTCAGCAGTAACTTTTCCGAGACGCTACAATATACACCCCCGCTAACCCCTATCTCCCCACCTCAACCCCGATTACGTCACATCAAATATTCCACTTTGAAAAATTATTTTGGTGGAAGATTTTACATACTTTGTGTGTTTGCCACAAAAAACTGTTTTGTTTGACAAAAAAGGGCGGAAAACAAACAAACAAAAAAAACAACAACATAAAAAGAACTAAAACAGTTTGAAATGAGGGCTAGATTTGAAGTTGATGTAGAGATTTAAACATTAAATATAGAATGTATGTATGCCCTGGCACACCATTATCATCATTTCATAACCAAAGGTAAACACTTTTTACACTTTTATACTGAAATAAATACACCTACAACTTATTAAATAAAAACATAGAAAAACTACCAGCAGCGGTAAAGTTTAAATCCATGAAGGAAAGAAGAAAGTGAATGAATGTTTATAACTGAATACATTTAGAAATTGCATACACATTCATCTTCTTTTTTTTAATTATTATTTATTTTATTAATTAAGTAACGTTTATGACAACCTTTATCCAAAACACAGTATAAAATGTGAGATATAACAGGACAATGCATACGTTTATCATTTGTTTTCAAAACGCTTACAAAAAAGTGGGAGCCCAAACATTTACCCTGGGACCCCATTTTTAGGACTTCATTTTGAAAATTCCTAGTGCCAACACTGCTGTCAACAGAGGAGAAAACATGCTTTATTTAAATAAATATATTATTTTTAAAGCAAGTTCAAGTATCTTTGGAAAATGTTCACCTAGTCATGGCCTTGGCGTGCTGCCCACCTTGGCACGCATATATGTGTCCTCTTTTTGACATTTCAGAATATGTTCAGCCTTCTAGATTTAGCAAGAAAGTCGCCAAGTTGACAACACTGCGCTGAGTTGTGTGTGAAAGAAAGAGACACCAAGACCCGCCTTAGGTTGCATCTTAGTTGGTTGACATTGCATGGTGCCTTTTCGGGTTGTCTAGATTCAGGCACAACAATTCATGGATTGGTCTGTAATCAGTTATTTGCGTCAATCAATCAGTTTGTCAGGCTTTCCTCTGACAGTTTGTCTATGTTTTAGTTTTTTCCTCTGCATTTGTCTGTTTCCTATGTGTTTAGTATCTCCTGTCCTTAGTTCCTGTCTAGTGCTCTTATTTTGTCAGCTTCCTGTTTTGTTCCCTGAGTGCTGTGTTACTCCTCAGCTGCGGCTGATTGGCACCTGGCCACACATGTTGCCAATCAGCCCGCACCTATTTGTACCTGCTTTGTCTTGTGTCAGTTGCTGGATCATTGTATTGTCATTTGTATTGTCGTTGCCATATGTCGCTATTGTCATGTCGTTTTGTTACAGCTACTACCTGTCATGCTACATTTTGATCTGGTCGTCGTAGCGGTAAGCTGTTTCTGTTAGCATTAGCCATTTCCAGTTTTTCCTGTTTGCTACCCGCTAGCTTCCACGCTAGGTCCTTATTTGTTTCTTGATAGCTTCTATGCTAAAGACCCTTAGTTTGTTATTCCGCCCATGTGCGTGCTTTTTGTTTGTACCCTTTTGATTTTGTTTTTGTCTTAGCATTTAATTAAATCATGTTTACTTACCAAATGCCTGCCTCCTTCTCTACATCTTGGGGTTCGACACCAAATAACTGTGACACAGTTACTCGAACCACGACATGTTGCGAGGAAAAAGTTTCTTATTATAAAACAATATAGTGTAGCAAATGGGAAAAGGTAATTGTGAGAAATGACAAGTGTGGCGTGAGAAAGTGTTAAACTGCGTGGCTCTCGCACTTGAGGTGTGAGGCTTGGCACTCCTGATATTCTGTATATCATACAAGTTAATGCAATCAATTAGCATGTGAGTGGGGCGTGCATTTTGCATATGGACATATTGGAGTGACGGCCTGGAAGTAATATTGTTCACAGCTACTGAGTGAGTAAAGTGTTTTTGCAGTATGTACTTTTTACATGAAAATACTCAGTGAGCAAGAGTAATGCTCGATTGTCCAGTTTGGACACAGAACAATCTGACACACATTTAAGCAAGAAACTGCAATACGTATAACACATGTATAATGCTTCATTTAAAACTTAAGTAGAATACATTTAAAAAATGTTATAGAATAAAACCTCAACATTTGAAGTCATTGGGGATTACTGTGTTATTATTCTTTAGGTTTGTCATTGTTGGCTGCTTGCGGTGTTCAATACTGTGTTCTTCTTCTAATTAATTACACATGAACTCAATAAGGAACATAAAAATGTTCAAATAAAAGAATATTAACAAGGCAAGCTTTTAGTGTCTGTTACGTCACAATGCAATTAATTGATACGGTCAGAGCATCGATGTGCACAGGCCGTAATAAATGTGCTTCCTAATGTGACCAAGACAATGCAGGAGTGGTATTGATTATTGATTAGACTCTTTATGTTCTTATGCAGCAGCTCTATTTCATTGGAAGACAGTTTGCTGCATTTTAAAAAGCTGCAGAGGAACAAAAGACCTGTCCATGTATTGTCTTTTGTATTCTTTTCCCAAACCAACTAAGGCCAACTACATCTTCAGTTTATACGCAACACATGACGTAGGAGTTTATCTTCTTGGATCAACTTCATCAAACTTGTGCTGCCACCTTGCTAAACACGCTGTATTATATTATTATATATTTTTATGTCATCAGATATTGATTTGCAGTTTACTATTTATAAGTTCAATGACTCCTTTGCTCATCCTGCAATAATAATGTATGATCATTTTAGGGTTATAAGGTGGAAGTACTTACAACTTTTCACAAGATGTCTTTGCCTTGCATGTCACTTGATCAGATCGGCCAATAATTCGGGTGCAATTGTTGTAATTTAATTGTATGGTTTGAGGTGAAAACCAGTGCCTGAAGGGCCGGCCCATGGCATAAACGCGCTGTGTCAAAGATTTTCATCAGGGTCCACAACCTCGGGGGTCCGCAGAAGAACTGAGGGGAGAGTCATGAAATGTAATTTGATTAGACGTTGTATTAATATATATATTTTAATATTCCATGCCATTTTTCCACATATGTAAACGTCTTTAAATACTCATTACCAGTTTGGAAATGGAAGTGATAAACTGACTGTAACTTGCAAGTTGAAAATAAAAACATGAATAAATAATTGTATCATTTTGTTAATGTTGACATTTAAGCTAGTTAGCCATCAGCGCTTTAGTTGCCAGGTATTAATTAGCGAGGCTAGCTGCCGATTAGTGCTCTAGTTGACAGTTGACCAGTAACACGCAAGTTGCCAGCTAGCAATTAGTGCAGCAGTTTCCAGCTAGTGATTAGCGTGCTAGTTGCAAGCTAGCTATTAGTGGCGTTTCACTGTATTATTTAAATATCTTAATATTGCACAATAACAAGGTACCTACGATAGGTGTAATTTAAAATGTACACCATATATCAGTAGGGTAAATCTTTGGGCTGGAAAAGTTACAGATGACTCACCTAAAGTCTGCCATAGCTAAAATTTTTAACAAAAACATGAATGAATATTCATATTTCATATAATAAATATTTATAATTCATGTGCCGGTCACATGAATAAATATTTATAATATTATATTCATGTTAGTATTTAAGACAGTTAACGATTAGTGGTACAAGCAGCCAGCTAGCGATTAGCACACTAATTGTCAGCTTGTGCTTAACATACCAGTTGCCAGCTAGTGGTTGGCGCTTTAGTTGCCAGATAGCTAATAGTAACAATATACTGTATTACTTGAATATCTTAGTATTGCACAACAACAAGGTACTTCCACGACCGGTTAAATGTAAAACACAATGACAATAGTGTACAAGACATAAGTAGGGGTCCCCGCTTCATCTCTCGCTCGGTTTGGGGGGCACTGGCCTGGAAGAAAATGCTCTTTGTGGTTGTTTAGGGCCACAACCACTTGGGGGCCACATCATTATGTCTCGGGCATTGGTAAAGATTTGAAGATGTTGCTTAACGTCCGTTGTGTCCTGAGCAAGACACTTCACCGTTGCTCCTGATGGATGCTGGTTAGCGCCTTGCATGGCATCTCCCTCCATCCGTGTGTGAATGTGTGTGTGAATGGGTAAATGTGGAAGTAGTGTCAAAGCGCTTTGACTACCTTGAAGGTAGAAAATGCGCTATACAAGTACAACCCATTTATAATGTATCATTTATATTTAAATTGGTCTGTTATAAAAGACAACATCATAAAAGGTTAGCTGGAATCAATTGTGTTGTCAAATTTCAATGATAAGGGTATTTTGAGTCAATTTAGGAACCTACACTCCCTTACAAAAATGCAACAAACCAAGTATGAAACTTTTTGGTGTTCTCTCTCAACACAGACGTTATCAAGACATTGAAGCTTACATTAATGCATTCACACACAGCACCGACATTCGGGATCCAGGAAGTGGTAAAAATATGATAAATCTATCAGATGATAGAGACATTTAACATTGTATGCAATATGCACAAGCCACTATGCTTGCTTGTAAGTTGTTCATGTGCTTGTAATACTTGTAAAAACTACATTTTTTAAGCATTGTGTACCTCTTTGTACACCAGTGTTAATTTTGACAACAAAATTCGATTTAGTTTTAGTCATAGTCTTTTGACTAAATTGTAATTTAGTTTCAGTCATAATTTAGTTATTTAAATTGTTTTAGTTTTAGTCTAGTTTTAGTTGACGAAATATCATAAGATTATAGTCGGCGAAAACTACAGTAGATTTAGTCGACTAAAGGGTATTATGTAAACTTTCCCTTCAATTTCTGAAAGTCGGAAAAATCACCGATACAAGCCGTATTTTGATGAAAATCATGTCTTAAATTTAGTATTTCACGAGTAAGCCGTGTAATAAACGGGATAACGTCGAGTGAGTTGTATGTTGTGGAAAATGCTTACCTATGTGTGGATTTCGGGGTGATTCAACTGTAAATGTCGCTTCAAGTTAGTTGTGTTTTTCCCCGTAATCCTCACGCTGCATTTCTTACACTGCGTCTTGTTATCTTTGACCTCAAATATAAAATTTCCTCATATGTCCTCTCTTCTCTTCCTTCCCGGCGTTGACATGTTGTCTTCTGCAGCGCATTCCCGGGTCAGTCTCAAACGCAAACTACGTTTGATTGGTTCTCTTCCCAACTCCTCCCGCCTCTTCCTAACGAAATGAGTTCCGATTGGATCTCGTCTCTGGCAGACATTTTCGTCTCGTTTTTATTCGTTGACGAATATGTCAATACACCTCGTCATCGTCTTAGTCCACGTAAATTATTTTTTATTTAGTTATTGTCTTGTTTTAGTCGGAAAAAAAGGTCGTTGACGATAACTATGATGAAAATTTTTCGTCAACAAAATTAACACTGTTCTACACTGTGGCAGAAGTACAAAAAAAGCAGTATGCGTAAAGTCCAGGTGCCGCAAAAAAATGGCACGAGGATGCTGCTTAAACTACCCTGCTGGACAAGTACCAGTCACATGTTTGTCAATGCTGCTGTACCGTACCAACCTGTGCTGTTGTCCTCACCAACCTAACGTACATTTACAGAAGGCGAATGGATTCCATAAACAGCATAATATGCACTCTGAACAACCCTGTTCAGAGCTCAGTTAGGCTCTTCTCCGGTCTTTGGAAACACTGGTGCCTTTCACGACTGGATTAAATGAAAATGCATGTGTCGTGTTTGTTTGTTTTTATCTGCATGGTTTTATTACATTTTCATAGTCCTGTTTGTTGATGTCTTTCGTTGCGTTCCAGTGTAGTACAGCTAAGTTTTGATTTTTGATGCAGAGACGGCAGGCAAAATGTACGTAACACGTACATTAACATGTAAATATTGTGATCATCTGCAGTGCTTCTTGGTGATCAGGTTGGGAAGACTGGCGTGTGTGCAGACTGCAGGATACAATCATGGCAGTATCTATATGCAATAGGGAACTGGTTTGAATCTCGTAATTTAGATATGTCAATCCTATTTCTAAAAAGTCTAAAACATAAATTAGGTTGTGTGTGTTTACAAAGATTGTTTCAAGCAAAATTGGTCAATAATTATTGCATGTAGACATAATGAGAGTGTGTATGTCATGTTAAAATGACGGTGTGGGCCCTTCAGAAGACTAATAATAGTAAATAATGAATATTAAAATCTGATATGGGGCCACAAACAAAATCTTGTTGAGGGCCACAAAAAGCTTTGAATTGGTAAAACCCATGCTGCACTCAAAATGTACCTAACAGCCCTCAAATAAGTTGATCCATAACGTTGCAGCGTCCACAAACTCTTCCAGACTGTAGGAGTGTGGTCGTCATGTGACTAGTTTTGCCCTCCCTCCAAGTTGGCAGCATAGAAAGCAGATACAATGAAAGAGAAACAACGTCAGCTTCAAGCCTTCAGAGTTTTATATTAGTCACATGGATATTATACAATACAACACACAACTTAATGGATTAAACTGGGGGTCGGCAACCCGAGGCTCTCTAACCGCATGCAGATCTTTAGAGAAGAGGATACTGCTGCGTTTTACACTGACTTTGAAGCATGAAATGTATTAATTATTGTATAAATTAAAACATCTGCAGGAAAACTGATTGTGACGGACTTCCTACCGTCCATGTGTGGGTTGTAGTGACGATGGATACAGGACGCATCATAGCAGGTTTGTCTTTCCTTTATTATTTCAATATTTGTTATGTCTTGCCTGGTTGTAGCGGCACTTTGCAGTGCGCGGGCGTTTCCTGCTTCTGCCTGCGGTGCACCTTGCGGTGTCCGGGGTTTCCGTCTGTTGCGGGGTCGCATCGTCTCTCGGTTTGATCGCTTGTTCGTTGGTCGTGGTCGGTCTCCTCCAGTGGGTTCCTTCTCCTACTCTCCCCTGTCTGTTCCTCCTTCCCCCTGTTTATGCTGGAGGAGCAGATGACGTGATTGCGCACAGCTGTGTGGTGTGCGCTGATTGTTGCTACCGTGCGGCTCCGAGTGCGACACGCCTCCTCTCTCCGCCGCACGCCCCGCCTTCTCGCCTCCATCTCGGCTAGGGATGCTGCTTTCCTCCGCCCGCTGTCGGCTCGTCGGCTCCGTCTCTCCACATTGATATTGTGAACATTTTGGTTAAAATAATTACTGAATGTGTCGTTTTTCAATTATTGTGAAGAATAAAGTCTCAACGTACGACACTCTTTTAAACTTTTATTGCCAATCTTGTGCTAACAGTTTTAGTTCCGACACATTTCTTTCACATGCACACACGTCTTTTCCTCACACACACACAACACTTCTCGTTCTCCGCAAATAATCTTTCAGGCACGGTCTGAACACTAAACATGCTCATAGAGATTAACATCAGCAAACGGCCCAATCGCCTTGCAAATAATAATAGTGTTCTCTGCCACGACTCGTTCAGAAGGTGCAAAGTCCATCTTGGCAAAGGTATTTTCCTCTGGTTTGTAAAATGTCCATTAAAAGTAAAATGTTGTGGCTCAGTGGTTGTCGTCTATCATCACACTTCACAGGATTAAAATACAGTATCTAGTCAACGACAGCTGCAGTTGCACCTTCTGGAGACACTATCCTTAGTGTATTGGAAGACAATTACAAGTCTGGCGCAAGTCGACAAGGAAGTGAACACCACCGGGGAACATCCACACGGTTTCCCTGGTGCCAAGGCGAGCCGAAACAAGCCGTTCTCACGGAAACTAAACCCTCTGGGAGGCAGGGCTTACGGTGAATGTCAAAAGCACGTCATCAGTGAGGGAGAAAAGCGAGTAGCAATGAGTCAGCAAATTGTCCAGCGTGAGCTTCAACACATCTTCATAAAGCCCGTTGACACACTGGGAGCGAGTTCATCAAGCCCCAGGGTAGGGTTGGACATATTTGAATTTGGACGATTCCCGTTCCAGTTCCTTGTTTTCATTTCTGTTCCAAACATTTCTCGATTCCGATTCTTTTAAGAGGCAGAGGAGAAAAAAATACTTTGAATTTCACTAAGGCTATTTTCAACCATTATGTGGATATCAATCCTTTGAACTTGAATGTAAATATTATGGCGTTGCTTTTTCTACAGGAGTACAGTTTCACAAAAGTTTCATTTTATTTTTGAAAACCTAGGGAAAAATAAATACACATATCCTGTTTTTTACGTGTTAGATAAAGGGATGTTCCTTTTAGGGTTTTTGATAGATTGAAACGTTTATTAGTGGATTGCAAAGTACAGTACAAATTCCGTACAATTGACTACTAAATGGCAACACCCGAATACGTTTTTCAACTTGTTTAAGTCGAGGTCCACGTTAATCAATTCATTGTAATATGCTGCCAAATTTGATACCGATCCTCTATGAGTGAGATTGGCCAAAACCAATCACGTGTGTTAACTGTATTTTTTAGATGTATTAATGGTTAGTGCAATTGCTTGTCACACTTCATGTGACTTTTTCCTAAAAGTGAAAAACAGAGGTGGTCAACCAAACCAAGCTTGATGTTGTGTAGCAAGTAGCTCATATGCGAGTATGCAAAGGATCTCGATCTTCCAGCAAAAATCAGATACAAGCGAAAAAAATCTGACTGCAATGTAATAGTTCCTTTTACTTTATCAAAAAAAAAAGATTTATCAGGTTATATCGCTGATTATCCATCAGGAGATAGGCTCCAGCGACCCCGAAAGAGACAAGCGGTAAAAAATGGATGGATGGATGGGAGTTTCCAGTCATATCAAACTATTTTGTGCTCCAGATTTCATTTTACACGACGAAACAGATAAAAATGTCACATCCATCATCTGTGCGCTCTGCTGACTGCGCCTCCAAGAGCGCACCTGCTTGTGTCAGTCCTGCTGCAGCCGGCAGCTGCAGTCAATCACCGGTAACCAGCACACCTGAAGTTTATCAGAGGTCTTGCCTTCAAAAGCCTGCACAACCTGCTATCCAGGGCCGGAACGTAACCATCCGTTCATGTACCGTCAGCCGACTAACCCTGCTATATGCACACTTTGGTCCCTGTGTTTTTCTTCCCCGTGTTATTGATTGTCTCATGTCCTCCTTGTCGATCCTACTGTAGACCTCTGTTACCACGTTGACGTGCTGTGTCTAGTCATTCCTTGTTCCCCCCGGCTTCCCTGACTGCCTCCTGGATCTCGAGTAAGATAATTTTAAAATGGACTCTAAAATACACAGGCAGCCAGTGGAGGGAGGCTAAAACAGGAAAAAATTGCTCTCTTTTTTTGTGTTGGTTAAAAGTTGGGCAGCTGCATTTTGGGCCAGCTGCAGACGAGAGAGAGATGATTGATTAATACCATAATACAAAGAGTTACAGTAATCCAGCTGAGATGTAATAAATGCATGGATTACTGTCTCAAACTGTTGTCTAGAAGGAAGGTTTTTAACCTTGGCCAGCTGATGTAAATAAAAAAAAAGCTGGCCAATCTCTACGTACATTAAATGCATTTGAAGCTAAATTAGTGAACAATTAATTTGTTTTGGATCATTTTATAAAATGTATACGTCATTGGTGGGAATAGTGCCACAGTAAGAATGAAATAAAGTTGCATTGCTGTTTATCAAACATGGCTGTGTGCAAAAAGGAATATGACGATTGCTGAGAAAAATGATGCATTGAAGCTCCGAGTAAGGAGATCAATAATCCAATTTAAATGAGGCGTTTCAACACTAGGTAGGTGCAAATGTAATCAAGCTTCATCAGCTCAGAGACAGGTGCTAGATTTGAGGCACATCTGGTCCTCGGTATAACGACACCACACTTGCAGAAAAAGGTGATGTTGATGGATTCTGCACCCTCTTTTGTTCGGGCATCACAAGCAGCCATATGCTGCTTCAGTCTGTGAGCCGGGTGCCGAATTCACTGACAGGGAAAGAAAACACAGAGTTGGTTACTGCAGAGAAGAAAGAGCTTCACCTAGTGGTGGGAAAGTTACCTACAAGATGCAGCAACATATAAAAGACATTATTATAACCTGGAAGAATGAACATATAATCAAGCCATACTCATACGCACAAGTATAATAACGAGCAAATAACTTTTCACTTTCTCATATGTATCATATGTGTTCTTGTCTTACATATGGTGCATGAATGATATGCAAAATCCCCCCCAAAAAGTGCAGATACCCTATAAAATGTTTTTTTTATTCGTTTTATTGTTGCTATTTTGACTGTCATTTGTTTACATAAACAATTGATTCTTTGTTTGCATCAGCACTTTCCCTGTCCTTGCTTTGTAATGTATAACAGGTATTATTTTTGTAACAGTCAAAAGAGCATAAGTTACAGTATGAATAAATATTTATGAATGAAGTAGGCTCTGTATTGTGAGTTAGCAGATGACTAAAAATATCTTTAACCGAATTTAAAAGCCGATGGCCAGATTAAAATCACTGACAATGTGTACATTTCATAAGACAGTTGAAGACTTGTCAATTATCAGAAAAGTCGTTAGTTACAACCATACTTTGACCATATTCTTCTTTAGAGAAAACATAACTCCCTTCGTCAACATATTAATTACGAGTGTCTCAATACAACTTTTCATTTATGATACAATAAAGATCATGGAAGCTTGCGTACGGGCCCACACCGATTTGATACAGTATCAGCAGGGATCATACAGACTAGTATTTCTCAGTAGTGTGGAATTATATAAATTATTTGCTCAAATAAAATTAACTTAAATTCTGTACTATTAGCCGTTACTTTTTTCCCTTCCCTTTGAACGCTGCGGCTTATAAAATGGGGCATCTAATTTATTCATTTTTCTTCACTGACGGCCATAAAGCAAATAGCAAAGACACTTTCTTGATCAGGGATGTATGTTGCAGATTACGATTATTTTGAATGAAATTGAATGATACTAATGCTGATCACATGTACTAACTGCATATTTTTATATATACATGGTTAAAAAATATCAGCACAATATTTAATCTTTTTCCTTAATCTCCTTTATTACCAACTTTTTCAGACCATAGGGCACAACAGATTATAAGGCGCATTATTAATGAGTAGATTTTTTTTTTAGATTTAGGTTTATTGGTCCCCGTTGGGGAAATTCATTTTCACTGCCATACATTTAAACATATAGACATTACACATCACAAAACAAAAATAACAAAAAGACATCATACATGACCAACACATTTACAGGCTTTATTCACAGATCTATTCAGTTCCGTGTTCATACAAAAGATGCATTAAAGGGATCATATTAAGATGTTTTTTCTACATTTAGAACACTTCTTCGTGGTCTACATGACATGTAATGGTGGTTCTTTGGGCAAAATGTTGCATAGATTATGTTTTACAGACCATATTTAAGCCGCTTTTTTATTGTCTCTTAAGGATGCACAGTTTTGTTGGCAGATTTATTTATGTGGTTCCACTTCAGCAGCGTCTTCTTCCCGTCATCATTTTTGTACCAGTAGTTTTTTATCTTATGTAGGGAGACTACTGACAGATATAAGTTAGAACTGTATGCTACTTTGAGTTAGAAATGGCAACACCAGAGGGAGGATGAATGCCCCACAACTACGGTGTCAGCGCGGACTACAATGCAGGACGAGTGCAAATTTTCAGGACTTATGAGTATGCAGATCCCAAATGATTTTGGTGTCCTTATACCATAATAATACCCGTATGTTGAATCACAGTACAATGACTACAGTAGCCGTAATGCTCTGACAATCCGTCAAACGGTGCAGCGTTGGAGCTGAAAACATTTTGTCAGATTTTTGAGCGCCATGTGCAGGGGCGTCACTAGACCTAATACTGTACTGGGGCACACCTGGGGCACAAATAATTCATGTGAGCGTGCAAAGCGCGCAACCAAAAATATTTTTAGCACTTATTTATCATAAAAAATACATAAATACTGCTTTAAACTATGAAATCACATCAAATTATGTTGTATGGATGTTTGATTAACCACCTGAAATTAACTAATGCATTTGGCCTACTTGTGCACTTTTTTACTGCAGACTTCTAAACAGATACTGGTAGAAGCAAAAAGGAAGAGCAATTAATCTTTTTGAAATATTTATTGCAGTAATCATCTGCAAATTTAACATCTACAAAAGTAAATAAAAAAAAGAAGCATCTGTGTTCTTTTATATTATTTAATTTCCATTCCATCCTATTTCAGATACACCATGTGCAGGTCAAAAAAGCAAAACTACTTGGTGTGCTATTAGACAGTCAACTGTCATGGTCCGATCATATCGTTAGTATTTTAATGAAAATGGGAAGAGGTTTAGCCATGGTCAGAAAGTGCTCCACTTTCTTGACATCCTCAACAATGAGTCAAGTTATACAGTCCTTGGTTTTCTGTCATCATCATCACTGTCCTATAATATGGTTTGCTACAACTAAGTCTGACCTGAACAAACTTCAACTTGTCCAAAACAGAGCGGATAGACTGTACTTAAATGTTCATTGCGCACTAATATTTAATTTATGCATTCACGTCTGTCCTGGTTTTCTGTTGAACAAAAGATGCAGTGTAGTCTCCTTATGTTCTTTAGAACTATCATGTTAGATCAATCACCAGATTACTTTTACAAAAAATTTTTAAAATCAACTAAGACACACATTCATGACACTAGAAATGCCAGCAATGGCTATTTGGCACTTCCTGCTCCCAGGACCAATCTCCTCAAACATACAGTCATGTATAGATGTATTTCATTCTGGAATATATTGCCATCACACATTAATCTCTCACAAAGTAAATTGTCATTCAAGACAGCTTTGAAGATACACCTATTGCAGCTGCCCACATGATGTGAATTTTTAATACTGGTTTTAACTCGCTATGTTATCTTATGTTGTATTTTTCCATTGTATGTTGGATAATGCATGTATTCTTTGTATTTTAATTTTGTATGCTCCTATATGGACCCCAGGAAGACTAGCAGTTGCGTCAGCGAATGGGGATCCATTCAATAAACAATAAACAATAACCAACGTTATGTTTCATGTTCATTAGAAATTCCCCCGACAACTCGTACAGCAAATGAATATGTTTGTCTTGATACAAGGAATAATGTTAGCTAACTTAGCATCAACTTAAGACAATGATGTTGCCTAGCTAGCTAGGACTTCACTTACATCCCTCATTTCTCACTGCATCTCTCCTGCTGCGGGCGAATAACTTTTTGATATCCATCTAGGAGTTACAGTTTGAGTCAAATCAAAATCAAAATAATATAATTAACAAATTGTTGTTGGCTAACGTTACCTACCTCACGCAGTGATTCGCATTCTCTCTCTCTCTCTCGCTCTCTCTCTCTCTCAACTGAAGTCTCGAGCCACACGTGAATAAATTACCATAGTAATTAGCCATGTGCTCATAGTTACGTGGAGTGAATACAGTAGCAATCAATTACCATACTAAGTAGTATGTGCGCTGTTGTCTATGTTATGTAGACTTAAAACTCTGAAGCGTTTTTTTTTTTATTGGTGAAATTTGTACTGGGGCACTGCAGATCAACACTGGGGCACGTGCCCCAGTGAAATATGTCTGGCGACGCCCCTGGCCATGTGTAGTATTCGATATTCTCAATGAAACATCAAAGTTTTGGGCTTCCTTGCTTGTGTCATCTTGCAGTCCACCTTGTACCTCTTATGTGTGACTTATAGTCACACTTATCACTACACCATGTACCAAATAAAATCGCTTTGAGGTATGTAAGCACAACCAGAATTAAAGAGCGTACATTATGTGAATTCAGGTTATAAGGTGTACTCTTGATTTTTGAGAAAATGAAAGGATTCTAATACATACATACAAGTGTTTGGGTACAACATACTCAATAGTACACAATAACTAAACAAAAGCAAAAACTACCATCTATTACTCATTAAATCCTGTGTTTTTTTCTCTCAACATCCTCCTGTGTCCAAGGAATTATTCCCTGAATTTGTAACTATTAACAAAAAAATATTTTAAGAAAACTATAAATATCAACCTAATCAATCTCATCTCGACCATATTGTGATTATTACCCTTGGCCCCACCAATTTATGGATCAATCTGCCCTCCTCGTGCACTTCTGGCTGTGAACATTCTAGCATATCAACAGTTACCAGCTACTTGTTAATTACAGTCAATGACTGCTTCCTTTCTGAAGTAAAGTACTTTCATTTACAATTCTTAAATTTTACTGAGCATGTATTTATTCTAATGTTTCAAACTTGCTAAGCTGGCATGCCTGCTCCTGCTTGCTCTCAGTGTTCAACATGTTTAGCACTGCCCTAATACTTGATGTTCAATCAATCAATCAATCAAAGTTTTCTTATATGGCCCTAAATCACGAGTATCTCAAAGGGCTGCACAAGCCGCAACGACATCACCGGCTCAGATCCCACATCAGGGCAAGAAAAAACTCAATGGGATGACGATTAGAAACCATGGAGGGAACCGCATATGTGGTTTAGTCTGCGGATAGTAGCCAAAAGAACGACTGGATGACGCCCTCAATGCCTTGCAGAAAACCTACCACAGCACTGATCTAAAGTGAGCTCCTCTGTCTGAAACAGTACACACAGGAGTCCCATTAAATCTGACTAAATGTTGATCCAGCAACTCTGCTGTTTCCAAAAATGATAGCAACAAAATGGTCCATCTTGGAAAAACAAGCAACAATGGTGAGGACTGTGGTGTACTGATTAAAAGGTGGTAATACTGTAAAAAAGTCCATAGCGATGTGGGACCAGGGTCTTGATAGAACAGACAGGGGTCGCATCAGAGCTGCCGGGGAATGATGTATTGACTAACTCCAGGAACACACCTAGTATGTTACCACAAGCCCTGCGACCACAGGAACGGAGTGTGACAAGCCAATTTGGAGGAGTGACCCCAAGCAAGGACACAGGAATGACAAACAACCGTGCAGGAAGCTAGGTAGCTGGTGCAGGGGTATGCCTAAGCGCATCTACCATCTGATCCTCCACTCCCCACTGGAGAGCCCCCACCACTTTCACCACTTGGGAACGAGGAAGTATGGTCCTGGGCACAGCCTCCACAACAGGTGCACAATACAGTCTAGAAAGAGCATACATTTTGCGTAGTGATCCCGGTTGATTGGTGAGAACGAATCTGAATCTGGTTGGGAATAAAGCCTACCTATCGTTCAAAATTCCAGATTTTCGTTAATCCAATTTGTCCCTGAGACGAACGTGCACATCAACTGTGGAACCAGGAACGAATGAACAGAGCCTACACACCTGTGAGGTCAGCACCATGACCGGCAACTCTCTATTGACCAATGTCATAGCTTCTCTTTGCCAGAGAAAGACATCAGGGGGAGAAAAAGCAGGGACAGGATTTACCATCATCAATACTACGTTCAGACAACACTACGCCTATCCTAGTAGAGGTGTTTCTTCGTAGATGCTATTCATGTGACTGCTTAGGGCCCAATGGTCACCAGGAGACCCCAAAAGATTGATATCCATTATGGATTGAACTTTCACAGTATCATGTTGGACCCACTCGACATCCATTGCTTTCCTCCTGTCCAAGGTTTTCATAGTCATCATTGTCACCGACGTCCCACTGACTTATGTGGGCCTACCGAGGATGTCGTAGTGGTTTGTGTTGTAGTTTGTGCAGCCCTTTGAGACACTAGTGATTTGGGGCTATATAAGTAAACATTGATTGATTGATTGATTGATTGATATTGTCAGTCATTAAGGAGATTTTTGTCCTCTGATGTTGAGAACCACCAATGAGTATCAGCATTCAATCAATACTCTTATGATGGCCTCAATATTTTCCATATTTCTATGTACGTTTCGTTTCACCAATATCTGTGTTGTCTTGTTATGTGGTTGACAATGTTGTATTTATTTCTTGTTTGAGCAAATTATTTTAGCCTTGATTTCTTGTGTTTAATACAAGCATATCATTGTAAATGGTAAATGTGTTGTACTTGTATAGCGCTTTTCTACCCCTTTTTAAGGAGCCCAAAGCGCTTTGACAGTAATTCCACATTCACCCATTCCCACACACTTTCACACACTGACGGTGGGAGCTGCCATGCAAGGCGCTCACCGGGACTCATCAGGAGCAAGGGTGAAGTGTCTTGCCCAAGGACACAACGGACGTGAATAGGTTGGTACTAGGTGGGGATTGAACCAGTAACCCTCCGATTGCTGGCAAAGCCACTCTACCAACTTCGCCACGCCGAATTATCCTGTATTGTTAAGTTAAATATTGTAAGATTGTTGTTCTTATATATTATTCACAAATTGGTTTGTTGATGAAAACATGTTTTCTCAAACATGTTTCCTCAAATCGTTCATTCTGATTATGTATGTGATCCCCAAATCAAAGGCAAAATATTTCAATAATTGTGAAATCTGTCAGCTAAAATGTATCAGCATCTTCTCAGTGATGTATTGGGAGTAATGGTCATGTATTTATTTGGTGCCGCATTGATACCAACGTATCCGGCATCACACAGAGAGAAAGATAACAGCAGTTGTTTTTTTTAGCTCATCTTTCACAAAGCAATCTAGAAATCCAAAACCACTCTGACATTTTGCAACAGCACACAAGAGGACACACATTGAGATAATAACACACATTTATGCTATTATTCAGCGGATGCTTTATTATCTAACCACTGTCTGCCTTCCTAACAGCGGGTGTGTATCTGTTGGCGGACGGAACGGTTCCTGGAAAACACACACACACACACACTTCCATGTATTCCACACACACACACACACACACACACACAGCCAAACAACTGTGTACCAAATGTTTTTTTGTTCAAAGGTTGTTGTTCAAAAAAATTGAATTGCAAAAAGGATGTGTATGTAATATAAAATATCCTGAATAAATCACTCCTTGAATCCATGCAGCGACTTTCACGCACATTTTGACAATCAGCTCATTTTCGTGAATCCAATTTTTCTCTTTGTCAAACGTGCACATCAACTGTAGAATCAAAACGTATGTTTGTTTCTTGTGTAGAGGAAGCAGGAACAACAAGGTTAGGCTGACCGTATTCTGAAATGCCAAAAAGAGGACACATATATGCGTGCCAAGGCGGGCAGCACGCCAAGGCCGGGAGTAGGTGAAAATTTGCCAATGATACTCGAACTTGCTTTATAAATAATATATTTATTTGAATAAAGCATTTTTTCTCCTCTGTTGACTGCTGTGTTGGCGCTAGGGATTTTTTAAAATGGCGTCCCAGGGACCCCATCAAGTCATAAAAATGGGGTCCCACTTTTTTGTAAGCGTTTTGAAAACAAATGATAAACATATTCATTATCCTGTTGTATCTCACATTCTATATCGTGTTTTGGAAAAAGGTTGTCGTAAACGTTACTTAATTAATCAAATAAAAAAATGTGTATTCATATGTAAATGTATTCAGTTATAAACATTCATTCACTTTCTTCTTTCCTTCATGGATTTAAACTTTACCGCTGCTGGTAGTTGTTTCTATTTTTTTATTTCATAAGTTGTAGGTGTATTTATTTCAGTATAAAAGTGTAAAAAGGGTTTTGCTTGGGTCATGAAATGATGATAATGGTGTGCCAGGGCATACATACATTTTATATTTAACACTGAAATCTCTGGAGTCTACATCAACTTCACATCTATCCCTCATTTCAAAATGTTTTAGTTTTATTAAGTTGTTTTTTTGTTTGTCGGTTTTCCGCCCTTTTTTTGTCAAACAAAGTATGTTTTTAATGGCAAACACACAAAATATGCAAAATCTTCCACCCAAAATATTTTTCTTAGTGGAATATTTGATGTGAAGTAATGGGAACCTTGGATAGGTCAATAATTCATAATAACATTGATTTTGATTCAATATTATGGTTTGAGCAATGTGCCAGACACTCTGGCACATTCAATGGGGGTCTGGCGGCAGATTTCTTGCCAGTGGTGCAACTTGAATCCCTCCCTGTTAGTGTTGTTACACCCTCCGACAACACACCGACGAGGCATGATGTCTCCAAAGTTCCCAAAAAATAGTCGAAAAAACGGAAAATAACAGAGCTGAGACCCGGTGTTTGTAATGTGAAAATGAATATGGTGGGTGTATTACCTCGGTGACGGTACGTTCTGACGTCATTGCTACAAGACCGATAAACAGAAAGGCGTTTAATTTGCCAAAATTCACCCATTTAGAGTTCGGAAATCGGTTAAAAAAATACTTGGTCTTTTTTCTGCAACATCAAGGTATATATTGACGCTTGCATAGGTTTGGTGATAATGTTCCCCTTTAAGCTTTTTTATTTAACTTTTGTTATGTTTTAGTTTATTTTAATAGTATTTTTAGAATGTGCCGTGGGCCTTTAAAACATTAGCTGCGGCCCGCAAATGGCCTCTTTGGCACACTTTTGACACCCCTGCTGTAGATAATAAAAAATTAAATCTGATAAATCTATCGCGTTTATCATAACACACAGTCAACATCTCTGCTTCAGTAAACAATGACGGTGATGACATCACTGTCAGCGATGCTAACTTGTCAGCCACTTCTTCAAAAGACTCCTATTGAACACTCCTCGCACATTAACACTTCAAAGGGCAAACAACTGCCCCGTGTTTTGACCTGCAAAGTAGGTTTTTGAGGTGGAGGAGTCTGCTCGTGTGCTGGTTAGCTTAAAGCTAACAGCTAGCCTGTTTCCATCCTCGAACGATGTGGATCCAGCGGGAGATAAAAGTGAAGTTTCCATGGACTCACAAATACTGAAATAACTCATTTACTGGAGTTAAAAATGTTGACTTTACACTCACTTTAGTGTTTATCGAGAAGTGTATTTCCTTTTCCCGGCAAAACTCGAACCAACACTTCTTGTCAATAGTGTCACTTCCCTAACTTCCCCGTAAGTCCCGCCCCCCAGCCAAAGCCATTGGCTAACACCCCGTAGCCAGCCGCTACAATATTTACAGCTAGACTTCACCAACTGTAGTATTTCATATATATATATATATATATATATATATATACGGTAACCTAACCCTGGACCTACATTGAAAATATACGCAACCCTAATTCAAAATGCCGGACATTTGACGCATTTAAAAAAACCCGCCCGGACACCCCGGACACCGCCACAAAAGAGGACATGTCTGGGGAAAAGAGGACATATGGTCAGCCTAAACAACGCGTAACAATATATCAACTCTTTTTTTGATCAATAGGCACAACTGTCTAACATGTTGTCCTCCGAAGTAAGTCAAACCTACTTCCTGTTCCTGTGTACCTTTCTAAGTCTTATGGATGATCAATCAATCAATCAATGTTTACTTATATAGCCCTAAATCACTAGTGTCTCAAAGGGCTGCACAAACCACCACGACATCCTCGGTAGGCCCACATAAGGGCAAGGAAAACTCACACCCAGTGGGACGTCGGTGACAATGATGACTATGAGAACCTTAGAGAGGAGGAAAGCAATGGATGTCGAGCGGGTCTAACATGATACTGTGAAAGTTCAATCCACAATGGATACAACACAGTCGCGAGAGTCCAGTCCAAAGAGGATCCAAGACACAGCAGTGTATAAACATGTTGTTTCTAGTTTACATGTTTTCATGTGCAATGCTGACCTAGCAAAGAGGCAGCATTTTTTACATACTGTAATCCAATCCAATCCAATCCACTTTATTTATATAGCACATTTAAACAACAATAACGTTTCCAAAGTGCTGCACAGCCATGTTAAAAACAATATTATGCTCCACCAATGACTGAATAAAACAAAAAATAAAACATACTGTACAGAGCCTTTCATGGTCAGGGTCCTTATATCAGTGATCTGATCCAGCCTTACACCCCAACTCGGGCTATAATGGATAAGATTTATATCGCGCTTTTCTATTGTTAGATACTCAAAGCGCTCACAGAGAAGTGGGAACCCGTCATTCATTCACACCTGGTGGTGGTAAGCTACATCTGTAGCCACAGCTGCCCTGAGGTAGGCTGACGGAAGCGTGGCTGCCAGTTTGCGCCTACGGCCCCTTCGACCACCACCAATCATTCATTCATCATTCATTCACCAGTGTGAGCGGCACAGGGGGCAAGGGTGAAGTGTCGTGCCCAAGGACACAACGGCAGCGATTTGGATGTCAATAGGTGGGAAGCGAACCAGCAACCCTCAGGTTTCTGGCACGGCCGCTCTACCCACTATGCCATGCCGCCCCGGCTATGATGTCTGTGGATCAGAATCTGATGAAAGTATCGAACTTCAGGTCTATTGTTCCGAAAGCTGTTCCATTGCGTTGAGACGATGTCATTGTGCACAACTGATTCTGTTTACACCTTTGAAAGTTAAATTACGACTCATTTATTTGTTGAGGCTTTTAATTAGCTACTCATGGGATACTATGATTTTTATGTTGTCTTTTATTTTGCTGTTGTATTGTTTCATATTGTTTTTTTCTATCAATCAATCAATCAATGTTTATTTATATAGCCCTAAATCACAAGTGTCTCAAAGGGCTGCACAAACCACAACGACATCCTCGTTAGAGCCCACATTGGGGCAAGGAACACACACACCAGTGGGACGTCGGTGACAGTGACAATGATGACTATTTATTTATCTTGTGTTTGTATATTGTATATCTATATTGGCCTTAAATATTTTGTGTTATTTCTGGTATTGTAACTGTGTTGTGAAGCATTTTGTGGCATTTTGTCTGTGAACGGTGCTATACAAATACATTTTACTTACATGTTAGCAGAGGGGTCAGTGTGTCTGCCTCACAATACGAAGGTCCTGAGTAGTCCTGGGTTCAATCCCAGGCTCGGGATCTTTCTGTGTGGAGTTTGCATGTCCTTCCTGTAAATGCGTCTCCGGGTACTCCGGCTTCCTCCCACTTCCAGAGACATGCACCTGGGGATAGGTTGATTGGCAACACTAAATTGGCCCTAGTTTGTTAATGTGAGTGTGAATGTTGTCTGTCTATCTGTGTTGGCCCTGCGATGAGGTGGCGACTTGTCCAGGGTGTACCCCGCCTTCCGCCCGATTGTAGCTGAGATAGGCACCAGCGCCCCCGCGACCCAAAAGGGAATAAGCGGTAGGAAATGGATGGATGGATGGATACAGATGGATACATGTTAGAGATGTTGATGTGTGATGATAATCTCTCATCGTCTCCCTTTTACCAACAAATATTAAAAAGCTCTAAACAGTTCAAAAATGTGTTTAACATGCAGGGTTAAATGTGTAGGAACATACATGAATGTTTAAGATAGACAACACTTTTTTTAAGCGTAAAACATACATGGAGAATGTCTTCAATGTGTTGATGACAGAGTGGACATCAGACAATAAGGAAGCTTTTGGTGGTGAGTCTTTGTGTAATTATAATCAATTATTAGTCATAACAAATTACGGTACGGTAATTTGAAAATGAGCTCTGAGTATGTGCCCTCTAGTTTCTCTTCTAAGTATGCGTGGTATAAAACGAGTACAACAGCAATATTTTTTTTGCAGTTTTTTATTAAAACCCATATATTTATGTTAAAGATACAAGAAAACTTAAAA
This sequence comes from Nerophis ophidion, assembly GCF_033978795.1. Lineage (NCBI taxonomy): Eukaryota > Metazoa > Chordata > Actinopteri > Syngnathiformes > Syngnathidae > Nerophis > Nerophis ophidion. The sequence continues at coordinate 56,175,442 of NC_084615.1, read as the reverse complement.
GATTGATACATTCATAAAATGACAACTTGAGTGGAAACATTTAAGCCTCAAAACCTTGCAACTATTGCTGCAACTTTCTAAATAATCTGCCCCCAAATCAGGCATTTTATAAATCCAAGACAAATTTACTTTTATGTCCGTGTGGAACAAATTTCAAGTTAATCTGTTCCAAGCCTGGCCGAGAAGAGTGAATAATTATGTGTGGCGACAGCAAGAACTGGAAGGAAATGTATCAGTCAACCGGCTTTTCATTGGCCAAAAGCATATTATAAGAACAACATTCATAGTCATGAAAACATGTAAACAGCAAAAAAAGGTTACGTGAAAAAAGTTTTGCATATATTGACATCCAGTGCACAACAAATGTATTGGAGTAAAGTTGCCCTAAATAAACATGTTGTACCCTGACCCCAGAATATGAAAAAAATAGAGAAACACGTTTTTATAAAGAAAGCTCAGGAAGCACTGTGTTTAAAGCAGTCAAAAACAACACGATTTCAAACAAGGACCAAAAATAAAAGACAAACACACAAGATAATAACACTAGTAAACACTACAATTCGCTGGTTTAAAAACACTCACGATATGAAGACCAGCGCTCCAAACGGAAGTAAAGCTGCTGTAGACATAATAAAAGAGGAAGTACAACCAATAAATAAGAGCGCCACATCTTATTGTGTAAATGCTGAAGAGAACTGATCTTAAAGGCCTACTGAAACCCACTACTACCGACCACGCTGTCTGAGAGTTTATATATCAATGATCAAATATTAACATTGCAACACATGCCAATACGGCTTTTATAGTTGACTAAATTGCATTTTTAAATTTTGCGCGATGTGTCCTGTGGAAAACGTCGCTGTATGATGACACGTGCGTTTGACGTGACCGGTTGTAGAGGACATTTTTTTCCAACCTAATCCAAGCTATAAGTAGTCTGCTTTAATCGCATAATTACACAGTATTCTGGACAACTGTGTTGCTGGATCTTTTGCAATTTGTTCAATTAATATTGGAGGAGTCAAAGTAGAAAGATGGAGGTGGGAAGTGGTGTATTGCAGCTGCCTTAAGCCACAAAAACACAGCCGGTGTTTCCTTGTTTAAAATTTCCGAAGGTGAAACTTTACTATGGAACAGAGCGGTCAAGCGAACATGGATCCCGACCACATGTCAACCGGCAGGTTTCGGTGAGAAAATTGTGTTAATAAATCGTCTCTTACCGTAGACATGAGCGGAGCTTGCGTCCTCCTGCAGCTGCGTGGCTTCCCTCAGAGACACTGGCGGTCACCACACCCGTGGCCACACCTCTCCGACTTTCAGGTACATATAATCTCACTAAAACACTAGTAACACAATAAGCAGATAAGGGATTTTCCAGAATTATCCTAGTAAATGTATCTAATAACATCTGAATCGCTCCCACTCCCCTCGCCTTTTATTTTATTTTTTTTCTAGTCCTTCACTCTCACTATCCTCATCCACAAATCTTTCATCCTCGCTCAAATTAATGGGAAAAATTGTCGCTTTCTCGGTCCGAATCGCTCTAGCTGCTGGTGTCCATGAGTGTAAACAATGTGATGATGTGAGGACCTCTACAACCAGTGACGTCACGCGCACATCGTCAGCTACTTCCGGCACAGGCAAGGCTTTTTTATTAGCGACCAAAAGTTGCGAACTTTATCGTCGATGTTCTCTACTAAATCCTTTCAGCAAAAACATGGCAATATCGTGAAATGATCAAGTATGACACATAGAATGGACCTTCTATCCCCGTTTAAATAAGAAAATCTTATTTCAGTAGGCCTTTAATTGTGTTGATTTGAAGAGGAAAAACATTCAGCTGTCTTAAAACCAGTAGTACCGCTATTTGTCCTCTTGGGGACACTGTCTCTCCAGTATTTTGACAGTGCTTGCTGGGGAATAGTGCCTTTGCTCTCCTCTAAGTGTCGTCATTGTGTACACATCAAGACAATGTGGAATTTGTGATTCCTTTTAATTGTAGAAATGTGTGAAAAAAACAACAATTTTATTCTTGTAATCTCATTCTTTACTGCAGTATTCAATAAGCAGTTAAATAAATAAACAATCAACATGTTGTTTCCTGACCAACAAAATAAATTGAGTAACGTATTCATCAATCAAGCATTAAATTGAAAAATATATGTTTTAACTAAGCAATGATCTCATGGGATACAACCAAATGTTGTTAAATTAGGGGTGTCCCAATCTGAAATTGGTATTGGATTTTGGACAAATATCAATAAAAAAAGGTTACTAGGAGCTAGCAGCAACACAAAAGCTAAGCACACATTAGCACACAACCTAGACATACATAATGACTGTCCTTAATTGAACAATATTGCAGTTTAAAACAGCAGATTTGTCAATATAAACATGTATCCAATAAGTATAGTTGTGTACATAAACAAAGTATGTGTAGCGTATTAAAATAATTATGTATAAATATCAGTATTGGCCAATATTGAATATTCTAATAACGATATCCTTTTTTTTTTTTTAAATCATTATTATTAAATGAAATAGTTGTTTCGGAACAGCCCTAATTTTCACACACAAATAAAACACGATTGAACAAAATGAGACAGCATTCATTTTTGTGTTTTATTGAAGTGTCATATATTTTCCCACAAACCTCACATGGACAAGTTTCACTTACTTTGTAAATTCATGCGTACATACAATTATTATGCAATACAAAGAAGAAAAAACAACATTTAAATATCCAGAATGTCAATCGCATGTCAAAATCTCAATTCATTGTTTTGTAGACAACATGCATTCAGAAATATATAAAAATAGACCTTTGGTTCAGTTTATTTACATTGTTTTTGTTTTTTTTATAAATATATGCATACGAATGTATTTTTAAAATACAAAGATAAATACAGTGGAGTAATGTCCAACAATTACAAATATTTTTTGGGCTGTTTAGCATTCATATAACATAATTACTACTTAGAAATGCAACTTTAACGACAATTGCAGGTCTCGTTGTTCCTCTTTTCGATCTTTTTCGCTAGGTCTGCGATTCGCATCTAAATCGCGATTCTTATTTATTCACATTTGAAACAAATGTTTTTTTTTAAATACAATTTTTGAAAATGCTTTTTAGGCCACCTCCACGCCTACTTGCTGTGTATACGTCATACGTCAACAGCAAGGAGGAGCTTTTATAACCTGTTTTGAAAAGGTTTTATCATTTTTGTATCAAATATTACATGGTGAAAACGGTTTGAATCGAGAATTGATTCTGAACCGAATTGTCCCACCAAGAATCGAATCGAATCATAATTTGTTGTAAAATTCACTTTCCTATAATTCGTACCTCACTTGTCACGCAATCACGTGCAAAAAAAAAAAAAAAAAGTCAGTGGTTGCAGAATAAATACAATAAAAATGTTAACCATAGAGACAAAGTTGAAGAGAATGGCGTCTAGCTCTGTCGGACGTCTTGCAGCAGTTTATTGATCTCAGCCACCAGTTCGCTGGCGTCCACCAGCTCTTGGCGACTGTCGCTGCGTTTTCCCTGCAGGTGGTTGAGGACCGATTCAAAATCGTCTTCTTCATAGTTCTCAGGGATTTCCTCCATGGCAGGAAGCCACTTGCAGGGCGGAGCAGGAAGAGGCGCAGGTACCGGCCCAGGAGCGTGGCAAGGCAGCGCCGGTGTAGGACCGCACGTTGCTGTGAGTGTCTGGCTGCTGTGAGGTTTGAGGTTCTGCGAGCCGTTTTTGACCGCCTGTGAGTTCTTGACACTGAGATTCTGGCAGCCCAGCTTGGTGCTGGCTTTCAGGGTGTGGTAGCTGCCTCCCTGGTGATGACCAGACGGGACGACGCCGCTTCCTGGATTCTGGAAGTGAGTGTTGGCGGCCCATGCTGCCACACCCTGCTGGTGAACGGACGCGTTGGCCTTCCCGGGAAGATGACCCCTCCTCCGATCCAAAGACCCGGTCATCGGTATACTCAGACCGCTCAGACCAGATCCCTTCTGGTTCTCGTTGACTTGAACGTATGAATCTAGCCCTTGTGGCATTAGACGCTGGAAAACACTGCTCATCTCGGACAACAATGAAGTTGCACAAAGGTCTTCATCGCCTCCACCTTCCACGTCCTCTCTGCTCAGATCCTTTCCAAAGGTGGAGAAGCTCTGGTTCCGGTCCGATGCGACTTCAGGGCTCGGCTGTGGGATGTTCTCTGGGGAAAGGTCAGCAGATTGGTGAGCTTCCTCCCCAGGAATGTAGAGATTACTTCTGTAGTCGGAGGAGGATGAAGCTGGGCAGACAAGGGGGGGCATCCAGCACTGATCCGAATGACCCAGAACACGACACTCCTCAGTGCAGAACCTCATACCTGGAAGACAGGTGAAGATACTGGTAAGAAATTAGAACGTAGGCAAATTTTGACCCGGGAATGGCGAGAACAACACGAAAAGATGCTTGGTTCCACCCCCCTTTTCCTTGCAAGAATCATGAGTAAGTTTTCATCCATCCATCCATCCATTTTCTACCGCTTGTCTCTTTTGGGGTAGGGGGGTGGGGGGGTTTCTGGAGCCTATCTCAGCTGCATTCGGGGGGAATGCGGTCTACACCCTGGACAAGTCGCCACCTCATCACAGGGCCAACACAGATAGACAACATTCACACTTACATTCACACACTAGGGCTAATTTAGTGTTGCCAATCAATCTATCCCCAGGTGCATGTTTTTGGAGGTGGGATAAAGCCGGAGTACCCGGTGGGGAGCCACACACTCACGGGAAGAACATGCAAAGATCCCGAGTCCGAGATTGAACTCAGGACCTTTATTTAAATGTAAATATAACATCATTCTAGCAGTCGGCATCCTACTGACAGCAGACTTTGTACAGTAGGTGATTGTTTTATTGTTTGTTTGCTCTCATGAACATTATAAAGGTCCCTGTTGCTACATCACATATACTGTTTATTTACATCATGTATATAGAACCTTAATGGAGGTGTTTAAATGTTTGTAAGGTATTTATAGGCAGAATAGAGCGACTCCCATTGGCTCCAATGTAAGCAGATGTAATTAATATTTAGAATGCATTGAAAAAACAACAACATATGTGTTTTTGTCTTGAATAAGGATTGTGACTGATAGGCAACATTACAAAAAAGTGCAGTTACTCTTTCACTGGCTGTTAAACTTTGCACATTGCATACGAGATTAAATCACACATTTTACATGCAAGCCGATATCATCCCATAATTGATCGTTTGATAATATTGGCCGGCATTTGATATTAATATGGGATTGGAACACCCATAGTACATGTCAATATCTGTGTGTTCTTTTTTTAACATAAATACTACCAAGGCAGCACCCAGAAACTACCGGCAAATCTAGGATTTTATTTTTTAAATGTACACAATTTGCTAAAATATTAATATAAAATGTTAGCATGCCAACATATGTGGAATTATCATACTTGCAAAGTAGCATCTAGCAATGAAATCCATGACAAGCAGTTAACATCTAAATGTCCTCCAATAAGCAAACAAGGTTGGTATTTTTTTGTATTTTAGTCAAGTCATTTACAAAAGGTAAACATGGTGGGCTAAAGGCTACTAGGACCTAGCAGCTACACGACAGCTAAGCACACAAACTAGACATACATATAAGTATCCTTAATTGAGCAATATTGCAGTCTATAACAGCACATTTGTTATTATAAACACATACTGTCATGATCTTAACTTCATGATTTATTGTGGCCACCAGGTGTCACTAAAAAAAACATTAACACTCCACTTCAACCTGAAGATACTCAAGTCCATTCCAGATGCTTATTAATGACTAGATTATCCATCCATACATTTTCTACCGCTCATTCCCTTTGGGGTCACGGGGGGCGCTGGTGCCTATCTCAGCTACAATCGGGCGAAAGGCGGGGTACACCACGGACAAGTCGCCACCTCAATCACAGATGACTAGATTAGTGCTTTTCATATCTATCCTTGTTGTTTGTTTAACTAATTTCAGTTGATGAATTATTTCTAACAGTCCACACTCCAAAATAGTAAAAATATGTAAAATTCCTGCTGATTAGATTAATATGGATATTGGTCAATTCTCAAGGTTCTAATATCAGTAGTAAAACATATCCTACTTTTTTGGGGATGTAACTAAAACAAACTACATTCTTTATGCAGCTCAAATTAATGCATAATATGTTTTAGTAATATCTTGTCAATGTTTTTTTTTTAAATCATATGAGCTGAAAAAAAACAAACACACTTTGATATACAACATAAACTGACATGCAGGTTGTTGTTTTTAGAATATATAAATGTATTTGCATATCAGCATTGGTTGGCTTTGATATAAAAATGTCACATTTCTAAATGTACTTTGATTTTTCAGTACGTGGTCCTCAGTGGACGAAGTGTGGACCTCCTGCTACGCCGTGCATTGTCTGATTATTTCCTCAAGAAAGAATCCAACCAGACTTTTCAGAGCTTGTTAAGCTTTTATGTGTTTCTTCAATGAATCATCTTCTACCAGCAAATCTCTGAAGACTCAATTAAACCAATCAAATCTGCCAGTTCAAGCTTCATTAGAGGACTTCATGAACATGAAAGCAGCATGTATTATACATCTTAAGACAGATGAAAAGTGCATATGGTTGCACACTGTGTACACCAACTAAAAAGAGGGTCAAATTAAACATTGAAACCAGTGGATTTACGCATTTATAGGAAAAATAGTTCATTAAAAAGCTGCCAATCCAACTCAAAATATGAATTCAAATAAAGGCTGCGTGGCTTTTGTGTCTGCTTTACTTTGTTTTGATGCCAAACTTTACCAGAAAAAAATATTTTAAACATGAAATAATTTAATGTTGTGTGAAGTATTCATCCATCCATCCATTTTTACCACTTGTCCCACTGGGATTAAAAAGGGTGGCTGGAGCCTATCCCAGCTGCATCCGGGTAGAACATTCACACTCACAAATAAATAATATTTCCTTTGGATAATAGAGGCTTGTGAAAAAACTGTATTCACCTCTTAAGTCATTTGCTTAACATGGAAAATTCACTTGAAACATTTACCGGAAGTGAAAGTTATTGAAGGAAGTAGAAAAACAATTTCATGAAATTACAATGGATATTTTTTCCTGAATCAATTATCTTTTACCTGATTCAAACTGCGCCAAAGTCAAAACACTCATTTAGGATATTTTGCATTCTATGTACTTGGTGCTGACATGCTAAGGGCTAACATGCTAATTGTTAGCATGCATACAATTGTCATTGTAAAAATGTTGTAGTATATAACTAAATGTCAGGGATTATTTTACATGGCGCTATTTTGCTACAATGTTAAGGGTCAGCTTAACTGTTAGAGTGTTAACAATTTATCCAGTTTTGAAGATAAAAACTAAAAGTCAAGGATATTATTTGAATATTTGAATATTACCATGAATTGATTAACATGGACCCCGACTTAAACAAGTTGAAAAACTTATTCGGGTGTTACCATTTAGTGGTCAATTGTACAGAATATATACTGAACTGTGCAATCTACTAATTAAAGTTTCAATCAATCAATTTGTCACTATCTTAATATGTTAATCTGCCAGCACGTATAGTGTTACATATTAATTCTTAGCAATATTCACATTTTATCAAGTTTTGTGTTATAAAACAAAAAATTGTGGAGCTCAAATCCTACTGTTACTTGGTGCTAACTTGCTAGCATACCAAGTGTTATCATGTTAACAATTTAGTCATTTTCTAAGGTGCAGAACTAGAAGTCATGGACCATGAATCCTATTGTTACTTTGCATTATCTTGTTAGAATGCAAAGTGTTACTATATTAACTGTTAGCATCTTAACATTTTAGCCAGTTTGACAAAAAAGTAATGTAGGATTTTACACAGCGCTATCCTGCTAGCATGTAACAAGTAACACAAGTAAAAATATTATTACTTTTAAATGTTGTAAAATGGAGAAAAAATTAAGAATTTTCCGTAATGCTGGACATTATCCAAGTATTCAAAATTTAACCTGTGTTAAATTTGAGTTCTGTAAAGTATTTTTAAGATTTCAGCCAAAACCTTTGCGAAATGTGATAAATTATTCCTGACAATCGGCTCCATAATATAACATTGAACGGAAATTACAAATATACACAGAGATTTTGCGCAAGTAAATATTTCAAGACTGAAAACTTTTTATGTAAAAATTAGCTATGCGATGGATAAAAGGGTCTAATATCGCAGGCAAGATTGATGACTATGTAAACTGTAATCCAGTGGTTCTTAACCTTGTTGGAGGTACCGAACCCCACCAGTTTTATATGCGCATTCACCCTTCTTTACTGAAAAATGAAATGTTTTTTTTTTTTTTAAATTCAAGAAAAAGTCATGTTTTTTTACTCATGCACAAAATTAACCGTGCATGAACATCACCTTGTTCAAAGAACAAAATTAACACAGTGTATGAACTCACAACAAATTACACACCTTACACACATTACCATGACTTAATTAACGTGGACTCTGACTTAAACAAGTTGAAAAACTTATTCTGGTGTTACCATTTAGTGGTCAATTGTACGGAATATTTACTGTACTGTGTAAAATGTACTGTTTGATATAATGTATTCTCTTCCTTTGCAATCTGCTAGTAAAAGTTTCAATCGATCAATCAAACAACCGGAAAATCAGATGGAAAATTAGAGGGAACATTGTTTGGGGGTCTCTATAATACGCCGATAGGGAGAAGTTTTTATTTACACGATAAGTCGGATGTGTCTTTACCTTTGTGGGGGAGGCTCCGCCGAACCCCAAAGGCCGACTTACCGAACCCCTAGGGTTCGATCGAACCCAGGTTAAGAACCACTGCTGTAATCATTAGGTATTTTAGATCCGACGCCATGGCAACTATTCACACACATTGCAATTAAACAGCACCTTGTCAAAAGAGTGTGTCACGTTTGGATGGCTGGAAGTGAAGACTTGAAGGTGGCTAAAAGGAGAGTGACTAACGAGCAGATACTCTCCATGAAAAAGAAGTGGGGGGGAGGGGTCTGTCTGAGTTGACTTTAATTGGGATGTAGATCAAAAATAGCACCAATGGAAGAATGTGTGGGAAGTTGGCAGTACATGAAATACAGTAGACCAGTGTGTAAGAAACACATTGTTGGGCTGCAAAATCCCCCTAGAGGACTGCCAAAAATATCTGTTTCTCAGCTGTGGTCTGTATGGGACGCAGCGGTACTTAGTTGTAATTCACTTTTCCGCCACGTGTGTCAGTATTGACGATGTCAAGCAACCAGAAGAAGTCCAGAGCTTAAGTTATAGAGAAAAACCCTAAGCCAAGAAAGTATTACTTTAGTTAGATTTATCATTAATTTAGTTCATTTCAGCATATAGTCATGAAAATAGAGAAAAAACATTGAATGAGAAAGGTAAGGAGGGTGACTCCTTCATTACAGACAAAACAAAAGTTAGAAAGCAGACTCAACACCTTTTTCACCAGCATAGCCACAACTCTCGTTAACAAGCTGTCCCATCACTGGTCGCTTTGGTGTAGAAAACATTAAAGCCTTCTACAGAAAACTGTGAGTAATCAACAACAATTTCACATTAGAAATGGTCTCAGCCGACGAGGTGCTTATTAAATTTAGCGCGCTCCACCCAAACAAGGCCATCGGCCTTGATAATATCCCTTCCAGATTCCTCATGGACTCTGCCACCACCATTGCCCCAATAATCACACATATAATAAACCTCTCAATCAAACAAGGCCAAGTACCCAAAGATTTCAAGATAGCAAGAGTAACCCCCCTTTGTAAAAAGGGAAGCAAATTAGAACCTGGTAACTACCGACCTGTTTCTATTCTCAGTTCCATTTCGAAAGTAATGGAACAAATAGTTTATGAACAGGTCGATAGATACCTTGCTACTAATAAACTAATGTACAAATTCCAATCTGGCTTTAGAACTAACCACTCCACTGACACATGCTTTCTCTATCTGACCGACCACATCAAACATGACGTGGACGCGGGCAAATACTGCGGCATGGTCATGCTGGACATTCAGATGGCCTTTGACACCGTTAACCATGCTATACTGTTGGATAAGCTCCGAGCAATCGGATTGGATAAAACCTCATCGAGCTGGATGCAATCTTACTTGGAGGGGAGGAAACAGGTGGTAGAGGTGAACGGCACCGTGTCTCCTCCCCTCTCAGTAAGCTGTGGAGTCCTCCAAGGCAGTATACTAGGACCTTTACTGTTCCTAATATACGTAAATGACATGCCATCACGGTGGAAGAGGGGTTAGTGCGTCTGCCTCACAATACGAAGTACCTGTAGTCCTGGGTTCAAATTCAGGCTCGGGATCTTTCTGTGTGGAGTTTGCATGTTCTCCCCGTTAATGCGTGGGTTCCCTCCGGGTACTCCGGCTTCCTCCCACTTCCAAAGACATGCACCTGGGGATAGGTCGATTGGCAACACTAAATTGGCCCTAGTGTGTGAATGTGAGTGTGAATGTTGTCTGTCTATCTGTGTCGGCCCTGCGATGAGGTGGCGACTTGTCCAGGGTGTACCCCGCCTTCCGCCCGATTGAAGCTGAGATAGGCGCCAGCGCCCCCCGCGACCCCGTAAGGGACAAGCGGTAGAAAATGGATGGATGGATGGATGGACATGCCATCAGCATGCCACTGTGAATTGTTCCTGTTTGCCGATGACTCGGCCCTGCTGGTACCCGGCATGGACAAGTCACAGGTGAAACAAATCCTCAGTGCTGAACTCCTTAATATTTGCACCTGGCTCGCTGACAACAATCTATGCATACACTTAGGTAAAACTGAATCCATCCTATTTGGGTCCCATATCAACCTTAAGAAAGTCAGTGACCTCACTATAAACATGGGTGACATTGTTATCACCAGGAAAGATGAGATCCCCTACCTAGGTTCCATTCTAGAGGCCAATCTTTCCTGTGATAAAATGGCAACCAAGCTAATCCAAAAGATCAACCAAAGAACGAGATTCCTCTACAAAATCTCCTCTCTGGTCAACAAACGCACCTTGAAGATTCTAGCGGGAACTCTCATTCAACCCTTTTTCGATTACGCTTGCACCTCCTGGTACGCCAGCACCTCCAAAACCCTCAAATCTAGACTCCAAACATCCCAGAACAAGCTATTCAAGTTACTTTTAGACCTCCATTCCAGATCACACCTCACTCCAACCCACTTCTCAAAGTGGGCTGGCTCAGGGTGGAGGACAGAGTAAAACAACATGCACTGAGTCTAGTCTATAAAATCCGCTACACCTCCCTGATACCGAAGTACATGTCAAACTACTTCCTTAACGTAAATGACCGCCATAACCACAACACCAGGGGAAGTTCCACAAACCACATTAAACCCGGATTCCGATCTAACAAAGGTCTTAACTCATTCTCTTTCTATGCCAAATCAATGTGGAATGCACTCCCAACAGGTGTAAAAGTAAGTGCATCTCTATCCTCCTTCAAAACCGCTCTAAAACAACACCTCCAGGCAACTACAACCCTTTACTAATACCTTCCCCCATTCATATCCCATCTCCCCGAATTGTAAATAACCTAATGTAAATAATCAAATGTATTTCTAATGTATAGACTTGTTCTTATGCTATGTGAACTCACTATGTTCTCTGATGGCTGTACATATCCTACTAAGTCAGACCTACACTGTTTCAATGTCCATTTCTCTGTTGATGCAATTGTTGATGACTGAAGTACTGATATCAACCAAAGCTCCTAATCCTACCCCCCGGATTGTAAACAATGTAAATAATTCAATGTATATACTATGATGATTGACTTGTGTGATGACTGTATTATGCTGATAGTATATATTTGTACCATGAGCCCGACTTAAACAAGTTGAAAAACTTATTTGGATGTTACCATTTAGTGGTCAATTGTACGGAATATGAACTGAACTGTGCAATTTACTAATAAAAGTTTCAAAAAATCAATCAATCAATCAATGTGTGTCCAAATGTTTGGCCTGTACTGTACATATATATATATATATATATATATATATATATATATATATATATATATATATATATATATATATATATATGTATGTGTGCGTGTGTGAGTTCAGGATTCACACAATACCTACCAGAAGTGTGAATGGTATAATTCTAAATTTCAACTGAAATGCTGGTGAAATGCTGAAGAAATGTTCTGTTAAGTAGATTTAACTTAAAGATGGTTTGAAAGTTGAAGAGCTTAAGCTGTACGTAAAGGTTCTATGAATAGTCAAATGTAAAACAAAATCTTGCAATAGTTGAAATTAACAAAATGTATCACTCGTAGGCAAATACTTGTAAAATTTGCTTTAAAATTTAGCATGCTAACGTAACGTATCAACAGTAATTTTTCTAGATTGGGTGAAGTAAGAAACTATATGACACTTAAGTGAATCCCGGTAAAATTTGCTAAAAAAACATCTAGCATGCTAGTGTTAGCATACTAAAACAATAACAGAGCAGAAATGAAGAGATTTGTAGTTAGACTAGCGGGTACGGAGTTGTACCTGCATGTGTTCTGTGATGGACATCATGGAGGTAAAGCTCAGTAAATCCCTCACCAAGGAGTCGATCAAAGGGCGACTCCCTGCCGGCCTCGTAGTCGCTGTCGCCTGCTTCACTGTCACCACGTCCGCTGTCCTTCAAACTGAACTTATCCATCTCATTTAAGGCATATCTGAAAACATATGAAACAATTGTCATGGTAGATTGAGTCATATAGCATTCTCATAACTATTCCACGTACCTAACCTTCATTTTAAGCACGCCAAATACACTACTATGTCGCGATAAAATATTTTAAGAACTATTCTATATATTTTTATATTGCATATAATTCTATTTATCAAATATTATTAATAATACTTAGCCATTTTTAAAACGACGGATGGATGGCAACAATGGGCCAGCGACTCCATAGACGGTGATATTCTCAGATTGATGCTTATTACGTTCATCAGCGGAACAAGATTGTTTTTGAGAGCTAATAAGAGTCATATCTGATAAAAAATTAAAAATAAAATAAAAAATTGAATGTCAATATTTGACCAATTATAATGTCAGGTCCACTGTGAATGGGAACTGTTATTGAGGAAAAAAGAAGCCAAGTCTTTGTCTCAATTACCCAAATAGGATAAATGAAGCCATTCAAATTAGGGTTGCTCATGAATGCAGTACTGCCACCACCCCACAGGGAGCAACAGCAAAGCATTTGTGTCATGTGAAGCAGCAGTGGGATGACTAACAAGAAGACTACTTATTCAACCCTAAAAAAATCTAAATGAATTGTGAAAATCTGACTTTTAACTGCAACTGGACAACAAAATATGAATGTTCTGCCCCAAGTAAGTGCTCCAGTTTCCTGTTGGACCTTTTAAGCACCAGTAACAATGGTAGAAATCCACACATGTAAGCTTAATCACGAAACTTGGTCAAATATTTGTTTGTAGATATTATACGTAAATATATTTAGTTTGTTTTCTATTGAAATTTCAGACTTTGTGATGTCTTTTGTATTGGTGGTTGTTTTTTTTTTTGTCTGCACACGCTGGAAAAGGGTAGCGAGGGCAGAATGATTAATTTAGTGACAGTGCAGTGTGAAATCCCATTTGTTTATTTCGCAATTAAGTAAATGTTGTCTCAAAGGAATATAACCTGCAGAAGCACTTTCTGACGAAACATCCAAATTCGGCTGTCCGGCCCCTGAGCTTTTGGGCTTTTGAAACTTCATTGTGTGGTTGAATAACCCTGGTATACATATTGTATGATTTATATGTTTTGTTTTGTTTTATGACAAAAAGTTATCATGAGCAAAATTTAAATCTCTTGTGGACATTTGTATATGATCAAACTATATCCCAAAGTAATATTGGCACAACATGTTTTTATTTTTGTACAGATATTTATCTTATACAACATTTAAGTGGTATAGTCATAGTAATATGAGGTCACATTGTGGTTGTCTATATGCTGCGTAAGATCTAATTTACAATCCAACTCAGTTAAACTATCCATCCATCTATGTTCTACCGCTTATTCCCTTTTGGGGTCGCGGGGGGCACTGGCGCCTATTTCAGCTACAATCGGGCGGAAGGGGGGGTACACCCTGGACAAGTCGCCATCTCATCGCAGGGCCAACACAGATAGACAGACAACATTCACACTCACATTAACAAACTAGGGCCAATTTAGTGTTGCCAATCAACCTATCCCCAGGTGCATGTCTCTGGAAGTGGGAGGAAGCCGGAGTACCCGGAGACGCATTTACAGGAAGGACATGCAAACTCCACACAGGGCCAACACAGAAGGACAGACACACTCACATTCACACACTAGGGCCAATTTAGTGTTGCCAAACTACCGAAGTCTTAATGTACCAAACATTTTTTTTTAAATAATTTCCTGAATTCTTAACATGATTTTATCGAACAAAATTTTGTGCTGCAATCCATATTTTTTTAGTTTAAAAAGAAAAGTTCTTACATAACAAACAATATACAATTCAGCCACAACTAGAGAAAACTTACACATATTTTCTCAAGTATTTTATAGAGCACATATCAATGTGATAATGAGCCTTTTTTGTGGTGATATTGGGCCTCACTCATTCCTGTTTATGAAAGACTTTTTGTAAATTTAATGGTCGAAAGAGTTAATAGGGATATATAACATTTTCCGTATGGATTTTTTATATTGATACCGATATTTGCAATGACAGTTATTTACGCACATTTCCCCCATCTGACACAACTCTTTTGGTTGCATCAACTTTGTAAATAAGGCCCTGGATAACTAACAAAATCGGAGGTACCATCCATCCATCCATTTTCTACCGCTTATTCCCTTTTGGGGTCGCGGGGGGCGCTGGCGCCTATCTCAGCTACAATCGGGCGGAGGGCGGGGTACACCCTGGACAAGTCGCCACCTCATCGCAGGGCCAACACAGATAGACAGACAACATTCACACTCACATTCACACACTAGGGCCAATTTAGTGTTGCCAATCAACCTATCCCCAGGTGCATGTCTTTGGAAGTGGGAGGAAGCCGGAGTACCCGGAGGGAACCCACGCATTCACGGGGAGAACATGCAAACTCCACACAGAAAGATCCCGAGCCTGGATTTGAACCCAGGACTGCAGGACCTTTGTATTGTGAGGCAGACGCACTAACCCCTCTGCCACCGTGAAGCCCATTGGAGGTACCACTTGTGAAAAATGGTCATATTGTAATTGTCTGCATTACCTGTAGCTCCTGGTGTATTTGTTGCCTCTGAAACTTGGCCGTGGCTGGTACTGGCCCTGATGGAGCATGGACAGAAGCTGTGAGACTTGCTACAATCCCCAGAGAATAAAAAGGACAAACAAAACAAGAAAAAACAAAAAAAAGATGAAGCGGGACTAGAATGGAGTCAAACAAGCAAGATCACAAGACAATATGAACATGGAGGTTGTTGGGGGTGTTATGACCTCTACAGTATACAGTATGTGATGTTCAACACAAACATAACATAAATACATTTAGAACATGGACTGAGTATGATTTGACTAAATGTTACAAAGTACAGTTTGCTATGCACACAATGACTTTAATTGTCACTATACATATTTGCATATTAGCCTTAGCATTCACAAAATGGCAGAACAAACCAAGTCTACAATGACACGTCTTACCTCAACAGGAGGTGTGGTGTGGGCCAACTCCAGGGCGAAATTCTCAGCCACATGATTGGAGGAAATGGTAACAAGACTGTTAAGCGACTGGTGGCTGTGATGGCTCTGCCTGCTTCCCAGGGTGCCTCGATCAGGAGCAGGAGAAGCTGAAGGGGAGTGTGGGTGGGACCGGACAGGCAGAGTTCCATTGACTGTCGGGACCAGAGTAATGTCTGCCTTGTGGATCTGCCTTGTTGGTTTCTTTGGTTGGTTTTGATAAATGTTTTCCGCAACTCGGCAATTGTAGTTACGCTTCGGGTCTTTCTTCTCACGGGTGCAGCGTGTTGTGGCAAACATCACCATGACAATAAGAAGCAGAGCACAAACTGCCCCCAAAGATATGATGACGACCATAGAAAGATCAAAAGATGGCTGGCTGGAGCCGGTGGGGTAAAGAGTGGGGAGGATGTCTATATTCTCCTGCAGCGTGAGTTTGAGCAGGGCCCCTGTTGTGAGTCGGTTGGTTCCCCGATCCTGGACTTCTAACCTGATCTCCAGCACATCTCGTAGCACTTGTTCCAAGCTTGCATTGGTTCTGAGCTCACAACGTCTTGCGTCCATTACAAACAGGCCGTCTTCGTTTCCACTAACAATTGAGCAACTCATCTCTCCGTTGGCACCGGCGTCACGGTCTGTGACTTTCAAAGCCGTGATCAACTGACCGGGAGATGCGTACTTCCACACTGGAAGTTCAGCGGTATGATTTTGCAGCGAAGGGTAGAGGATGATGGGTGGATTGTCATTTTCATCCAAAACTGTAAGCAGGACGGTTGTATTAGCAGACAGTGAAGGGTTTCCCCCATCGCGCCCTTGGATGATGAAGGTGATGTGACTAACGTCCTCATAGTCAAAGCTCCTCAAGGCATAGATGGCACCATTGGACGGGTCAATGGTTACATATGTGGAAATGGGGCTCCCCTGCACCAGGGCATCAACTATGGCATAAGTAACTTGACCATTGGTGCCCAGATCTGGATCAGAGGCAACCACTGTCATCAGATAGGCCCCTGGTGAGTTATTCTCAGATTTGAACACCTCATAGCGGCTCTTCTCAAAACGCGGAGGATTGTCATTTTCATCCAGCACCTGAACAGTAAAATGTTTGATGGTGGAGAGGCTTGGGGAGCCTCGGTCCTCAGCAATGACCGTTAGACTGTACTCTGACCTCTTCTCTCTATCCAGGGAGATGTTGGTGAGGATCATGTAGTTCTTCTCATATGTTTTCTGAAGTCTGAAGTGACCGTGGCCATGAAGCCTGCACACCACTTCACCATTCAGCCCTGTGTCACTGTCGTCGATGCGAACCAGAGCAATGAAGGTATCCACAGGTGCGCCCTCTGAAATGTAGGCCACTTCCTCTTTGCCTGGCGTCATCAGGTTGATGTTTATCTCTGGTTTATTGTCATTTACATCCACAACTTTCACAACTATTTTGCAAAGCCCTGGAATGGAGTTTGGGCCCAAATCCTGCGCCTGAACATCAAGCTCATACGATGAAGTGGCTTCAAAGTCCACCTTTTTAATAAGAGTGATGTGGCCATTTTCTGGATTTATTTTAAAGGTTTCCAAGATCTTTGGTGGGACATGACTGCTGAAAGAGTAGACTATTTTCCCGTTAGTGCCCTCATCTGGATCTGTAGCATTTAAATCAATGAGAAGAGTCCCAAGAGGAGAGTTTTCCCAAAAATTGATGACATATGCTTGCTCTTCAAATGTTGGGCTGTTGTCATTTGAATCAGAGATGCTAATTTTAAGCAAGGTGGAGCCAGACTTGGGGGGTCCACCATTATCTGAAGCTGTAAGCCGCAGCTGGTAGCTGGACTGCACCTCCCTGTCCAACTCCCGTGTGACTACCAACTCTGCATACTTGGCTCCGTCAGTCCTGGTCCTGATGTCAATCTTAAAAAAGTTGTTGGGAGTGAGGGAGTATGAGTGCAGCGAGTTCTCCCCAACGTCTGCGTCCATGGCGGCGTCTAGTGGGATTCGAGTGCCCACAGACGCGCTCTCAGAGATCTCAATAGGGACAATAGCACGGGAGAAGTGCGGGGAATTATCGTTTATGTCCAACACTTCCACTTCCACGTGGAACAACTGCAGGTACTCGGTCGGAAGCGTGACCACGTCAAATTCAATGGAACAGTTCAAATTTTTCTCACAGAGCTTCTCGCGGTCGATTTTGGAGCCAATGCTGATTTCTCCGTCATCCTCGCGGACAGACAGGAACGGCGTACTCCCCCGCTGCATGGCTTTGAAGCGAAAAGACAGAGAGCTCGGTAGTTTGGATAAAACTTCAGCAACATCCGCCTTGAGCCGTGCGATAACAGTCCCCACTCGCTGCTCTTCATACACTTGGTATTTTAATGTCTTGCCGTCGACACAGTTTACAAGTGCAATCCAGATGAATAGTTTGAATAGTACAGAGGGGGGGGCGCTGCCTTTGCCTCCGTTGCATTTAGTCCCCATCTTACTGCGATTGAGACCTACACAGAGGAGGAGGGCGGGGGCAAAGCACCCAAAAAAAGAATCTTCTTAATTTTCTAACATTATAAAATCCTCATTTCTTGTTCAGCATCGGATTGAAGAGAAAAAGCAGAAAACAGAGGAAAATCCCACTCCTTGCCGACAGATCTGTTGCATATATCCACATGTGGCCGTTGGCAGAGAAGCACTGAGTGAAAGAGTGAAAGGGAGGGATTCGGGGAGTGCATGCCTTGCTCGCCTGCTCAGCTTGCAGTGTCTCCACCCACCCCGCACCCAAGCTGTCGCCTCAAAAATCTTATACAAAGACACTAAAAGCAGGATTAACCCCCCTCCTCCTCTCACACACTCCTGCATTAAAAGTGTGCCACAACAATGGCCTAGAGGAAGAACTATTCCAGGCTCAGCCAAGTCTCAGACAAACTGACCTGCAGCACACGTTCACATTGTTGGTGTGTTTCAGCGACGTGTGCCAGTCTAACTCCCCCTTTTCTCCGGGGGTAGCGAGCGCCAAATGAAGTCAACAAGCATGGAACAGAGCTGTCTCTTACTGGTTGCTATAGTGGAGAATGCATCCAGACACATCTAGACACTTGTTAAATGTCTTCAAGAGATTTTTTGATTTTGCAATTAAAA
Source organism: Nerophis ophidion (assembly GCF_033978795.1). NCBI lineage: Eukaryota > Metazoa > Chordata > Actinopteri > Syngnathiformes > Syngnathidae > Nerophis > Nerophis ophidion. The sequence continues at coordinate 56,156,531 of NC_084615.1, read as the reverse complement.
TGTCTAGAATTTACCTAATGTAGGATTCGATAATAAACAATGATGGATCAAACCTCCTGAGTCATCACTTGAACTGATACAGACTTTGTCAGAGAGGCTGATAGTTAACATTCAGAAAAAAACAACCTTTAAAACTTGGGGCGGTATAGCTCGGTTGGTAGAGCGGCCGTGCCAGCAACTTGAGGGTTGCTGGTTCGATCCCCGCTTCCACAATCCTAGTCACTGCCGTTGTGTCCTTGGGCAAGACACTTTACCCACCTGCTCCCAGTGCCACCCACACTGGTTTAAATGTAACTTGGATATTGGGTTTCACTATGTAAAGCGCTTTGAGTCACTGGAGAAAAAGCGCTATATAAATATCAATCAATCAATCAATGATTATTTATATAGCCCTAAATCACCAGTGTCTCAAAGGGCTGCACAAACCACAACACAAACCACAACGACATCCTTGGTAGAGCCCACATAAGGGCAAGGAAAACTCACCCCAGTGAGACGTCGGTGACAATGATGACTATGAGAAACCTTGGAGAGGACCGCATATGTGGGCAACCCCCCCTCTAGGGGAACCGAAAGCAATGGATGTCGAGCGGGTTTAACATGATACTGTGAAAGTTCAATCCATAGTGGATCCAAATATAATTCACTTCAATTAACCAGCTTGTTATGGTTGCTAAAATAACTCACAATACAACCTTTTTCATTTCCCATTAATACTCTGTGCAGATACACCAACACCCACATGCCTACCACTCCTTTAAGACCCAAATTGTAATTAAACTAAAAAGCACAAAGTATCAACCAATTGCCGTGAAACATTTCATGATCGGCCGATTCCAATTATAAAAGCCGATCCCAACAGTAGATACTTTATTTATTTTTGGTCCCCCGGGTGACAGGCCACTAGTAGCTAATTTGGTATGTTCATACACAGTGTGGAGCTAAGTTAACTATCCTTCACTGCAGCAAATAAAATATATTTCTTATAAGTGTTATAATCGCTAGGTCATGTAATATGCACACCAAAAAAGAACATGCTAATCACTGAGCAAGCAGTAAAACTACCTTGAAACAAGTAACTAGATCGAGTGCAACAGAAAGTTAGCAGCAATTAACAGGAAATCAACAAGTACATTATTAAGAGTCTTGAACAGCGGTAACCAAACTTTTGGTCTCCAAAGCCAAAGTGAAAATGTGCCAACTTGCGGAAAGCCCAACACAGTGAATCAACACAGGAGCAAAAACTAAATTATTTAAAAGAGTATAAGATAGTAGTTTTTACTTTTATATTATATTTATTGTGTATTATTAACTTTGTTTTGATCAAAACAATTGTATGTAAACAAAAATTAAAATAAAGAACAAGTGTAAATATTGTGTTGGCATTATTATTGTTGTGATAACAGGTACTAATGTGATCGTATCAGCTGATTTCACTCATGGATGATTGAAATCAGCAGCATAAAACCATGATCGGCACATCCCTTACAAAAATAATTTATTTAGGTGTGTTACTATATTATGATTGGATATGATCTTGCAACTAGGGGTTCAGCTGCAATGAAGTCCTGCAAAATCAGAGTTGTTCATATGGCAAGTGACTTTATGAGCATGCCATCTGGCCTGAAGTCGAGAGGACCCCAAACCTGCAATTAGCATCTACGGTATTCCCATCGCGCAGGGAACATAGACAGTCAATGTTTGATGGTCTCGTCTGATCAAATCTGAAAAAAATCTGGAAATACTTTGGAATTTTCCAACCATCCTTTGTTCACTGTAATGGGAAATACGACTTGGAGCTGATCAACATTCAGTAGATAACCTAATATTGCACAGACGAAGCTATCTTGTGACTGAAAGATTTTTGCTTTCATGCTTTTCAGATGTGTCAAGATTGAAATCAGAGCGTTGAAAAACTTCTTTATCATCACATTTTCAAAAGGTATCAGAAGAATAAAAAGTTTGTTACTGGGGCACTTTTTAAATCAGCTTCATTTGGAGCAAGAGTCACAACTGATGAATGGCGTTGCTCGCATCGATCACCGAGTAAATTATCTCGGCCTGGCATCTCTTTGCGGATTTGTCTCTGTGAAGGATTTTATCTGCATTTTAAATTCCTCTGTTGGACCCGTGGGAGCGCGCTCTCTGCACTGCCATCTGCCTCTGAGCAAACACATGGGCGCCGAGGTTAGTGTCCATGTGTCCACACACTGTTGCTGCATTGCTAAACAAGAGCTGAATATTTCCCGAAGTCACGTTTTTATGACTGGAATTATTTCAAATCATTCTGAAACATTTCATGTTTCTCAAACTGTGATATTTTTTAAGGGTTAACATTCTGTCAGCATTGCCTAAGCTGATCTATAACATACATCTTTTTCCTGAAACAATAGGTTAAATTGATCTAATAATTATGCTTTATGAACGTAAGTTCCTCAGATAAAACCACATTTTTTTCAGCTGTAGTTTCTATGGCCAACTGTGGCGACGGCAAGGTAAGTCATGGGGGTTTATAGATACCCACAGGGACCATAAACTGACTGAGAGGAGCTGGAGGGGAGAGTGGGGGTGCAGCTGAGGGGCTCAGGAACTTTGTCATTGAAATGAAGCAAGAGATCCTGAGGACAAAGGCAGCATAGCAGGTGGAGAGGCGGCGTAGAGGCCCTCCCAGGCACCCTGTCCCCACCGCCCCCCGTAGAATCAGTTCACACAAGAATAGAGGCTTGGACTTTTGCTGGAATTGATCAGCACTCAAGTTTTAAGTACAGACAGAAAAAAATACACATCTTCCTATTTTAGACAGATAATTGTTGAATTTCATCGATCATAAATCAGAGTGTGGAACGGTCCATGAAAAAATCCAAAGCCTTGGGTTAAACTGACACAGTTTAGATTTTTTTGGGACATTTTTTTTTCTTTGCGTTACTCAGTTTGATTTCTACTTTAACGGAATGGTGGACGTAATCGCAGAACCGGCGCCCCAAAAAACGGAGTCTATTATTAAATGTAATCAACATAATCTGACTATAATGCTGGGGAAATTGTGTTTACTAGGATATGGACACAACTGCACGAACAAAACTACGATACTCATCTTTTGCATCAAAGAACCGAACAGTTGACAAATGAATATACGTGTCGTGATACTTTTTTTCAACTCATTTGATGACTACTTGTCATCCAAAAGCCGAGTGACCGCACAGAAAAACACTGTTTTAGTGGTAATGCTAGCTCACTGTTGTTGAAGTGACCACCCATGCCAGGGATTATGGCATTTTACAATCGTCATTGCTGAAATAATGATAACTTGACAGCTGGTGGATCCTTTCTTTTATTTTAAAGCATGTACACTTGTAATGATTTTCTTCAATAAATGTAAAGATTTTTGCGTTTAATTCAAGGATCAGAGGATGAGGAGACATTTTTCAGTTTTATATTATAAGATAATTTCCAAGAACCCCTACTGATGAATGCTACTGGTAGATTTTTGGGACCTATTATATTCTGCGGTTGGAAAAACAACAACAATTTACACCGACTGAACCAAAAACCGTGTCACAAAACCGTAATAAGATCCGAACTGTTGATTTTGTGACTCGTTCAACCCCTACCATAGATAGCACCTCTCGATGAGGCACATTCTGAGTCTGTCTGAGGTTGGTGGAGATTGTAAAGGCACGCGAGCATCTGCCACAGACTAATTACCATTCTGGTATCTCCTGGGAGATGGGAGGGATTGTTAAGGGGCTCAGCGGAGCATGCTGAGTGAGACACAACCTGAATGCAAGTCTAACTTATGTTCACCAGTGGTTTGCAGAAAGAGTAGTTTCAGACTTAGGTTTATATTTACACTGCAGGTCAAATACAATTTTTGTGACATGTGTCTGATTTTTTCATGTCAATGTGAACAGTATAAGTCGGATTTTTGTAAATTTATACTCAGGCCTTATTAATATGTGGAGGTAAGACAGATATGTGTCCTCTGTGACTGCAGTCTGAGCAATCAAGTCGCTTTCATTCGACCTAAACCATATTAAAGTTAAGTTAAAGTTAAAGTTAAAATACCAATGATTATCACACACACACTAGGTGTGGTGAAATGTGTCCTCTGCATTTGACCCATCCCCTTGATCACCCCCTGGTAAGTGAGGGGAGCAGTGGGCAGCAGTGGTGCCGCGCCCGGGAATCATTTATGGTGATTTAACCCAAAATTCCAACCTTTGATGCTGAGTGCCAAGCAGGGAGGTAATGGGTCCTATTTTTTTATAGTCTTTGGTATGACTCGGCTGGGGTTTGAACTCACAACCTACTGATCTCAGGGCGGACACTCTAACATCACAATTATTTTCTAAAACGGACAGGCGTGTAAGTAAATGCTGGATAAATTAGCAGAACACAGTAGTGAAAAGATGATGTTCTAGAAGGGATTAAAATGCAACCCTAATCCTCACCAGTTTTGGAACAGTTTCATACAAACCCAAACTGTCCTCAAAATTCACACAAAAATGGTCCTGGCCGGACCCTTTGGATACATTTCAGACCTCCTAGAGCACTGGGACTTTTGCAGGTAAGTCTGTTTTGGGGGTGCCTTGGTACCGTCAGGTCAGTTCGCCATTTGCTGAGTCAATTGACTTTCTCCATTTAAAGTAGATGGACCACGGTTTCTTTGAGGATCCATACATCCATCATCTTCCTCCTATCCGAGGTCTGGTCGCGGGGCTCAGCCTAAGCAGGGAAGCCTGGACTTATCTCTCCCCAGCTACTTAGTCCATCTCTTCCCGGGGTATCCAGAGGCGTTTCCAGACCAGCCGGGAGACTTCGTCTTCCCAACGTGTCCTGGGTCTTCCCCATGGCCTCCTACCGGTTGGACGTGCCCTAAACACATAATAATAATAATACATGTAAATCTTTTTATATATATACATACATATATATGTATGAAGATCAGATGAGTGAGATGAGATCACCTTCATTTGGTCATTTGAAAAGTAGCTCGCTTGCTGAAAAAGTGTGGGTTCCCCCTTCTCCAAGGTGAAGGCTGCACACTATTATTATACAAATCATAAAACTACTGTTACTGCCCGAATGCAGCTTAACTAGGCTCTAGCACCGCCCGCGACCCCGAAAGGGACAAGCTGTTGAAAATGGATGGATAGAACTACTGTACATGTTTGTACAATTCTATTGTATTGTTTTTCATACAATATTTATTTTCTAAAAGTGTGTATTTAAAAAAAAAAAAACATGTTACAAGCACAAATTGTGATCTTTTGAAGGGCCAAGCACGTATTAAATTGATTTGAAAATGTTTTCAATGGGCAACACTGTTTTGCAATATGAGTTCTTCGAGGTACAATTTGCGTCACAGAACCAATTAAGCCCTTGTCCTGAAGTAATTGCATGAGAGAAAGCTCTTTTTACACCAATATGAGTACAGTATACAGTATATAATATGAATTTTACAATTTCTTGAGTTCCATCCATCCATCCATTTTCTACCGCTTATTCCCTTTAGGGGTCGCGGGGGGCGCTGGCGCCTATCTCAGCTACAATCGGGCGGAAGGCAGTGTACACCCTGGACAAGAGTTGACAGAACATTTTATGTCTGCCTTCAGTGTTTGGATACTAAGTTTGTGGTGGCATCTTTGAGCTGCAAGTTTTCAGCGTTCAGTATGTGTGAAATCGGAGAATACTGAGGGGGGTCAAAGGTGACTGGTGCCACATAGTTAAAAAACATGACAAAAATATAAAGTGACAGATATTCTGCACCAGAAGCCACAAATCAGGATGTGTCATTTCAAGACTTGGCACTGGGTAATTGCTTGAACCCGGGAAAACACTTTTTTGTGGGATTTGACAAACAATTCTTGAGGTTGCATGCTGGATTTGTAGATTTTCTTGGGAAAAGTTGCAGGGATCAGTATGTATGTGTGATCGGCAAATGCTGATTCATTGCCGATCACAAAAAACATCTTTCATTCTGGCTGATACTTTATTTTTGGTTGATAGTAGTTCTTGATTTTGTTTAGTTATTGTGTCTATTGACTTTGTTTTGCTCAAACAATAGTGTGTGAGGCAACAAAATAAGGAAATAGTTTAAATATTGTGTTGATATTGTTAAACTGTCAATAGCACTCAACATAAGAACAATTTAAAGTACATGTGATCGATGTTGGCCATTTTCAGTCATGGAAGATTGGAATATCGACAGCAAAAACCCTGATCAGATTAGATCACCCCCAGTTGAGTCCTTTTCAAAGTCCTGGATAAAAATGAAGTCATGGGTTCTAAAAAATGTTGTGTCATTTGTCAATATCATAAAGTGCAGTATCTCTATCATGAAGTGTAGCGTCACTATTGTGAAATGTAGTATCACTATCACAAGGTGTTGTCTTACTATCATAAAGTGTAGTGTCACTATTGTGAAGTGTAGGATCACTGTCATAAAGTGTAGCATCACTATCATAAAGTTTGGTATGACACTAAAATGTAGCGTGACGATCAAAGTGTAGTGTGACTATCATAAAGTGTAGTGTCACTATCTTAAAGTGTGACTTTTATCAAATGTATTATCACTATCATAAAGTGTAATCTTACTACTATTATAAGGTGTAGTGTGACTATCATAAAGTGTAGTGTCACTATCATGAAATGTAGTATCATGAAATGTAGTATCACTATCACAAGGTGTAGTCTTACTATCATAAAGTGTAGTGTCACTATTGTGAAGTGTAGAATCACTGTCATAAAGTGTAGCATCACTATTATAAAGTTTGGTGTGGCACTAAAATGTAGCGTGACGATCAAAGTGTAGTGTGACTATCATAAAGTGTAGTGTCACGATCTTAAAGAGTGACTTTTATCAAATGTATTATCACTATCATAAAGTGTAGTCTTACTACTATTATAAAGTGTAGTGTGACTATCATAAAGTGTAGTGTCACTATCTTAAAGTGTAACTTTTATCAAATGTATTATCACTATCATAAAATGTAGTCTTACTACTATTATAAAGTGTAGTGTGACTATCATTAAGTTTAGTATCACTATCTTAAAGTGTGACTTTTATCAAATGTATTATCACTATCATAAAGTGTAGTCTTACTACTAATATAAAGTGTAGTGTGGCTATCATAAAGTGTAGTGTCACTATCATAAAACTGGGCACACTGTTAATGTTAAGCAACTTAGCAACACAACTACTGTAGTGGGGAAAATAATGAGAAGAAAGGAGCAGAGTTGTTAAATTGGGCTAGCGCTAGTATTGTCCCGATACCAATATTTTAGTTCTGGTACCAAAAAGTATTTCAATACTTTTCTAAATGAAGGGAACCACACAAAAAATGGCTTTATTTTAACAAAAAAATCTTATGGTACATTAAACATAATTTTCTTGTCGCAACCGAAGAACAAGTTTGTCCTAAAATAAAATAGTGAACATACAAAACAACCTGTCTTTTAGTGGTAAGTAAGCGAACAAAGGCTCTTAATTTGTCTGCTTACGTAAGCAGTAACATATTGTGTCATTTATCAGTCTTTTTTGTCAAAAATATAAAGGACAAGCTGAAAAAAAAAAAAAAAATAATCCACTTCTTCATTTACTGTTAGTATCTGATTATTTTTTTGTTTCAACATATTCTATCTACACTTCTATTAAAATGTGATAATCAATCAATCAATCAAAATAATCACTTATTGTTCTGTTGTTTGATACTTTACATCAGTTTTGGAGGATACCAAAAATGTAGGTATCGATCTGATACCACCTAGTTACAGGATCATACATTTGTCATATTCAATGTCCTCATGTGTCCAGGCACATATTTCCTGAGTTTCTAAACATAATTTAAAAAAATTAAAAAGAAAAAAAGATTTTGTGATGATAAAAAATGTTGATGTAATCATAGTAGTATTGACTAGATACGCTATTGTACTTGGTGTCATTACAGTGGATGTCAGGTATAGATCCACCCAGGGCTTATGTTTACATTCAGGGTGCTAGCTTGCTGTTAGCGGTTAGCTATGGTACCCTCCTACGCTGTGTAGTGAAACATGTTTAGCTATTCCTCATCCTGCAGGGACGATACTTGGAAGAAACATTCTTTATTCGTCGCTGTGGAGGCTAGAATTAGTGATTTAGAAGTAGCTAAAACACTGCAGACTGCGAATGAACGTTCGCCGCTTTCTAGCTAGCCATGTCTTAGAGCACCTCTCCCTCAGGGCGTTTCAGTGTAATAAGTCGCCTTTATCTTTAGTTTTTAGGTCAAAATGCGTCCGTTCTCCCTTTTCTGGCTACAAACTGTGTCTGTTTGTAAGTACTGCGTGATTTTGCGCTGTCAAACATGCTTGTCCCCTCGCAAAACCAGCAATGTCACGACGTAACGGCGCGCCTTCATGCCTGAGAACCGGTAGTTTTGGAACAGAGTATAGTACCATTTTTGATTCATTAGTACCTCGATACTATACAAGTATCGAGGTACTAATGAATGCCGCCGTCATGTCTACGAGGTACGTGCTAATGTTAAGTTAGCACGTACCTCGTAGACATGAGAACCGCATGTAGCTTCCCTGTCAGACGAAAGAAATGATCTCTAAACTTCCCTGTTGCTCCATTTTTATCCAGAAAAAATGTCACTGAAGTAAAAAAGTCCCATTTGTAGTTTGATTACCAGAAGCTAGGCAGATAAATCTAGCTAGCTGCCACCAAGCAAAGGCTGAGCGACAGTCAAGAAAAACATATTTTACAGCTGGCAGAAATGTCAATCTTTGATTGATCAGACTGTTTTTAAGCTTGTAATTTTTTGGAATCTCATGATATTATACATACAATTTTTCATTGTCACGGTAATAAAAATGTAGTTGAGTTTAATCAAAAAGAAGAGCCGAATAGAGAATGATTCTGGTTGTCAACCTTAGCACCAATTGCTCTGACATGATTGATTTTCAAACGAGGCTTATAATGAAGTGTTTTAAGTCACATCTGGCAACAAGCTGACATGAAAACAAGCACTGTAGAGGACGGAAGTAAGGGTGCTCTTTGATAATGTTGTCAACCACAATAGTGTTGATGGCTTTTCTTCAAAAGACTCACCTTTGTCTGTGCATTAAATGCAAAAAGGGCGGGTCTGTTTAAAAACAGCTTTCTTACAAATGTTTTTACACCACACCCTTCCCTTCAAAGTCCTCCTTACTGATAGACACACGCCTGGCATCTGCTGCACTGATACCTGATCACTTGTATTCCAAGCTACACAATAGCCTGTCCTGGTCTGCATCTTTTCATATCACAAAGGAAAACCAAGTATAAAAGACTTCTTTGTTACTGGATTGCTATCTGACAAATTCTAAGCATAGCCTTCGATACAGCGATAGCGGTAGCTCGGTTTTTGTATTGTCCATTTTTATTAGTCTTCCGCTATTTAGCCTTAGGTTTTGTATATTTATCATCTCAGTTAGAAAATGGCTAAACATCAATCAGCGAATGCCTAAACAAAGAATTGGTCATTTAGTCTCTGTACTTTTTTCTATCAAGTACGTAAATATACCTCTATGTGACCAAAAATGGGGCTGGATCCCAGGATGCAGACAGGGAGAGGCGATGTGCAGGGAAAACATGTCTTTAATCATGCTAACACATAGAAAATCCTTACACAAAAGACAGAGTAAAGAAAAAAAGACTAAAAATGGATATGTAATGGAACATACAAGTTAAACCTAGAATAGTACATAATGAACCAGGGTCGTCGTAGTAATGATGCTGTGCTTAAGAAACTTCCTGATTAAAAAGTTAAAGTACCCATGATACTCACACACACACACACACACACTAGGTGTGGCGATCTCTGCATTTGACCCATCACCCTTGATCACCCCCTGGGAGGTGAGGGGAGCAGTGAGCAGCAGCGGTGGCCGCGCCCGGGATTCATTTTTTCAACCCCCAATTTCGACCCTTGATGCTGAGTGTCAATCAGGAAGGTAATGGGTCCCATTTGTATACTCTTTGGGGGATTTGAACTCACGACCTACCAATCCCAGGGTGAACACACTAACCACTAGTGATTATAAACAGCGGCAAAAGGGGAAAATATAAACAGATTTTACAAAATAAAACCACAAAATCAAAGCTGCAGGAAAAAGAAACAAAAACCAAACCCTGTCATTGGTATGTGCGGCAGCAAATGGTGTGCTTATCACCCTTTTTGTAAACAAATGTCTACAATAAAACGTAAAAACTATGTTAAAATGTTTGTTGTACATTTTATTAATCATTTTTATTCATATTACATTATTGTGATGTGAGTTATTTTCAAACAGCGCTTTTCTCTAGTGACTCAAAGCGCTTTTACATAGTCAAAACCCAATATGTAAGTTACATTTAAACTAGTGTGGGTGGCTCTGGGAGCAGCAGGATGAAGTGTCTTGCCCAAAGACGCAATGGCAGAAAGCGGGGACCGAACTTGGAACCCTCAAGTTGCTGGCACGGCCACTCTACCAACCGAGCTATACTGCCCCAATATTGGATCCATATAAAATTATTGTTATTTTTTTACAAAATATGTTTTTCCTTTATATTTTTGGGTGTCTGATAATGATCTTGGTCTGATATTAAGCAAACAATTAGTTTGTTTTTTAGTTTCCATCTTAAATCTCTGGTACAAGCAGTCCTGCAGCATGTTTACTTGAGCAAAGTTGGACAACCAGTCCTTCAAGTGCCCTTTAATAGAGAAAAAAAGGTTGGTATTTTCTTGTATTTTAGTAAAGTAATTTACAAAAGATAAACGTGGTAGGCTACAGGCTACTCGGAGCTCGCAGCTGCATAACAGTTAAAGGCCTACTGAAACCCACTACTACCCACCATGCAGTCTGATAGTTTATATATCAATGATCAAATATTAACATTGCAACACATGCCAATACGGCCTTTTTAGTTTACTAAATTGCAATTTTAAATTTCCCGGGAGTTTTTTCTTGAAAACGTCGCGTAATAATTACGTGTACGCTTGACGTCACGGGCTGTTAGGAAATATGAGCGCTGCACACACACACAGCTAAAAGTCGCCTGCTTTAACCGCATAATTACACAGTATTTTGGAGATCTTTGTTGCTGAATCCTTTGCAATTTGTTTAATTAATATTGGAGAAGTCAAAGTAGAAAGATGGAGTTGGGAAGCTTTAGCCTTTAGCCACACAAACCCATGGTGATTCCTTGTTTAAAATTCATGGAGGTGAAACTTTACTATGGATCACAGCGAACATGGATCCCGACCGAATGTCAACCAGCAGGTTTCGGTGAGAAAATCGTGGTAAAAAGTCGCTTCTTACCGGAGATCAGCTGAGCTTGTGCCGCCCATAAAGCTGCCATCGACTTCCCTCAGAAATTGGCGTCAAGACACCCGTGGACACACACCTCCGACTATCAGGTACTGTTAAACTCACTAAAACACTAGCAACACAATAGAAAGATAAGGGATTACCCAGAATTATCCTAGTAAATGTGTCTAAAAATATCTGAATCTGTCCCAATGCAATCGCATTTTTTTTTTAACTCGTTTTTTTTTTTTTTTTTGTAGTCCGTCACTATTAACATCCTCAAACACAAATCTTTCATCTTCGCTCAAATTAATGGGAAAATTGTGGTTTTCTCGGTCCGATTAGCTGTTTTTGTTGGAGGCTCCCATCAAAAACAATGTGAAGATGTGAGGAGCCATCAACATGTGACGTCATCGTCTGTGACTTCAGGTAGAGGCAGGGCTTTTCTGTTAGCAAGCAAAATTTGCAAACTTTATTGTGGATGTTCTCTACTAAATCCTTTCAGCAAAAATATGGCAATATCGCAAAATGATCAAGAATGACACATACAACGGACCTGCTATACCCGTTTAAATAAGAAAATCTCATTTCAGTAGGCCTTTAAGGATACAAGCTCAACATACATATTAATAACTGAATGATATTGCATTCTAAAACGGCACATTTGTCAATACAAACAGCTATCAAAAAATGATATAGTTTCATACTGTTACACACACAAAGTCTCTAAGGCAGAAGAGTATTACAAAAGTATCCAGTAACAAACCTGTCCGCATCATTCACCTTAATTATTATCACACCAAAAAAAGCAAAACAAGAACCACTCCTCTTCAACCTAAAGACAGCATAAATAAATTCCAGACGGTTGGTAATAAAAAGGTTGGTGTATGTCATACTTACCACTGTTCTGTTTGACTAATTTTACTTGATCAAACTTTTTCTAACATTCCACACTACAAAATACGACAGGTATTTTTGGGTCCTTTTAAAATTGTATCAGATCAATATCATATAGGCCAATACTCAAGGCCCCAATCTTGTTATCACATTGGAAGTCAAAAAGTCGTATTAAGACACCCTTATTCTGAAGTGAATTTTTTTGGAATTAGGTTTGTTTTATAGCAAAAGCCGAAGTATCAGAGTACATGTTTGTATTTTGGTGACGTGTGTGATGCTATTGTGTAAAACAAAACCTTCAAGGACAAGAACCCAGCACTAAATTTACACCACAGGGTTTTAACTCCAGGACTTTTTAGGAGTACAAAAGCACTATCGTCTTCCAACCTTTACGTTACAATGGTGTAATTTTTTTTGTTGCTTCCTGAAGGGTCAGTAAAACCGCAGTCCAGACCAGAATGTAGAGTCAACTCATCAGGGTTTGCAGCGTGATACTTTGTTAAATCTAAGTGTTGTAAGCTGCGCGTGCTGGCACACAAAGGAGGGACAACAACAGCAGTGAAGTTTGTTCTGCATCAGTTCAATCGGTGAGGCAGCGAACAAAAGGCTTCCATGTGGTTCTAGTTGTGTCCTTTTTGCACGTGCAGGGTCGATGGATGACATATTTTCTGGGGGTGCTCATTCATTAGACTGATTTACTACCCCCAGTCGTCCACACCCCCCCAGTCTTTCTTTCTGTGTGTCTTGGCAGATGTGAGACAGGCGCTGGCCTTTCTCTCCTTTTATTTTCCTTTCTGGTGTGGGGGTAGAGTCTTGCTCAAGCACCCTGCACATGTTTTTAATTTAAGGGGCATTTGCGTGGAAAGGCTTATAGATCTCTGACTCAGCATTCACAGCAGGCTTGACGCACCCTTTTATTGTTATTTTATTGTAGTTTACTTCTGTCAAACATTTCTTCAGAAATTCAGTTTGTTTTTGAATATTCACCATACATATATATATAGATAGATACATATATGTGTGTGTGTGTGTTTGTATATATATATATTTATATATAAATATACATATATATATATATGTGTATGTGTGTGTGTATATATATATATATATATATATATATATATATATATATATATATATATATATATATATATATATATATATATATATATATACGGGACGGCGTGGCGCAGTGGTAGAGTGGCCGTGCGCAACCCGAGGGTCACTGGTTCAAATCCCACCTAGAACCAAGCTCGTCACGTCCGTTGTGTCCTGAGCAAGACACTTCACCCTTGCTCCTGATGGGTGCTGGTTGGCGCCTTGCATGGCAGCTCCCTCCATCAGGGTGTGAATGTATGTGTGAATGGGTAAATGTGGAAGTAGAAGGTAGAAAAGCGCTATACAAGTACAACCCATTTATCATTTATATACACATATATATATATTTATATATATATATGTGTGTGTATATATATATGTACAGTATATACAGTATATATATATTATATGCAAGGTGTACCCCGCCGTCCGCCCCAATGCAGCTGAGATAGGCTCCAGCACCCCCAATAACCCCAAAAGGGACAAGCAGTAGGAAATGGATAGATGGATATATTCTATGAGTGTGTGTGTGTGTGTGTGTGTGTGTGTGTGTGTGTGTGTGTGTGTGTGTGTGTATGTATTAAAACATAAAACTAAGCTTTGAGCATTCATCATGAAAATAAAACATAAGCATAGTACACTGAAACTGCTGTGAAGTACTTCTCCTGTGAATATGATTTTAAAAGGTAAATACCCATATACATATAACATCCATAAAAACTGAAGGATGCATGGCTCACTTTGTTACATTTTGGGCATTGAAGATGGCTAAATATTATGGATGGGTACCTTTCACATTTGAAACGATACGTTACAGATTCCCAATACTCAACAGCACCAATATGCAAAATGCTAAATTGTTTAATCCATCCATCCATCCACTTTCTACCGCTTATTCCTTTTGGGGTGCCTATCTCAGCTACAATCGAGCGAAAGGCGGGGTACACCCTGAACAAGTCGCCAACTCATAGCAAAAATTGTTTAATAAAAAAATATCATTTTTTTTAACATTAAACAGTGAGATGATAATAATTGAGTTTTTATACTTTTTTTTCTTACACTTCTGAGTATTTTTAAGTGTGCATTCATTTCAGATTGTCCTAGGTGTTTTGCCATATTCAGGAAGTAGTCTTTGCCTTTAAGTTGAATGTGTATTTTTGTTGTGTCCTAAGAAGTGTTTATGCTGCAAGTATTATACTTATTACGAACCAGCTGTATGTTTTTAGCATGCATCTTAGTGTTTATTTGTCATGTCTTCGTGATCATGTTTGGTTTGGTTCTGTTCTGTTTTTTTTTTTTTTTGGACTCTTAGTAGCTGTTTATGCTCCCTTGTTTTTTCACCCTGACGACCATTAGTTTCACCTGTTATGTGTTCACGACTCACGCATCTGATTGGTTTGGACTCACGCACCTGTTAATAATCACGTCACTATTATTCAAACCATAGTTGAGGTAGTCGGTGTGGCGACATCACCCTTGATTTACTCTCGACACACTCCTGATACCCCTGACATTGTTCCATGCTCGTTTTTTTTCACGTCACAGTAAGTGTTTTCGTTTGTATATCCATAGTTCTGCCTTTGTGCTAGTTTTTGTTTTCTTGACCAAGTTTGTTCTCCGCCTTGTGCGCGCCTTTTTTTTGGTTCCTTTTTAAGTAAAAATTAAATCATGCCTTGTCCAGTCCAGTTGCTTTGCACCATGGGAAAACAAACCGTCTCATAGTCCAAGTCCTGACATTGTTTTCATTAACACTTTTGGAGATGTTGAAATTGCCATGTAAAGAAAAAACAAGGCAGCTTTTTTTCACACGTATGTTTGATGTTTTTGGCCACTGTAATATTACACACAGTTTAAACAGTAAGACTGTGTATGAAAATATAGGAAAATAAAACACCATACTTTATTCAATTGATTCTTTGGCATACCACTAGTGTCAGAGTGCAGTATAAGGAGAGTATGGCCAACTTGGTTTCAGGTGATCTTCTCAAGGATTGGTGATAGGCACCCACGTGACGACAGAATGCCATGACTACTACCAACTTTGAGCTGATCCTATGTGTTTGCGATGATTCCTCATCGGTTTTTCGACATGTAAAAATGCCCTGTTGTGCAGCATCGGGGCTCTTCCAAACGTGAGAATTGTGGAACACGTTTACTTCGCTTTACCCACAAACCAGAAAGACGACAAGTATGGGAAGTGAAGGTTCCACACTGTGGAGCCACTGAATACAGCGTATTGAATTGTGCCAGGTAAACACACAACACAGAGAACACACAGAAGCTAATACAAATAGCAGTACAGTAAATTACTATATTTAAGACATGGTTTTGAAAAAAAACGACTACTTTAAATCTCGGTAAAACTAAACTAATGGTATTCGGCAACAGCAGAAGAGAAAGAGACAAACACAAATACAAATAGATGGAGAAAATGTAAAAGGAACCTTATTTTGGGACGCTAATAGTTAATAACTGAGAAAGTGAACTGAAAATCTCCCAAAAAATATACTACATAAAATGGCAAGAAATATGTTGATAATGAATAAAGCAAAATATATACTAGAACTGGAATGTTATGTTTGTTGGAGTCAGCTCTCAACTCTGTCTGCTGGTTTGCGGTGTTTAGAGAAATGTAGACGAGGGGACGCTCAGGCAATATTGTTTTGGGGAATGTAGAAAGATAGAAAAAAAAATCTGCTGGTGTAAAAGTGAAAAATAAACAAGATTTTTTCGACTAGGGTTCCAAGGATATGCACCTGAAAATGGGTTGATTAGCAACACTAAATGGTCCCGAGTGTGTGAATGTGAGTGGGAATGTTGTCTCTCTGTGTTGGCGGCTTGTCCAGGGGTGCAGCTAAGATAGGCTCCAGCCTGCCCGTGACCCTGAAAGGGACAAGGGACAAGCGGTAGAAAAAAATGGATGGATGGATTTTCTGGCTAAATAAGGTTCTGTCTATATTAAGCCGGATAACTCCTTAAACAAATAACTATTTAGCCTAAACCACATGTCAGCCACACTAACCCATCGTCTATTTCTTGAAACGCCGGCTCTGAGCTCTGTATGGACTCATTGATTGTTTCTAAAGTGAGTTCGGAGAAGAAGTGACGTCAGAAAGAACGCGCCACAGCCAGCTTTATAACAACCGCTTTCCACTCGGAGGTAACCACTAGAAAGATGGGAGTGAGGGGGTCTTAAACCAAAGCTGAAACGATGGCATTGTATGTGTTTGATTGATTGATTGATTGATACTTTTATTAGTAGATTGCACAGTTCAGTACATATTCCGTACAATTGACCACTAAATGGTAACGCCCGAATAAGTTGTTCAACTTGTTTAAGTCGGGGTCCACGTTAATCAATTCATGGTACAAATATATACTATCAACATAATACAGTCATCACACAAGTTAATCATCATAGTATGTACATTGAATTATTTACATTATTTACAATCCGGGGGGTGGGATGAGGAGCTTTGGTTCATATCAGTACTTCAGTCATCAACAATTGCATCAACAGAGAAATGTGGTCATTGAAACAGTGTAGGTTTTACTTAGTAAGATATGTACAGCCAGCAGAGAACATAGTGAGTTCAGATAGCATAAGAACAAGTATATACATTAGAAGTACATTTGAGTTGTTTATAATCCGGGGAGATGGGATGTGAATGGAGAAGGGTATTAGTAAAGTGTTGAAGTTGCCTGGAGGTCTTGTTTTAGAGCGGTGGACAGGGATAATGTTAGGTGGGTTAGATCCTGTACAACCTTAGTCGTCTTAGTGTGGAGGCAACCTAAAACTCACTCCATATTGTCTACTAGTGTTGTCCGGATACCAATATTTTGGTACCGGTGCAAAAATCTATTTTGATACTTTTTGGTACGTTTCTAAATAAAGGGGACCACAAAAAAATGCATTATTGGCTTTATTTTAGCAAAAAAATCTAACGGTACATTAAACATATGTTTCTTATTGAAAGTTTGTCCTTAAATAAAATAATGAACATACAAGACAACTTCTTTATTACTAAACAAAAAACAAAGGCTCCTAATTATTCTGCTGAATTATGCAGTAACATCATTTTCCATTCAATTATTTTGTCAAAATTATGAGGGACAAGTGGTAGAAAAGTAATTATTAATCTATTCGTTCATTTACTGTAAATATCTGCTTACTTTCTCTTTTATATGTTCTATCTGCACTTCTGTCACAATGTAATAATAACTTATTCTTCTGTTTGGATGCTTTACGTTAGTTTTGGATGATACCACAAATTTGGGTATCAAATAGTTACAGGATCATACGTTGGTCATATTCAAAATCCTCATGTGTCCAGGGACGTATTTCCTGAGTTTGTAAACATTTTATGAATGTTAAAAAAACTAAATAATAATTTTGTGATGCTCAAAAATGTTGATGTAATCATAGTAGTATCGAATAGATACGGTACTGTACCTGGTATCATTACAGTGGATGTCAGGTGTAGATCCACCAATGGCATTTGTTTACATTCAGTAACGATGTCATTAGCGGTGATGCTGGTGAGATGCGATGTGAAGCATGTTTTGCTATTTCTCGTCCTGCAGGGATGATACTTGTAAGAAACTCCCAGTACTTTTTAAAGTATTTGATTCATATACTAATGAATATTATTCATTAGTATCGCGGTATACCGTACAACCCTATTCTCTACTGCTTGCCAGTCTTAGCATATCTCAGTTATTGTGCAGAAATTTGGGGAAATAAGAACAAAAGTACACCTATTTACTTTGTATGTTACAAAAAAGAAAGATCAATAACAATTTTACATAACGAGTGATACATACAGTTATTACAAACAATACATTGGAGGCAGCCATCACAGTTGACATACTTCACACAAAAGTCACAATTTGTCCATCATTGAAAAGTTATTTTTTTTGGTCGTTTTGCTTATTTATCTATGTTTATTGTGCCTGCTGGTCACTAAACATTGCAGGAATGTAGCAGTTGAGTCCGTCAAATACAGCTGCAAAATTATACCTTCACAAAATAAAAGCATGTATTATTGTCAGTTTATCAATCAATCAATCAAGGTTTATTTATATAGCCCTAAATCACAAATGTCTCAAAGGACTGTACAAACCACTACGACTACGACATCCTCGGATGAACCCACATAAGGGCAAGGAAAACTCGCACCCAGTGGGACGCCAGTGACAATGATGACTATGAGAACCTTGGAGAGGACCTCAAATGTGGGCAACCCTCCCCTCTTCAGGGGACCGAAAGCAATGGATGTCGAGCGGGTCTAACATGATACTGTGAAAGTTCAGTCCATAGTGGCTCCAACACAGCCGCGAGAGTTCAGTGCAAAGCGGATCCAAGAAAGAAGCGAGAGTCCCGTCCACAGGAAACCATCCCAAGCGGAGTCGGATCAGCATCGTAGAGATGTCCCCAACCGATACACAGGCGAGCGGTCCATCCTGGGTCCCGACGAGCTGTCCATCCAGGGTCCTGACTCTGGACAGCCAGTACTTCATCCATGGTCATCAGACCGGAACCCCTCCACAAGGGAAGGGGGGACAGAGGAGATAAAGAAAAGAAGCGGCAGATCAACTGGTCTAAAAAGGAGGTCTATTTAAAGGTTAGAGTATACAAATGAGTTTTAAAGTGAGACTTAAACGCTTCTACTGAGGTAGCATCTCGAACTGTTACCAGGAGGGCATTCCAGAGTACTGGAGCCCGAACGGAAAACGCTCTTTTTTTGGGCTTTAGGAATCACTAATAAGCCGGAGTCCTTTAAACGCAGATTTCTTGCCGAGACATATGGTACAATACAATCACCAAGATAGGATGGAGGTAGACCATGTAGCATTTTATATGTAAGTAGTAAAACCTTAAAGTCACATCTTAAGTGCACAGGAAGCCATTGCAGGTGAGCCAGTATAGGCGTAAGATGATCAAACTTTCTTGTTCTTGGCAAAAGTCTAGCAGCCGCATTTTGTACCAATTGTAATCGTTTATGAGCTGGAGCATGTTTAAAACTATATTTAGATGTAATGTTTTTGTTAATTTTGTCAGAAAAACTGACGTCAAAACAACCACAACTGCACTTGTCCGGGAACAGCCGCAGTAAAGTTAGATTCTGGTACATGTATTAACTTGTAGTTCTCTAACAAGCAACTAAATGAAATGTGAATCAAGTGTAAAAAAATATAAAACATTGAACAGTTGAACGTTCAAAAGCCCAATATGTTTCATTTTTTGATTTGTGTGTTATACATGTATTCCCTATTTACTCTATTTAGTACAACAGATGTACTCTGAATTGAAGAAAGAACATGTATTGATTCAAAATCACTGTAACAGGGAAGTTTTTTGATCTCTTATTAGCATTTTCGCTACTAGTTGGACTTTTCATTTCTAATTTAGCTTGTTTTCTATAATTTAATTGAAGAAATCTATTACTAACTATTGTACATGTATTCCCTATTTACTCTATTTGATACCACAGATTCACTCTGAATTGAAGAAAGAACATGTATTGATTCAAAATCACTGTAACAGGGAAGTTTTTTTGATGTCTTATTAGCATTTTCGCTACTAGTTGGACTTTCCATTTCTAATTTAGCTTGTTTTCTATAATTTCATTGAATAAATCCAGTACTAACTATTTAATTATAATATTTGACACACCCTATTAAAGTATTATAATTGTGCATAAAAGGTAAAAAGTAAGCTTTTGGAAATAAACTAACTTACTTGACACACTGGTATTTGGGGGAATATCCTGTGTTAGTCACATGTCTGTCATATGACATCACATACTGTAAATGTTTACGCTATGTCTCTTACTGTAGGAACTCGATAAGTTCAAGTTCAGTACAAAATTGCATAAAAGTCACTTTATGAGACACTAATTACAAGGTCATCACCATTGCAATTCATAAATAATGTTTCATTTATTGGACATAAACCATCTTATAAATTAGTACTTAATTCTATAACAATTTGCAACATCCTCCATCTATTGTGTCTTTGTTCTGCAAGATCAGGTTTTATGATCCCCATTTAAGGTCCAGGCAGTGAAAAAAGCACTCATGTTTCTCATGGTGGTCCAAACTGGAATACTTCAAAGTTACTGAACCTATTATGTAGCCCAAACCCAAGCAAGTCACACTGATTATCAGACATCACACTCTCAAAAAGGTTTGCTTCAGAAAATATCAACAGAATGGTAGAATATTGCATTACAACATTCCTTGTACAGAACATGCGGTTTGCAGAAACAACTGGAATGTTATGTTTGTTGGAGTCAGCACTCAACTCCGTCTGCTGGTTTGCGGTGTTTAGAGAAATGTAGTCGAGGGGACGCTCAGGCAATATTGTTTTTAGGGAATGTAGCAGGATAGAGAAAAAAAAAACTGCTGGTGTAAAAGTGAAAAATAAACAAGATTTTTTTTGACAGCGAAGAGTCTCCTGACATTTACAGATCCTGTGTTCTCCAGACAAACACTGATGTGTTTCTCAGAGCCTGGTGCTTGGAAGGCTTTTGTGTTAAACAACTTTACTGGAACTGAAATGTCAGCCACATCACACAAAGTGTCAAAAACACAACATACGTGTAGACATACTGGATGTAGATGTGTTGACATACTGGTTGTAGATATGCAAACATACTGTATGTAGATATGTAGATATGAAGACATACTGAATGTAGTTGTGTAAACATAATGGTTGTAGATGTGTCAACATACTGAATATAAATATGTAGATACACTGTATGTAGATATGTAGACATACTGGTTGTAGATATGTAAACATACTGTATGTAGATATGTAAATATGTAGACATACTGAATGTAGATATGTGGATATCAATCAATCAATCAATGTTTACTTATATAGCCCTAAATCACTAGTGTCTCAAAGGGCTGCACAAACCACCACGACATCCTCGGTAGGCCCACATAAGGGCAAGGAAAACTCACACCCAGTGGGACATTGGTGACAATAATGACCCAGTGGGACGTCAGTGACAATGATGACTATGAGAACCTTAGAGAGGAGGAAAGCAGTGGATGTCGAGCGGGTCTAACATGATACTGTGAAAGTTCAATCCACAATGGATACAACACAGTCGCGAGAGTCCAGTCCAAAGAGGATCCAAGACACAGCAGCGAGAGTCCCGTTCACAGCGGAGCCAGCAGGAAACCATCCCAAGCGTAGGCGGACCAGCAGCGCAGAGATGTCCCCAGCCGATACACAGGCGAGCAGTACATGGCCACCGGATCGGACCGGACCCCCTCCACAAGGGAGAGTGGGACATAGAAGAAAAAGAAAAGAAACGGCAGATCAACTGGTCTAAAAAGGGAGTCTATTTAAAGGCTAGAGTATACAAATGAGTTTTAAGGTGAGACTTAAATGCTTCTACTGAGGTGGCATCGCGAACTGTTACCGGGAGGGTATTCCAGAGTACTGGAGCCCGAACGGAAAATGCTCTATAGCCCGCAGACTTTTTTTGGGCTTTGGGAATCACTAATAAGCCGGAGTCCTTTGAACGCAGATTTCTTGCCGGGACATATGGTACAATACAATCGGCAAGATAAGATGGAGCTAGACCGTGTAGTATTTTACACGTAAGTAGTAAAACCTTAAAGTGCAGGTGAGCCAGTACAGGCGTAATGTGATCAAACTTTCTTGTTCTTGTCAAAAGTCTAGCAGCCGCATTTTGTACCAACTGTAATCTTTTAATGCTAGACATGGGGAGACCCGAAAATAATACGTTACAGTAGTCGAGGCGAGACGTAACAAACGCATGGATAATGATCTCAGCGTCTTTAGTGGACAGAATGGAGCGAATTTTAGCGATGTTACGGAGATGAAAGAAGGCCGTTTTAGTAACGCTTTTAATGTGTGCCTCAAAGGAGAGAGTTGGGTCGAAGATAATACCCAGATTCTTTACCGCGTCGCCTTGTTTAATGGTTTGGTTGTCAAATGTTAGAGTTGTATTATTAAATAGAGTTCGGTGTCTAGCAGGACCGATAATCAGCATTTCCGTTTTTTTGGCGTTGAGTTGCAAAAAGTTAGCGGACATCCATTGTTTAATTTCATTAAGACACGCCTCCAGCTGACTACAATCCGGCGTGTTGGTCAGCTTTAGGGGCATGTAGAGTTGGGTGTCATCAGCATAACAGTGAAAGCTAATACCGTATTTGCGTATGATGTCACCTAGCGGCAGCATGTAGATGCTGAAGAGTGCAGGGCCAAGGACCGAACCCTGGGGAACTCCACACGTTACCTTAACGTAGTCTGAGGTCACATTGTTATGGGAGACACACTGCATCCTATCAGTAAGATAAGAGTTAAACCAAGACAGGGCTAAGTCTGACATACCAATTCGTGTTTTGATACGTTCTAATAAAATATTATGATCGACGGTATCAAAAGCAGCGCTAAGATCGGGGAGCAGCAACATAGATGACGCATCAGAATCCATCGTTAGCAATAGATCAATAGTCATTTTTGCGAGGGCTGTCTCCGTGGAGTGATTTGCCCTGAAACCGGATTGAAAGGTTTCACATAGATTGTTAGACGCTAAGTGTTCATTTAACTGCTCCGCAACAATTTTTTCAAGGATTTTTAAAATAAAGGGAAGGTGAGACACCGGTCGGTAATTTACCATGAGGTCAGGATCGAGGTTAGGTCTTTTAAGAAGAGGATGAATAACCGCTTTTTTGAATGCTAGGGGAACACTGCCCGAGGAGAGTGATAGGTTTATAATATTTAGCACTGATGGACCTAATAATTCAAAGAGCTCCTTGATCAGTTTCCCAGGAAGAGGGTCAAGTAAACATGTTGTCTGTTTTATTCCATTTACACGTTGTAACAATTCCTCTAATGTTATTTCCTCAAAACGAGAGAAACTATTTTGGAGGGCAGTATCCGCCGTATATACAATCGTGTCAGTGTTAATAGAACCCCGTTGTAGCTGGGACGCATTGTCTTTAATCTCCTTTCTAATGACTTCAATTTTCTTACTAAAGAATTGCATAAAGTCATCAGCTGAGTGGGTTGAGCTACTGGAAGGAATCCCTTGTTGGGTTAGCGATGCTACCGTACTAAACAAAAATTTAGGATCGTTTTTATTACGGAGGATGAGATTTGAGTAATATTTAGCTTTAGCTAAGGTAAGCATGCGTTTATAAGTTATTAAACTATCACTCCATGCTTGATGGTGCACCTCAAGTTTAGTCGTGCGCCATTTGCGTTCCAGCTTTCTACATAATAATTTCTGAGCTCTAGTTTCTTCTGTAAACCACGGGGTGCGCTTTTTTGGAGCCTTTTTTAACTTTAGCGGTGCTATGTTATCAATGGTTTCGCGCAGGGCGTCGTTAAAGTTGTTAGTGAGGTTATCAATAGAGCCCACATACTTTGGGAATGGTGCCATTACCGAGGGCAGTAGGTCAGCAAGAGTTGTCGTTGTGGCTGTATTAATGTTGCGGCTGCTATAGCAGGTATTATTATTATTAGTTTGACGAACATGCGTCTGAACCTCGAATTTTATAAGGTAATGATCGGACAATACTTTAGTATACGGGAGTATCGTAACTTTGGAAACGGTGATGCCCCTGACAAGCACTAGGTCTATCGTATTACCGTTGCGATGCGTGGGTTCATTTATTATTTGTGTGAGACCACAGCTATCAATTACAGTCTGGAGCGCTACGCACGGTGGGTCCGATGGGGTATTCATATGGATATTAAAGTCCCCCATTATGATTATATTATCGGCGTGTGTCACTAGATCAGCAACGAACTCTGAGAATTCATTAATAAAGTCCGAATAGGGCCCTGGGGGGCGGTAGATAACAGCCAGGTGTAGAGGCAGCGGTGTGACAGACCTCATAGTAAGCACCTCAAACGATTTATATTTATTATTTATGTTAGGACTAAGGTTAAAGTTTTCGTTGTATATTAGTGCGACCCCCCCACCCCTTTTAAGCGGACGGGCAATATGCGCATGTGTAAAGTTAGGAGGACATGCCTCATTTAGCGCAAAAAAGTCGTTTGGTTTAAGCCAGGTTTCGCTGAGACCGATGACGTTAAGATTGTTGTCTCTGATAATATCATTAACTAACAACGTTTTGGGAGACAATGATCTTATGTTTAAAAAACCTACATTATAGGTAGTGGGCTGTTTTAGGGAATTTTTGATCAAATTATCCGTAGTAGCAATATTAATAATGTTGTGTTTATTATGCCCAGTGCATTCAGTATAATTACGACCATATCTAGGAATTGATACGACGGGAATGTTCCGATTGTTTGATTGTTGCTTTGATAAACTGCACGCATCATGGTTAGCCACCTCAGTAACGGGGATGTTCCGATTGTTTGTTTGTTGCTTTGATAAACTGCACGCATCATAGTTAGCCTCCTCAGTAACGGGGATTTTCCGATTGTTTGTTTGTTGCTTTGATAAACTGCACGCATCATAGTTAGCCACCTCAGTAAAACACATGTCCAACTCTGAAACACTCAAAGCAGAAAAAACTTGTTCTAATTTAACAGACTCCTTACCCAGACCAGTAGTCTCGCATTTTCCATCTAAATTCGTCTTCAGGGTGGAGGAAAGTGGTGTACTGTGGGGATTAGCCTTCTGCTTTGTTTTTAGCCCCGCTCGACATCCGCGTTTCCGATCACACCGCTGGCGTCTGCTCCGTAGACGGCCCCCGCTGCTACTAGACTCCCCTGCTTCACAGGCCGCTGGATGTAGCCGCCGATGTATCCCCATGCTAGTTAGCATGTTTAGCACGCCCGCGTCTATCAGTCCAAAACGGCCCAATATGTCCATATCCAGAAGTGTCTGGCGGTCGTACGTGATCACGGAGTGACCACGATGTGAGCCAGCCATAAAGTTTGTGGAATTGTCCGGTATTTCTGCCAAATGTTCCATCTTTAGCAGGAGCTCCTCGAGAGCGCAGCCCGTCCGGGCGCCGCGATCTTGGAAATATAAAGACATACTAATTGTAGATGTGTGAACATATCGTATGTAGATATGTAGACACACTGAATGTAGATATATGTAGACACACTGTATGTAGATATGTAGACATACTGTATATAGATGTTTAGACATAATGTATGTAGATGTGTAGACACACTGTATGTGGATGTGTAAACATACTGTATGTAAATATGTAAGATATTTAGACATACTGTATGTAGATATTTAGACATACTGAATGTAGACATATTTTATGTGTCTGGAATGAACCACACTCAAAAAACGCATATTGTTTTTTCATTTACGCAATAAATTATAATGAAACATTGCCCAAGTGAAAAAACAAATGCCATTAAAAAACAAACAAACACCAAAGAACACCAAAATGTGTCAGTTGAATTTTTTTTTAATAAGTCCCGTAAGTCCTTTCACCCCTTAAGTGAAAGGATATTGCTGAATAGATTATATGTCTAATATTTGTATTTTTGACAGTCCATATATATCAGGGGTCATTTCGACCCGTTTCACAAAATGAGGAAGACAATGGGAGCCACAACTATTCTCGCCAATATCTGCTGGTGGTCACCCCGCGAGCACCAAACCCCGCCCACCTCAACCACGCAGGAAGGGGGGGGTTTGGTGCTCGCGGGGTGTATAACATAGTCAGAAGTGTCATGGATGCGAAGGATTCTGGGTATTTGTTGTGTTGCGTTTGTTTATCTTGTGTTACTGTGAGGATTTTCTCCTGAAATGTGTTTGTCATTCTTCTTTTGTGTGGGTTTACAATGTGGCGCATATTAGTAGGAGTGTTAAAGTTGTTTATATCACAACCGTCAGTGTACTCTGTCTCACCCAGTATGCCTTGCAATCTCATACATGTGCCGATATAAGCAGCAAAATGCTTGTGTCCGGTCGGCACACAAATAGCATTTCGTGAATGGTGGGTGCGATGACGTTCAAGAGGACGTTAAACATGATATCATCACGGCACACCCTTAATATTGTAGTCCGAGTGAAAATTGGAGAACGTCGACTCCGGGTGATGTCCGGGAGAGGCATTGAATTCCGGAATCTCCCCGCAACAATCTGGGGGGTCGGCGATTGTGCAGCTGAGCCGCATCAGAGTTGCCAAAGAGCCGCATGCGGCTCCGGAGCCGCGGGTTGCCGACCCCTGATATATATTGATAAGTGTAGGTAGATGTTCTTATGCAACTGCGGGTTTGCAGGTTCATTCTAGACGTGCTAAATAAAGAAGCAAATCAGCAGCTGCAGAACAGTTTTAGTCTTGATAAATAACACTGCCTGTGGTAATAATACAATTAGCATTTTTTGCTCCAACCATGTGGGTGTTCTGATAATCAGAATATGTTCTGCATATTTGTGAAGACAGACTCGCTAAATGGATTGTGCTCTCTATTTTGCTGACTCAAGAGACACAATCCTCTGCGCACAAACTTAGTAGATCAGCCTCTTGGTGTTTGCAATCCAGTAGATCTTCATCCATGAACTTTTGTCAAAGCTCGACACTTGGCAACAGCTAAAAACACCAGTCGAGTAGAAAAACAAGTTGAATGTATATGCTTATTTGTGTTTCTTGGTATCCATTAAACCAGATCTGGGCAAATTAAGGCCCGGGGGCCACATGCGGCCCGTTAAGCTTTCCAATCTGGCCCGCAGGACATTCCCAAATATTTTGTTTAGATCTTTAAGATGGAAAGTGTAGCTGCCATTATGATGAGCAGTGATGTTTTCTAATGACCATAAGTCTTCAACTATACAAAGTATTTCAATGGTTGGAATCTGCGCTTATAAATGATATACCAGTTACTATGGTAATCTAATTAGTTACTATGGTCATCTAATTAGCTACTATGGTCATGTACGTCACAGCAGCTCAGACGAGGCACCAAGCAGTGTGGGCGGGAAGCATTTCCACAGACGCGGAACGGAGATTTTCACAACAAAGTTCTGAACTCTCCAGAAGGAATCAATAACGTGCTATCCATCTATCTATCTATCTATCTATCCATCTATCTAAAGCTTAGTGATATAGCAAAGATATCAGATTGTAGGTGGGTTTATTTTGTACCCTTCACGTTCCTATTTCACCATTTGTTGCATTTTTGTTACGTTTCACTTGATTGTAAAATATGTTGATCAACAGGGGGTGTGACTTTCATATTTTGTCAATATTCAGCGTTTTATCGTTCATAGAAAAATAAAACATTCCGTTATGTTTTTTTAAGGCGGTCTGTCCTAACGTTTTTAGCATTCAATTAGACATTATTGTTAGGTTTCGTATAAGTGTTCTTAGAAAATACACACATTTTTTTCTCTAATTGTGGCTACCGAGTCAAAATAATTGCCCAGGCCTGCATTAAACCATATCCAATTGTTTTTACAATCCGCAAAGTACGTGAAAATACCGTCTAAACATCACAAAATTCCACAATTTCATACGCCCATTTTTAATATTCAGCTCGAAATATCTTCGGCAATTTCTGTAGAGTCTTCGTCACAGTAGTAACGCTTCTGTACAAACTACTCATGTAGATGGACATTTTTTTTTAGCACCGGTGTGAAGATAATGTGCACTTTTAAAAATAATTCTCAGTTTTGTAGACTTGTATTCTCCGACAGTTTAAAAGTTGTAGAATGTGTGCTTTGTTGAGCACGGTTAAGCAGAAGGGATAGTATAGACTTTAAGTGCGACTGTCATGTTCTTCTGTTCCCTTATTTTCTGTATTTGTTTTCTGTCCAGCGCTTTTATTTCTGTTCACTTCCTGTCTGATTTCATCACTCTGGCCTGAGCGTTACCTGTCCCTGATTGGCAATCTGAGCACACCTATTTGTGGTTGCCAATCAGGCTTCTCTACAAGCCAGCCTGTTATGGACAATGTCACACGTGTTGCTGAGCTCCTTGTGTTAAACAGTAAAATACTTGTCTTACCTGCACATTGACCTCCTGTCTCTGCATCTTGGGGTCACCACTACTGCAGCAATGCAGAAGCGTGACAGTTCTTTCAATAAAGTGAATTTTGATCGACCACTTCCTCGTCACCTTTATACCATTCAGGCAAAACCTACAATATTTTGTATGCACACACATATTCTGGGGAATCCAGAGGATTTATCAGGTCTGCCCAAGGTCAGATTTATTTGACTAGAGTGAAGGTAAATAAAATACAAAGCAGTAACATACACAACAGTATGATTAGAAATGTAGTACAGTGTTTCCTCAACACCTGGCAGTATGATTGGGAACATTGATCTAAACATTGATAGTATCGATAGCAGTTAGGAATTGGTATTGGATTGATACTTTTGTTGCCAGTTCTTTTCTTTGTATTCATTTATATCTAATGGAAGTTATTTTAGTGGTTTAATTTATTATTTGTGGTACATTTTTGCATAGGTAGATATAAGACAATGATTTATTGTCTGTTACATTATTGTATAAATAATGGTGTTATTTTAGTTATATAATGATTTATTAATTCCTGTGTTATAGTCATAGTCAACTGACTAGAGGTATATTCACAAAATTATTCAAGGATCATGACGTTGCAGGTTAAAAGTAGCAGTATTGGCGATGCTGGCCCTGTATTTACTTGGTATCGGACCAATACCAAAAATATAGGAAGTGCAATGATCCAAAAACTAGCAGAGGACAAGACACATTTAAATACACCCTGATTAACAGCAGAAATCAGGTTCAGGAACAATAAGTAACTTAGTAAGAGTCTCCAACAGGAAATAATGGTTGAAACACAGCAAAAGCTCAAGGTCATGAAATGTAGGGAGGCATTTTATTTTCCAGGCGAATTGGAAAGTTCCTGCAGTGTAGAAGAACTTATAAAACAAGGTAACAATAAAATACCTCCATCTATTCCATAATATAGTAAACACTTAAAATGAAGGTTGGTGCTTTGATTATTTCTTTTAATGCCTTCCTCTTCTCTTCTTCATCCCAGTGGATTTTCTTCACCAAGCTTTTAGCCTCCAACAAATCCAATATTCCCTTGTGGTTAACCTGTGCCTGACAGTATCAGAAAGAGTGGAATGTATCAGTCTTGCATGAGAGCGAATAATGTGCTCTTTTGTCGATCTGCAAAAAAAAAAAATATCCCAAAGTCACTGACTTCACTTCTGACCCACTTAGAAAAGAAAGCAAAAGTAAAACAGCACAAGTGTCCAGCTCCTTTTTTTTTTTTTTACCAGTATATTAACATATGTTTTATGGAACGTGTGTGATTGAGTAATAGAAATATCAATGTTGTAGGGGAGAAATAAGTCTAAGTCTGCAAATGACTGCTATTTTGATAGTCGACTCGTCAGTAGAGATAAAAAATTATGGCCCCCTGAAGGGAGCTGGACCTTCTTAAAGCCGTTCCTTTTTTAAGAGCCAATCAAACTCTAGCTCATTATGTAAGTTCCTCATGTGTATTCAAATACATAATCACTATTAACAGTTGGAAAAGAAGATTTAGATCTTAATAATTCACATTCTCACAAATCCTTACTCTGTTTATTACTAAATATAATTTAATGTGGGTCGTGTTTTTATTGTAAACATTCCTTAAGTTGTCACCTTATCCCCATGTTTTGACAGGGAGATCAGTATTTAGAATGTTCCCTCACTTTATGGCACATAAAAAAATAAATGCAAATGTATGGTATGTGCACACCTACACTAGGCAACTGAACAGATCCTTAACAAAACAATCAAAACGTTTCCTTTGACTCTGACTCTTGTTCGTTTTTTTACTCGGTGTAATTCCAGTAAAGTCAGTAGACTTAAAAATGACTTCAAAACAAATGGCTTGCCAATGCAAATACTCAACTTGTTCACATCTCTACTAGTCAAGGACTCGTTTCGCGATTAGCCGACCAATGTGTACACATAGTCAGTGGCTATAATTCAGCTACTTGCATTTAAAT
Source organism: Nerophis ophidion (assembly GCF_033978795.1). NCBI lineage: Eukaryota > Metazoa > Chordata > Actinopteri > Syngnathiformes > Syngnathidae > Nerophis > Nerophis ophidion. The sequence continues at coordinate 56,126,295 of NC_084615.1, read as the reverse complement.
TCAGCTCAATATATTATTAGGCATGTGCTAACATTCAATAAAAACTTGATTCATGAACATTTATACTGTAACTCATTAAACCATATAAAAAATAATAACTCTTAACTTGTGTCCATTATCAGGTATGGACAGACACATCTCTAACATGTATTATTAATAACTTATAATGATTAAACGCAATTCTATGTTTTTTTTGTTGCTATTTTTATTATTGCACCCATGTTAAAAGTGCAATTTCTATGTTGACGATGTGAATCTAATAAACAACATTTACATGTTGACCTAAAATACGCATGAAGCCAATAAAGTTAGTTTTTTTTATATATGAGATTACTTGATTAATCAAACAACATAATCAACAGATTATACTATAATGAAAATAATACAAAGCTGCAGCCCTATTTCTGTTACAGACTAAGGACAGGATGTGACCAAATGTGTTTGTAATTGTGTTAGTAAAAAGGGGTAGGACTAAATAAACTCTGCTTCTTCCTAATGCTTTTCAATCATGTTGTAATGTAAAATTGTAACTATTTGATCTACTGTAATTGTAATTACTTGAAATAAATAATAACCTAGCCAAATTAAGTTTATGTTTGATTAAAAAAGTATAAATGTATTTGGTAACAGTTTAGTATAGGGAACATATTCACCATTAATTAGTTGCTTATTAAAGTAACAATAATAAATTTAGAGTTATTTGGACATATAAGCGGTTGGGTAAGGGTTGGGGTTGAGGTTAGAGTGAGGGTTAGGTTAACTAATAAGCAATAATTCTGAGATTATTGAGGGAAGACTCTAAGTTAATGGCTTACTGGTTGTATAATAAGACCATGCTGAATAAGGCATTAATATGTTCCTAATATGTATGTTAATGAGTAACTAATTCAAGGTTCCCCATACTAAAGTATTACCATGTTTTTACACATAAGTAAAGTGTGAACATGTTTTATAATATGACGAAATGTCTAATATTTTTATTTCTAACAGTCCAAATATGTTGACATGTAGCATGCGTAACTATGACAGTTAGCACAAACTAAATATTGACTTATAACAGCAATCACAAATGCTTTCAGTCTTGATGAATCACATTGCAAACGCGAAATGAGTATATTTGCATCTCCTCCTCCCAGTATTGTGTGCTCTGATAATTTGCATATTCCGGTATTCTAGATACTCATGAAGACAAACACACTGAATTAATTGTGTTAACTTTTTTGATCATTTCAGACCCAATCCTACATAGACCAGCTTGGCGTGTGCTATCAAGTACAATACACAAGTGCACTGTTTGAGACTTTTTATTGTCTTTCACAGGGTTATTAACCTTTCAGTCAGTACTTGACTTCTTCCTGTGAATCATCATCTTTTCTAGTTTCACCTTGTCCTGTGCAGATGGATACGACAGCCGAACATTGCAGGTTTATGTGCCGCCAGACAGCAGGCGCTTGCTGGTGAATATCTGCAGATGTCCGGTTGCACCCCCCGGTAGCTCCCCCAACGTGGATAAGTGTCAGAATGTCAGATCTCCAGATGCTGTTTGGGCATTGTTATAAGCTACTCCATGATAATCATGCTTATCTTACTGGGGGGGTGCTCAGGTCTTTTCATTCAGGCCTCGGGTGACCCCTGACCCCTTAGCCCTTCCTCCACACGCACACAAAGCCGAAGTCATCGCTGGCTTCACTCGGTCGCAGACACACTTATTGGTTATTGTCTTTACGAGTTAGTTTCATTCCGAGTCAAACAGGAGGTAGCAGACTTTGCGGCAGAATGTCTCATGAACACTTTTCGACGAGTGTTTTCACCCAGTGGCAGCAGAATTTTAATGGCGTCCTAAGGGAGATCCCGCTAGTTTTGACGCTTTGCAATAACATTACCTTTGTCGATAACAAAAGCAGGAATAGTTATTCTCAGCGGAAGACCTTAAAGGAGGTAATGGAGTCTCTTTTTTTGAACTTCACCTCACAGCTTGAGTAAACACGAGCAGCTCAAGTGGTTTATTCTAAGGCAGGCCCGCCTCATTGCCTGGATGCGAACACATTATAGGGGAGCGAGCATACGGAGTGTCGCACAAAGTGCTGAAGGGGCTGAAGGATGACGGCGAATGAGCCAGACTTGGAAATGTGAAAAGATCAAAGTGGGCAACTTCTCGAAATAAATGGGGATTTGGAAATCAACCTACTTTCGTCACATCAAACCAGCTGAAGGAAGAAAAAAACAATACTGACCTCTTTTTTATTTTACTCACACAAATGCAAATTTAAATATTTCCTGTGTGGATCTGAATTTTGTTAGTGTAAATGTATTTTGAATCTAATTTGGGGTACATAAACAAATATAACATGTTGGTAGAGAGAGACAGAACCATCCATCCATTCTCTACCACTTATTTCCTTTTGGGGTCGCTGGGGGCACTGGTGCCTATCTCAGCTACAATCGGGCGGAAGGCGGTGTACACCCTGGACAAGTCGCCACTTCATCACAGGGCCAACACAGATAGAAATAAAACATTCACACTCACATTCACACACTAGGGCCAATTTTAGTGTTGCCAATCAACCTATCCCCAGGTGCATGTGTTTGGAAGTGGGAAGAAGCCGGAGTACCCGGAGGGAACCCACGCTAACGGGGAGGACATGCAAACTCCACACAGAAAGATCCCGAGCCCGGGATTGAACCCTGACTACTCAGGACCTTCGTCTTGTGAGGCAGACACACTAACCCCTCTTCCACCGTGAAGCCCAGAGACAGAACCAGTGGCAGAGATATAAGGGGGGCTAAGAGGCGGTTCCTTCCCCCGGTTCCGACCTCAGGCAGGCCCAGAAGAGCGCAGATCATTCAAACCGTTTTATTCTAACCACTACCAATAAATGAGCTGTACATATGTAGTATGTAGAGACTCCTCCGACGCCCACCAAGGACTGTTTTCATTGCTGGACTCTGGAAAGAGGTTCAGCAGCTACCATAGTAGAACCGCCAGGTTCTGTAACAGCTTCTTCCCTCAGATCATAAGACTCTTAAATGCATCATAATAATCCCCAAAAATTCCCCCCAAAAACAATTAACTCGCTGGACTATAAAGAAAATATAACATTCATCCATAAATGTGGATGCATGTGCACAAGTGCAATATATTTATCTGTGCAGTAATCTATTTATTTATATTTGCACCTTATTGCTCTTTTATCTTGAACTACAACAAGCTATTGCAACAACATTTTGTTCTTATCTGTACTGTAAAGTTAAAATTTGAATGACAATAAAGGAAGTCTTTGTCTAAGTCTAAGTCTAGTCTTCTATGTTGCTCCAATCAAGATGAACTACTAAAAACTTTACAAGACTGGCTTTAGTGATTTAGTAGGTGTAAAAAAAAAGAAATAAAATGTTGTGCTGTATGACTGACTTTCATTTCCCTCTCACATTTCACTTTGCGACGGGCAAATTTACAAGTGGATCGACGATACTGTTCTCAAGGGTATTCTGGGTAAAATCGTCATCAACCGTCCACAAATGTCATCAGTCACTTGTCAACAGAATACAACAGGGTTTCAGGTCAACAAAAACATTAAGAGTCATTATATGGATTTTGTGGAAATTGAGTAGGAGTTCAAGTACCTAGGAGTCTTGTTCACGAGTGGGGGAAGAGTGGATCGTGAGATCGACAGGCGGATCGGTGCGGCGTCTTCAGTAATGCGGACGTTGTACCGGTCCGTTGTGGTGAAGAAGGAGCTGAGCCGGAAGGCAAAGCTCTCAATTTACCGGTCGATCTACGTTCCCATCCTCACCTATGGTCATGAGCTTTGGGTCATGACCGAAAGGATAAGATCACGGGTACAAGCGGCCGAAATGAGTTTCCTCCGCCGGGTGGCGGGGCTCTCCCTTAGAGATAGGGTGAGAAGCTCTGCCATCCGGGGGGAGCTCAACGTAAAGCCGCTGCTCCTCCACATCGAGAGGAGCCAGATGAGGTGGTTCGGGCATCTGGTCAGGATGCCACCCGAACGCCTCCCTAGGGATGTGTTTAGGGCACGTCCAGCTGGTAGGAGGCCACGGGGAAGACCCAGGACACGTTGGAAAGACTATGTCTCCCGGCTGGCCTGGGAACGCCTCGGGATCCCCCGGGAAGAGCTAGACGAAGTGGCTGGAGATAGGGAAGTCTGGGCTTCCCTGCTTAGGCTGCTGCCCCCGCGACCCGACCTCGGATAAGCGGAAGATGATGGATGGATGGATGGAATGAGTCCTTAAATGGCATTAGAAAGCAATGTATACAATGTCCCAGAGGCATTAGAGATTTCTTTAAAGATATCATACGATTGTTACTGACGGTCAGTAAGTCAATTGATGGGACGATAAATTAAAATTAACTTGATATACGGTGTCAATAGATTGTTTATTCCCCTGAGAGTCTTCCTCTGTGGCTTTCAAAATAGGAACAAGAGGTCTCATTCTGAGCTTCGCTCTCGGCACCCGAGCGCCATTTTTTGACGGTAAAAATAAATGAACAGAGTGAAGCCTCTTGTTAGTCATCCACAATCTTTGTTTCGGTATGAGTTTACACACACAAACTGCACGGACATCACCTCGCAAGTTGCACACTGCAAAAACTGAATTTTAGGCAAGATAAACTATCTCAAATAAGGGTTATATATGCCTATTTTCTGTCTGATAAGATAATTCTTCTCATTAAGCAAATTTTATGTTAGTGTGGAAGCGTGGTTGGGGCGGGGGCCTGGTTAAGAGGGGTGGCGTATAATTCACCAACTCAAGTATTTCATATATATATATATGTATAAAATACTTGACTTTCAGTGAATTCTAGCTGTATATATTTATTTTATTATATATATATAAATAAATAAAAAGTTGAATTTCCGACGGCACCTTTCAAATACTCAGTAATAAAAACAGTTGTTCTACTAACTGTACTGTGCTTGCTGTTTACAAAAAAACAAAAACAACAACACTTACCTTTTACTATTTGAGTAACCTTTGTTCTGCCATTCGGGTATTGGCGAGCGATCCCCGAATCCGGGAACATCCTTCACGGATTTGTTGTAGACATCCGCAAATGAGAACGGGATGTTGCTTCCAGCTATCAGCATAGTCATCTTTGTCTAAGCATTAGTTACACCATCGGGTCTCGATTTTGCGAGATGGGCCATAATACTGGGTTGTGAACGATGCTGCGCTATGGACGCTTTGTGCTTCGCTGACTGACCGTTCATGGCTGAGTTTTTCCCTTCGGCCACCGTGTTCAATGGAGAAGTCTGTTCTACAAAATTTACAGGCAACATACTCCATCCACTTCAAACTCTCCCGGATAAACTAAAATTCTTGATTCTTGATTCGCTAACCCAACAAGGGACTCCTTCCAGTAGCTCCACCCACTCAGCTGATGACTTTATGGAATTATTTAGTAAGAAAATTGAAGTCATTAGAAAGGTGATTAAAGACAATGCGTCCCAGCTACAACAGGGTTCTATTAACACTGACACGATGGTATATACGGCGGATACTGCCCTCCAAAATAGTTTCTCTTGTTTTGAGGAAATAACATTAGAGGAATTGTTACAACGTGTAAATGGAATAAAACAAACAACATGTTTACTTGACCCATTTCCTGGGAAACTGATCAAGGAGCTCTTTGTATTATTAGGTCCATCAGTGCTAAATATTATAAACGTATCACTTTCCTCGAGCACTGTTCCCCTAGCATTCAAAAAAGCGGTTATTCATCCTCTTCTTAAAAGACCTAACCTCGATCCTGACCTCATGGTAAACTACCGACCGGTGTCTCACCTTCCCTTTATTTAAAAAATCCTCGAAAAAATTGTTGCGGAGCAGTTAAATGAACACTTAGCGTTTAACAATCTATGTGAGGGCAAATCACTCCACGGAGACAGCCCTCGCAAAAATGACTAATGATCTATTGCTAACGATGGATTCTGATGCGTCATCTATGTTGCTGCTCCTCGATCTTAGCGCTCCTTTCGATAACCGTCGATCATAATATTTTATTAGAACGTATCAAAACACGAATTGGTATGTCAGACTTAGCCCTGTCTTGGTTTAACTCTTATCTTACTGATAGGATGCAGTGCGTCTCCCATAACAATGTGACCTCGGACTACGTTAAGGTAACGTGTGGAGTTCCCCAGGGTTCGGTACTTGGCCCTGCACTATACAGCATCTACATGCTGCCGCTAGGTGACATCATACGCAAATACGGTATTAGCTTTCACTGTTATGCTGATGACACCCAACTCTACATGCCCCTAAAGCTGACCAACACGCCGGATTGCAGTCAGCTGGAGGCGTGTCTTAAAGAAATTAAACAATGGATGTCCGCTAACTTTTTGCAACTCAATGCCAAAAAAACGGAAATGCTGATTATCGGTCCTGCTAGACACCGACCTCTATTTAATGATACAACTCTAACATTTGACAACCAAACAATTAAACAAGGCGACGCGGAAAAGAATCTGGGTGTTATCTTTGACCCAACTCTCTCCTTTGAGTCACACATTAAAAGCGTTACTAAAACGGCCTTCTTTCATCTCCGTAATATCGATAAAATTCGCTCCATTCTGTCCACTAAAGACGCTGAGATCATTATCCATGCGTTTGTTACGTCTCGTCTCGATTACTGTAACGTATTATTTTCGGGTCTCCCCATGTCTAGCATTAAAAGATTACAGTTGGTACAAAATGCGGCTGCTAGACTTTTGACAAGAACAAGAAAGTTTGATCACATTACGCCTGTACTGGCTCACCTGCACTGGCTTCCTGTGCACTTAAGATATGACTTTAAGGTTTTACTACTTACGTATAAAATACTACACGGTCTAGCTCCATCCTATCTTGCCGATTGTATTGTACCATATTTCCCGGCAAGAAATCTGCGTTCAAAGGACTCCGGCTTATTAGTGATTCCCAAAGCCCAAAAAAACTCGGTGGGCTATAGAGCGTTTTCATTTCGGGCTCCAGTACTCTGGAATGCCCTCCCTGTAAAAGTTCGAGATGCCACCTCAGTAGAAGCATTTAAGTCTCACCTTAAAACTCATTTGTATACTCTAGCCTTTAAATAGACTCCCTTTTTCGACCAGTTGATCTGCCATTTCTTTTCTTTTCCTCCTATGTCCCACTCTCCCTTGTGGAGGGGGTCCGGTCCGATCCGGTGGCCATGTACTGCTCGCCTGTGTGTCGGCTGGGGACATCTCTGCGCTGCTGATCCGCCTCCGCTTGGGATGGTTTCCTGCTGGCTCCGCTGTGAACGGGACTCTCGCTGCTGTGTTGGATCCGCTTTGGACTGGACTCTTGCGACTGTGTTGGATCCATTATGGATTGAACTTTCACAGTATCATGTTAGACCCGCTCGACATCCATTGCTTTCCTCCTCTCCAAGGTTCTCATAGTCATCATTGTCACCGACGTCCCACTGGGTGTGAGTTTTCCATGCCCTTATGTGGGCCTACCGAGGATGTCGTAGTGGTTTGTGCAGCCCTTTGAGACACTAGTGATTTAGGACTTTATAAGTAAACATTGATTGATTGATTCCAATCGTTCTGGAACTTGCAAGCGTATTTCTTCATTTTGCTCATCGACGGTGTAATATATCAGGTTGGAGTCAATAACCAGGCGACGTGATGAAGTTACGTCTCTTTACTGTGGTTTTCAGAACAGACTCCCTAATGCATGTTCCTTGACTGCACTTGAATGTAGAATATATTTACATTCTATTCTATGTCCAGTAGATGGCAGTATTGTCCTGTTTAAGACGGTCACCACATTGAGGCCCCTCCAGCTCCGCCTGAATTTCGGGAGATTTTCGGGAGAAAATTTGTCCCGGGAGGTTTTCGGGAGAGGCGCTGAATTTCGGTCGGATGTGGTCAGATGAAACCAAAAAGTTCTATTTTGGTTTCTTCTGACCACATGACATTCTCTTAATCCTCTGCTGTATCATCCATGTATCCATTTTGGTAAAAACTCAACTCGTCGTATTTGGAGGAAGAAGAATACTGAGTTGCATCCCAAGAACACCAAACCTACCGTGAAGCATGGAGGTGGAAACATCATGCTTTGGGGCTGTTTTTCTGCTAAGGGGACAGGACGATTGATCCGTGTTAAGGAAAGAATGAATGGGGCCATGTATCGTGAGATTTTGAGCCAAAACCTCCTTCCATCAGTGAGAGCTTTGAATGGTTGACCAAATACTTATTTTCCACCATAATTTACAAATAAATTCTTTAAAATTCCTTCAATGTGAATTCCTGGATTTTTTTTCACATTCTGTCTCTCCAGTTGAAGTGTACCTATGATGAAAATTACAGACCTCTGTCATCATTTTAAGTGGGACAACTTGCACAATCGGTGGCTGACTAAATACTTCTTTGCCCCACTGTATACTGTTTGGATGTTTTACTCGCTTTACACCACACGGACTTAGAAGTAAACACTAGAGCAGGCTTTTTACTGATCATTTTAAACACTTTGCAGGTTCTTAATTTGCATTATGTTATTGTCTGTTTTATTCAATTATCAAATCATTATTTATACTCTTTTTACAAATATTTTAAAATATGTATTAGATTGTTTTGTAGATGACAACAATTGTGTCATTTCAGCATACCTATAAAGAGTTGTAATATTGTTACATACTGTTGTTCCTGCTTCATCTACAGGAGAAACAAACATTTGTTATGATGAGGCAGTTGACATGGGCGTTTGAGCGTTGGATGCTTTTGTTTCTGCTCGACATGTGCGATCCATGCCTGCAGAGATGGTAGGCGACGTCCAGGTAAAAATCCAGAGAGTCCAAACAAAACAAAGATAACGGAGCAGAAGTCTAATTGATGATGCGGACTGAAGAATAGTCTGGTTGCCCATAAGAAACTTGTGAGGATCTTGATCGGATCCGAAATTATATTGAAGTTTATCATGGAAAACAGAAACTGGGACTAAGGAATACCAGAGTTGAAAAGGAAGTTAAGACCAAAACAAAGTCAATAACAAAACAGTTACTGTCACATTTCAAGGTTGTTCAAAAAAGCAACCTTGGTAACTAATTAAATTAATTAGGGGTGTTCCGATCCAACAAAAAATAAGTCGGCCTAGATGGAAAAATGTGTGATGTAATTTCTGAAAGGAGTAGTCCTGCAGCGTGTTTAGATGTACAATGCTGCACAGCCAGATAACATCTAAATGTCCTCCAATAAACACCCACGGCTGGTCTTTTCTTGCATTTTAGTAATTTACAAAAGGTAAACATGGTAGACTATAAGCTACTAGGCCCTGGCAGCTACAAAACAAGTCAGCAAATACACAACACACTCTATGTCACAAGTGTCCTAAATTAAACTACATTAAAATACATTATCATACAGCAGATATTATTATATTGAACATTTGTCAATCTAAACATGTATCAAATAATTATAGTTACATATCACTTACCATATTTTTCGGACTATAAGTCGCAGTTTTTTTTCATAGTTTGGCCGGGGGTGCGACAAATACTCCAGAGCGACTTATGTGTTAAATTATTAACACATTACCTTAAAATATCAAATAATAGTATTTGTCTCATTCGCGGAAGAGATGAAGAAAATGTCAGCAATCGTCACACACACGTCAGCAATCGTCACACACGTCAACCAATAAGAATTTTGCAGAAGTGCACTGTGGGTCATGGGATGCTAACTGCTATATGCTATATGCTACTGCCGTAGCTATTAAAATGGATCATTTAAACGGTGGTAACTTATAAAAACTCGGAAGGGCTGAATAAAAAGGGCACCGAAAAGGAAATCATGTACTGCAGATTATAAGATGGATGTAGTGAAATATGCAGCAGAAAACGACAACAGGAAGCAGCGCATACCTTTGGAGTTGGCAGAGTTGCTTAGAAGCGACATCGAGGAAGAAGATTTCATCGGATTTATCGACTAGGAGTGACAGATTGTTTGGTAAACGTAAAGCATGTTCTACAAACTCCATTTCCATGTAAGTTGGGAAATTTTGTTAGATGTAAATATAAACGGAATAAAATGATTTGCAAATCCTTTTCAACCCATATTCAATTGAATGCACTACAAAGACAAGATATTTGATGTTAAAACTCATAAACTTTTTTTTTTTTTTTTTGCATGGCTGCAACATGTGCCAAAGTAGTTGGGAAAGGGCATGTTCACCACTGTGTTACATCACCTTTTCTTTTAACAACACTCAATAAACGTTTGGGAACTGAAGAAACTAATTGTTGAAGCTTTGAAAGGGTAATTCTTTCCCGTTCTTGTTTTATGTAGAGCTTCAGTCGTTCAACAGTCCGGGTTCTCCGCTGTCATATTTTTCATTTTCGATGAGAGACAGGTCTCCAGGACTCCAGGCGGGCCAGGAAAGTACCCGCACTCTTTTACTATGAAGCCACGCTGTTGTAACACGTGGCTTGGCATCGTCTTACTGAAATAAGCAGGGGCGACCATGATAACGTTGCTTGGATGACAACATATGTTGCTCCAAAACCTGTACGAATCTTTCAGCATTAATGGTGACTTCACAGATGTGTAAGTTACCCTTGCCTTAGGCTTTAATACACCCCCATACCATCACAGATGCTGGCTTTTGAACTTTGCGCCTATAACAAACCGAATGGTTATTTTCCTCTTTGTTCTGGAGGACATCACATCCTCTGTTTCCAAAAATAATTTGAAATGTGGACTTGTCAGACCACAGAACACTTTTCCACTTTGCATCAGTTCATCTTAGATGAGGTCGGGCCCAGCAAAGCCGGCAGCGTTTCAGGGTGTTGTTGATAAATGGGTTTGGGTTTGGCTTTGCATAGTAGAGTTTTAACTTGCACTTACAGATGTAGCGACCAACTGTAGTTACTGACAGTGGTGTTATGAAGTGTTTCTGAGCCCATGTGGTGATGATATCCTTTACACAATGATGTCGGTTTTTGATGCAGTACCCCCTGAGGGTTCAAAGGTCCGTAATATCATTGCTTACGTGCAGTGATTTCTCCAGATTCTCTAAACCTTTTGATGATTTTACGGACCATAGATGGTAAAATCCCTAAATTCCTGTTCGACAATTTGCTTACAAATTGGTGTACCTTGCCCCATCCTTGTTTGTGAATTACTTAGCATGGCACCCACCTGTTACCAATTAGCCTGCACACCTGTGGGATGTTTCAGATAAGTGTTTGATGAGCATTCCTGAACTTTATCAGTATTTATTGCCACCTTTCCCAACTTCTTTGGCACGCGTTGCTGGCATCAAATTCTAAAGTTAATGATTATTTGCAAAAAAAAAAAAAAAAGTTTATCAGTTTGAACATCATGTTACGTCTCGTCTCGATTACTGTAACGTATTATTTCAGGTCTCCCCATGTCTAGCATTAAAAGATTAGAGTTGGTACAAAATGCGGCTGCTAGACTTTTGACAAGAAGAAGAAAATGTCATCATATTACGCCTATACTGGCTCACCTGCACTGGCTTCCTGTGCACTTAAGATGTGACTTTAAGGTTATACTACTTACGTATAAAATACTACACGGTCTAGCTCCATCCTATCTTGCCGATTGTATTGTACCATATGTCCCGGCAAGAAATCTGCATTCAAAGGACTCCGGCTTATTAATGATTCCCAGAGCCCAAAAATAGTCTGCGGGCTATGGAGCGTTTTCCGTTCGGGCTCCAGTACTCTGGAATGCCCTCTGAGATGCTATCTCAGTAGAAGCATTTAAGTTTCACCTTAAAACTCATTTGTATACACTAGCCTTTAAATACACCCCCTTTTTAGGCCAGTTGATCTGCCGTTTCTTTTCTTTTTCTCCTCTGTCCCACTCTCCCTTGTGGAGGGGGTCCGGTCCGGTGGCCATGGATGAAGTACTGACTGTCCAGAGTCGGGACCCAGGATGGACCGCTCGTCCAGAGTCGGGACCCAGGATGGACCGCTCGCCTGTATATCGGCTGGGGACATCTCTGCGCCGCTGATCCGGCTCCGCTTGGGATGGTTTCCTGTTGGCTCCACTATGGACGGGACTCTCACTACTGTGTTGGATCCACTTTGGTCAGGACTCTCACGGTTGTGTTGGATCCACTATGGATTGAACTTTCACAATATCATGTTAGATCCGCTCGACATCCATTGCTTTTGGTCCCTTAGGAGGGGGGATTGCCCACATATGCGGTCCTCTCCAAGGTTTCTTATAGTCAGCATTGTCACTGTCACCGACGTCCCAGTGGGGTGAGTTTTCCTTGCCCTTCTTTGGGCTCTACAGAGGATGTCGTTGTGGTTTGTGCAGCCCTTCGAGACACTGGTGATTTAGGGCTATATCAATAAACATTGATTGATTGATTGAAATATGCTGTCTTTGTAGCATATTCAACTGAGTATGGGTTGAAAATGATTTGCAAATCATTGTATTCCGTTTATATTTACATCTAACACAATTTCCCAACTCATATGGAAACGGGGGTTTGTATATGTTATAATTATTTGAATGACTCTTACCATAATATGTTACATTAACATACCAGGCACGTTGTCAGTTGGTTATTTATGCGTCATATAACGTGCACTTATTCAGCCTGTTGATCACTATTCTTTATTTATTTTAAATTGCCTTTCAAATTATTGGTGTTGTATTTTATCAAATAAATTTCCCCCCAAAAAGGGACTTATACTCTAGTGTAGGGGTCACCAACCTTTTTGAAACCAAGAGCTACTTCTTGGGTACTGATTAATGCGAAGGGCTACCAGTTTGATACACACTTAAATAAATAAATTGCCAGATATAGCCAATTTGCTTTATTTACCTTTAATATATATATATATATATATATATATATACATATATATGGGTATTTCTGTCTGTCATTCCGTCATACTTTTTTTTTAAGAAAAGTTTTTTGTAAAGAATAAATGATGAAAAAAACACTTAATTGAACGGTTTAAAAGAGGGGAAAACAGGGAAAAAAATGACATTTTAATTGACACAAAGTTTATCTTCAATTTCGACTCTTTAAAATTCAAATTTTAACCGAAAAATAGGAGACAAAAGCTAGCTAATTCGAATTATTTCGAAAAAATTAAAAAAAGAATTTATGGAACATCATTAGTACTTTTTCCTGATTAAAATTAATTTTAAAATTTTGATGACATGTTTTAAATAGGTTAAACTCAAATCTGCTCTTTGTTAGAATATATAACAAGTTGGACCAAGCAATATTTCTAACAAAAACAAATCATTATTTATTCTTGATTTTCCAGAACAAAAATTTTAAAAGAAATTCAAAAGACTTTGAAATAAGATTTAAAATTGATTCTACAAATGTTTTTGATTCGGCATTAAAAAATGTGTTTTAATTTTAATAATACGATGTTTGAAGATGTATTTCAAAAATATTCTTTGTCGAAAAAACAGAAGCTAAAATGAAGAATTAAATTAAAATGTATTTATCATTCTTTACAATAAAAAAATACATTTACTTGAACATTGATTTAAATTGTCAGGAACGAAGAGGAGGGAATTCAAAAGGTAAAAAGGTGTATGTGTTTAAAATTCCTAAAATAATTTTTAAGGTTGTATTTTTTTCTCTAAAATTGTCTTTCTGAAAGTTATAACAAGCAAAGTAAAAAAAATGAATGTATTTAAACAAGTGAAGACCAAGTCTTTCAAATATTTTCTTGGATTTTCAAATTCTATTTGAGTTTTGTTTCTCAGAATTAAAAATGTCGAGCAAAGCGAGACCAGCTTGCTAGTAAATCAATAAAATTTAAAAAGTAGAGGCAGCTCACTGGTAAGTGCTGATATTTGAGCTATTTTTAGAACAGACCAGCGGGCTACTCATCTGGTCCTTACGGGCTACCTGGTGCCCGCGGGCACCGTGTTGGTGACCCCTGGTCTAGTGCTACGTACAGTGTATATGTTTCTTTCCTTTTTATTATGCATTTTCGGCCGGTGCGACGTATACTCCGGAGCGATTTATAATCCGAAAATTACGGTACATATACAGTCTCCAAGACAGAAGCGTATTAGAAAGTATCCAGTAACAAACGTGTCTGCATCATTCAACTTACTGCATCATGAGCTTAACTTCATGAATTAATGTGACCTCACAGTGTCTCCAAAAAACAAAAAAAAAACAATCAGCACTCCACTTCAATTAAAAGACAGCATGAGTCAATTCCAGATGGTTAATAAGAAATAGGTTAGTGTTTTTCAGAGCAAATATTATTCTCTGGTTTTACTAATTTCACTTGATCAAACCTTTTCTAACATTCTACACTTCAAAAGTATTATTGATTCCTGCTGATACCACTCAATATTGGTACCGTAATGGAAGTGAAAAAGCTTTATCGGGACGACCTAACATTTACAGAATAATTCCGTAGTTAAATTCATTATTCTGGGTGGGAAAATAACCAGTAAGTGCAACTAATGACTGTTTATTTGGTTAATAACACTGTTAACACTGTTAATACTGTTATGGATTTGTGGTTGCTAACTTGATTGAGTGCAGCATACATGCTTGTGTACGACTTCAAAAACACAATCAATAAATGTAAACGTGCTCTGATTAGAAAGGTAATCTGTCACGATGCATGTCATATATGGTGTCGTGTGGGGATGTCACCTAGTCAGCGGTGGTTGCTTCTCCAGTCATATGAGTGGACAAAATTAACATGACAGCCAGTGAAGTGAATGTGTGTTTATGTGGCTAGGCATTTTTGAACTCACATTTTAAGCACTTTTTTTTTCCACACACATAGTTAGGAGAAAATGAAAATAGCTGTGTGCATTTTTTTGATTGTGTCTTTCCATGAAACTTTTTTCTGATTCCTTTTGAATGAATTTGATGCTAGAAGCCATTAGAAAAGGTTGGATGTATTAGTACGAAGTTATTATTTCCTCCTCCCTGTCTGGGTGTGTGTGTGTGTGTGTGTGTGTGTGTGTGTGTGTGTGTGTGTGTGTGTGTGTGTGTGTGTGTGTGTGTGTGTGTGTGTGTGTGTGTGTGTGTGTGTGTGTGTGTATTCGATACAACAGAGGAGGAGATGGATGTTTATATTTGAATAATTTATTTTGAAAACTCGGTTGCATACCACATTCTCTTGCTCTACAACACTTTCATACTCTCTCTATTTTTCCATGCAGCCCACTCCTTCCTCCCCTTCCCTCCCGGTGTCCCATAACCAAAATGGAAGCCTCATAATCACTTGAAATATAAAACCTCCTCCGACCAACCCCCAACTCTTTCTCCCATCCTACAAAACAAAGACAGCCTTTATACAGTCTCACCGTTTGTGTGTGTGTGTGTGTGTGTGTGTGTGTGTGTGTGTGTGTGTGTGTGTGTGTGTGTGTGTGTGTGTGTGTGGACACCAGCAGGCCCCATGTCACCTCCAGTTTATATGCTGTATATATATTTCATTATAGTCAAACCGCATATGTGACTCTCATACTTCTAACAGTGCATTCATTTATTGCAAATATGACCTAACCAAAACATTTAATTTTGACTCAATGTTAAAACATTTCATAATTTCTCAAAATTGAATATTAATATGATATTGTCTTATATTATGCATCCATCCATCCATTTCCTACCGCTTGTCCCTTTCGGTGTCATGGGGGGTGCTGGAGCCTATCTCAGCTGCACATGTGGGGAAGGCGGCGTACACCCTGGACAAGTCGCCACCTCATCGCTGGGCCAACACAGATAGACAGACAACATTCACACTCACATTCACACATTAGGGCCAATTTAGTGTTTCCAATCAACCTATCCCCAGGTGCATGTCTTTGGAGGTGGGAGGAAGCCGCAGTACCCGGAGGGAACCCACGCAGTCACAGAGAGAACATGCAAACTCCACACAGAAAGATCCTGAGCCTGTGATTGAACTCAGGACTACTCAGGACCTTCGTAATGTGAGGCACATGCACTCACCCCTTTCCCACTGTGTTGCCAATAGGCGACATATTAACATTATGTTGCCTTATATTAATATTATGTTGCCTTATATCATTATGCCCGCGACCCCAAAAGGGAATAAGCGGTAGAAAATGGATGGATGGATATATCATTATGTTGTCTTACATTATACTCATATAATATTGCCTTGTCTTATATTATATTGTCTCTAATTATGCTATAATAACGTTGTCTAATATACCACTATAATGTTTTATATTGTGAAGTGAAGAGAAATTAAGTGAATTATATTTATGTAGTGCTTTTTCTCTAGTGACTCAAAGCGCTTTACATAGTGAAACCCAATATCTAAGTTACATTTAAACCAGTGTGGGTGGCACTGGGAGCAGGTGGGTAAAGTGTCTTGCCCAAGGACACAACGGCAGTGACTAAGATTGCGGAAGCGGAGATCGAACCTGGAACCCTCAAGTTGCTGGCACGGCCACTCTACCAACCGAGTTATACCGCCCCATATTATCGTAATATGATGTTGTCCTATATCATACTAATATTATATTGCCTCATATGTCAATATGTTATTTTAATATAGTGTTGTATGATATATCAATATGATGTAATATGATACTGATTTAATATTGTGTATCATTATGTACTGTAAAGAGTATGTTGTTTTATGATAAACTAATACAATATGTTCTTATATAATATAATCATATTATTGTCTAATAGTATATTTATATAATATAATAATATAACAAGGGTTCCCTCCGGGTACTCCGGCTTCCTCCCACTTCCAAAGACATGCACCTGGGGATAGGTTGATTGGCAACACTAAATTGGCCCTAGTGTGTGAATGTGAGTGTGAATGTTGTCTGTCTATCTGTGTTGGCCCTGCGATGAGGTGGCGACTTGTCCAGGGTGTACCCCGCCTTCCGCCCGATGGTAGCTGAGATAGGCGCCAGCGCCCCCCGCGACCCCAAAAAGGGAATAAGCGGTAGAAAATGGATGGATGGATGTTTTCCTATATCAATGTGATGTTTTCTTAAATTCCAAAATATTTTGTTCTATATAATATTATTATAATCCTGTATAATATGTCAATATGATGTTGTCTTATATTATACTAATGCAATCCATCCATTCATTTTTTACCGCTTATTCCCTTTGGGGTCGCTGGTGCCTATCTTAGCTACAATCGGGCGGAAGGCGTTGTACACCCTGGACAAGTCGCCAACTCATCTCAGGGCCAACACAGATAGATGGACAACACTCACACTCACATTCACACTAGGGCAGGATCAATACATTATATTATTATATGACAATATATTGTATGAATATCTTGTCTATAGCAATACAATACGTTATTATATTATACTAATGTGTATTAATATATATCTTATATTAATACGATATTGTGCAATTGTTATGGTTTGAGTTTATTTCGAACATGCATACAATTACAACATGATACATCACAATTTCCAGTTTCTCTTTTCAACATGTTCGAAAAGGAGTAGGAAGAAGCAGAGTTTATTTAATCCTACCCATGTTCCTTTACATAGCAGTTAATACATTTGTTCACTTCCTGTTCTCAATTTTTTCACAGTATACTCCATAAATAATAACTTAAAAAATAAATAAATAAATAATTAGTGAAGTAAGTTATATTTCACATGGTGAGATAAATAATATCAATAAGTTCAAGATGTTAGTCATAATACTTCTTATCTGTACTTTATAAACACTGAGTTTGAACATTTTCTTCAACTGGATCATATTAGTACATTGTTTGATTTATTTACTAAATCCATTCCATAAATTAATTCAATGTACTGACATACTTTGGCAACACTAAATTGAATGTGAGTGTGAATGTTGTCTATCTGTGTTGGCCCTGCTAGGAGGTGGCAACTTGTCCAGGGTGTACGCCGCCCTTCCGCCCGATTGTAGCTGAGATAGGCGCCAGCGCCCCCGCGACCCCAAAAGGAGTAAGTGGTAGAAAAAATAATGGATGGACATACTAAAGGTTTTAAGTGTTGTACGTGCATACAAATGCTTGAGTTATTTTTTTTCTGAGGTTATATTTGTCTTCTTTTGTTGAGAAGAATTGTACATTCTTAGGTAGCAGGTTATACTTTGCTCAGTTTGCAAATTCACTATACCGTGGATTTGACATTGTTCTTGGTTGGTCGTTGTATATAAATGGGTTGTACTTGTATAGCGCTTTTCTACCTTCAAGGTACTCAAAGCGCTTTAACACTACTTCCACATTTACCCATTCACACACACATTCACACACTGATGGAGGGAGCTGCCATGCAAGGCGCCAACCAGCACCCATCAGGAGCAAGGGTGAAGTGTCTTGCTCAGGACACAACGGACGTGACGAGGTTGGTACTAGGTGGGATTTGAACCAAGGACCCTCGGGTTGCGCACGGCCACTCTCCCACTGCGCCACGCCGTGTCATAAACTTAATTTCCTGAATTATTGGGGCCAACTAGTGTTGCTGCAAAACAATTACCAGTCTGCTTCAACTTGAAGACAGCATTAGTCCATTCCAGACGGCTGTAGGGGAACTGCAATGTTTTAATTTTGTATTTTTGCCTAACATTTACAATCATTATGAAAGTATGAAAGAATAATTAAACGTAAACAAAAGTCAGCTTAAAGATGAGCCAATGGGAAGTCCTCTATTCTGTTATAACAAATAACCATCCAAAACCCACCAACAATACTCCATTTACATTTTTAGACTTGAATATTAATCAAGTTTTGGTGATATTGTTATTATAAGCGCTAACGCAGACAAACTATTTATAGTAGCACTGAGATTACGAGCATGTGTGACTTTGTTGCCTTGTTCGTAAAACATTATTTTAGATCATAAAAAATACATCACACCTGGATAGTAGAAGAACGAGGACCTATTCCAACAAGTTGGTACACTTTGACAGCCAATTTAGACCCAGAAATGGCAAGAACGACATGAAAAGGCGCTTCATTCCACCCCATTTTTCTTTGTGAGGATTATGAGTCATTCTTCATCTAGATGTGAATTTATTCTTTTATCCTAACAACAACAGGCATTGTACAGTAAGTGATGTTTTATTATGTTTGTTGGTTCTCATATTGTCTGCAGTGAGTAATAATCAGTGATGTTGATAAAAAAAAAAAGGGAAACTGTGTTTTTTAGATTAATGCGGTACGTATGCTTAAAATGATCAACACACGTAAATATTAATTATTAGCATAAATGTCCCTGTGGCTACATTACATATATACTTAAAGTAAAAGTAAAGTACCAATGATTGTCACACACACACACACTAGGTGTGGTAAAATTGACCTCTGCATTCGACCCATCCCCTTATTCACCCCCTGAGAGGCGAGGGGAGCAGCAGCGGTCGCCGCGTTGGGGAATCATTTTGGTGATTTAACCCCCAAATCCAACCCTTAATCCTGAGTACCAAGCTGGGAGGTGATTGGTCCCGTTTTTACAGTTTTTGGTATGACTCGGCCAGGGTTAGAACTCACAACCTACCGATCCTAGGGCGGACACTCTAACCACAAGGCCACTGAGCAGGTTACATTGTGTATATAAAATGTTAATGGCGGTATTTGGAGGTTTTTTTAAGGGCTTTATAAGCAGAATAGAGTAACTCCCATAGGTTATATTATAAGCAGACTTTTGCTAACATTCAATATTTAGAATGCAAAAAAAAGAAAAGAAAAACAATTGTGTTTTTGTCTTACACTAGTATTGTGAATGATGGGCATAATTCCCTAAAAAAGGGCAGTTTTCCTTTAAATAAATATAGTTTTTACTTGCTAAACATTTTCTAGCATTCCTCACTAAAAACAACAAAAGTATCTATGGTCCCTGTTGATATCAGATCATAATACTTACAGCTCCAATATCAGTTGCGTATCATACGTAACTGAAAAATTCTTATCTTTGCATGTTATCAAATATGTTAGATGATAAATCCAGTGTTTTTCAACCACTAGTGTGCCATGAGATACAGTCTGGTGTGCTGTGGGAGATTATGTAATTTCACCTAATTGGGGTGAAAATATTTAATGCAAACCAGTAATTATATTTCGCAAATAATGTGCCGTTGTTGAGTGTCTGTGCTGTCGAGAGCTCGGCAGAGTAACCGTGTAATACTCTTCCATATCAGTAGGTGGCAACAGGTAGCTAATTGCGTTGTAGATGTCGGTAATATGGTTTGTTGTAATCACAATATTCAGGAGGCAGCCTGCAAGTAAAATGGTATCTACGCTTAAACCAAAAATAAACAAAAGGGGAGTGCCGCTAAGAAAAGGCATTGAAGCATAGGGATGGCTTCGCAAAACGAAACTAAAACTGAACTGGCTGCAAAGTAAACAAAAACAGAATGCTGGACGACAGCAAAGACTTACAGCGTTTGGAGCAGATGGCGTCCACAAAGTACATCCTTACATGACATGACAATCAACTATGTCCCTGTAAAGCAGGATAGCATCCGAACAACTTAAATAGTCTTGATTGCTAAAAAACAAAGCAGGTGCGGGGAATAGCGCTCAAAGGAAGACATGAAACTGCTACAGGAAAAACCAACAACACAGGAAAAGCCACCAAAAATAGACAAAAACTAAACAACTACACACAGGAAAACACCAAAAACTTCAAAATAAGTCAGGGCATGATGTGACAAGTGGTTATAGTTCACCTACTTTGAGACATGAGCTGTAGTAATGCATGGCTGGTTATGATTATGAAATTCATATCCAGCAATTGTGATAATGACTTTTTAATTGTCAATATCGGCTGCAGAGTTTCATTTTTTTAATGATTTCTTCTGATTCTGTTCCTCGGGATTTTTTCAATGAATAAAATGTGCCTTGGCTCAGAAAAGGTTGAAAAACACTGGCTTAATCAATAAATGACATCCAGGTTTACGTTAAGGTTTTTAGCAGAACAATATTACTTTAAAAATTTGCAATAATGCTTGTTTCAAAATGATTATCTTTGAAATACGTTTCAAATCATGTGTCTCATATCACGCTGGAAAAGAAACCATAACTTAATGAGTTCAAGACGTTTTCCCTTTTGACTACTATTTCTGTCTGCTTTTTTTAATCCTCCATTTTGTCTGATCCATCGCTCGCGCTCAACGCTTTCATGCTGCTCACCACGGACCTCACATGGCGAACGCATAAATAAGAGGACCGTATGTGGAGTTCATCTTTTTGATGCTTGGTGCAGTGAGAGTGTGTAAAAAAGTTGCAAAAAGAAAAAGAAAAACGTTTGCAGTGGAACATTCTTTTCTTCCCCATTTCCTCAGAAGTGCCACAAAGTTGTGGGACGGCTGCCAGTCCAATATTAGTTTTGAACAATACAAAGGAGTTTCTGATATCTTCTCCCAGCAGCACTTGTCGATGCAAAGAGCAATAAAACCCAGCGTGTCCCCGAAGAGTGCTCATCTTACTCGTGCTGATCCCTAGCCGTCTGGCTACACAGGAAAAGATGGCGCTGAAAGAAAGAATGCAGTATTTCAACCTGACACCATTTTTCTTGATGACTTCCAGAAGCTTGGAAGAAGCGAGCCAGCTGCCGAGGATTGACTTTGTTTTTCCAGCACCGCTTCCTGTTCTCTAAGCCCAGAAAAAAAGTTGTACATTTGCAAATGATTTTGAAATTACTTTCTTTGCTTCACACTAAGCCTGGATGCTATTTTTGCAGGCCGACCTTTTTTTTTTTTTACGATGTTTCGTGGTTACGTACGTCATCCTATAAATGATGAATAACCCATAAAAAGAAAACGAGACATATTCCAACACCAGACAGAAATTACCATCCAGTAAGTGTAAATATTTTGTCCACAGCAAACCGGATTGCTGCTGCCGACTGGTCGTTTTCATCAAATGTGCATATTTGCTGCCTGAATAGCTTTCAAGTTGAGATTGACGCCTAATGAAAAACTGCTGCGGTACAATAACTTCCGTGAGGAAAATATGTATCATCTCCTCTTCTAACACTTAAAACTCATTATAATTAATCTGAGTGTGCACATAGCACACAACACTTTTGATGCCTAATTCAGATGTTGTGTAAATTCCAATATTTTTATGTACAAAAATCCCTTCAAAGTTAAAAGTTAGGTAAAGTCCCAACAATGTGGTGGAATTACCCTCTGCATTTGACCCAGCCACATGTTCACCCCATGGGAGGTGAGGGGGGCAGTGAGCAGCACCAGTGGCCACGCTCGGGAATGTCCCATTTTTATTGTCTTTAGTATGACTCGGCCAGGGTTTGAACTCACAACCTTCCAGTGTCAAGGCGGACACTAACCACAAGGCCACTGAGCAGGTGTGAGCATTACTGTCACTTTGTTCCGGGCTTGTGACCACAATACAATTTTTTTTTTTTTCACAAAATAGGACTTTTACAATTAAAATTAATTTAATTGTCAAGTTCTTCAGATTTTTCACAGCCGTGCCCAAACCTAAGAGGGCCAGTTGGACTCAGGAAGGACACAAAGGGACAACTCAATTCTCTTTCCTTGAGATTTATTGATGTTTGATTTAAAGCAATCAAATAAACTGGGTTATCGGTAAGGGTGTGGGGAAAAATGTATTCGAATTTGAATCGCGATTCTCACGTTGTGCGATTCAGAATCAATTCTCTTTTTTAAAAAATCTTTTTTTTTTTTTTTTTTAATCAATCCAACTAAACAATACACAGCAATACCATAACAATGCAATCCAATTCCAAAACCAAACATGACCCACCAACACTCAGAACTGCAATAAACAGAGCAATTGAGAGAAGACACAAACACGACACAGAACAAACCAAAAGTAGTGAAACAAAAATTTATATCAACAAAAGTATAAATATTAGTTATAAATGCAGCAAAGCAGTGGTTAACAATCCCTCATTGACATTATCATTAAACATTTATAAAAATAAAAAAAACAACAATAGTGTCACAGTGGCTTACACTTGCATCACATCTCATAAGCTTGACAACACACTGTGTCCAATATTTTCACAAAGATAAAATAAGTCATATTTTTGGTTCGTTTAATAGTTAAAACAAATTTACATTATTGCAATCAGTTGATAAAACATTGTCCTTTAACAATTATAAAAACCTTTTTTTAAAAATCTACTACTCTGCTTGCATATCAGCAGACTGGGGTAGATCCTGCTGAAATCCTATGTATTGAATGAATAGAATATCCTTTTAAATCGGAAAAAAAATCATATTTGAATCGAGAATCGTGTTGAATTAATTTTTTTTTATTTTGAATCAAATCATGACCCCAAGAATCGATATTGAATCGAATTGTTTTTACACCCAAAGATTCGCAGCCCTAGTTATCGGTGTAAATGAATGGATGAACCGAATGAATAATTGAATAGTCAGTAGTTAAATAGTAGAATAGTTGAATTGTAAAATAGTAGAATAGTTGATTAGCTTAACCAAACAGGAAAAAAGACATTAGTGTTTCATAAACATACATCATAATACATGCTTAGCTTTCCTTTAAATCAATACAACAAAAATTAATTTCCGCTGATAGGGCCTAGGTTTAAGAATAAACTTAAAGGGGAACATTATCACCAGACCTATGAAAGCGTCAATATATACCTTGATGGTGCAGAAAAAAAGACCATATATTTTTTTAACCGATTTCCAAACTCAAAATGGGTGAATTTTGGCTAATTTAACGCCTTTCGGTTTGTCGCTATAGAGGCGATGATGTCAGAATGTGATGTCGCCGAGGTAATACAGCCGCCATTTTCATTTTCAACACATTGTAAACATTGGGTCTCAGCTCTGTTATTTTCCGTTTTTTCAACTATTTTTTGGAACCTTGGAGAAATCATGCTTCGTCGGTGTGTTGTCGGAGGGTGTAACAACACTAACAGGGAGGGATTCAAGTTGCACCACTGCCACGAAGATGCGAAAGTGTCTGCCGCCAGACCCCCATTGAATGGGCCAGAGTGTCTCCACATTTTACCGGCGATGACAGACATGGCACAGAGATGTATGGATAACCTGCAGATGCATTTGCAACGATAAAGTCAACAAAATCACAAAGGTGAGTTTTGTTGATGTTGACCTATGTGCTAATCAGACATATTTGGTCGCGGCGTGACTGACTGCCAGCTCATCGATGCTAACATGCTACGCTAATCGACGCTAACATGCTATTTACCCGCGGTGCTAAAGCAGACATGGCACAGAGATTTATGGATAACCTGCAGATGCATTTGCAACGATAAAGTCAACGAAATCACAAAGGTGAGTTTTGTTGATGTTGACTGCCAGCTAATCGATACTAACATGCTATGCTAATTGATGCTAACATGCTATTTACCGGCGGTGCTAAAGCAGACATGGCATAGAGATGTATGGATAACCTGCAGATGCATTTGCAACTATATTACGTTTCCTTCCGCCCACATTTAATGCGAAAAAAATACCAATCGACGGATTTAAGTTGCTCCAGTGTCACAAGATGCGAAAGTCCTGATCGTTTGGTCCGCACATTTTACCGGCGATGCTAACGCAGCTATTCGGCCATGCTATGGCTATGAATAGCATCAATAGCTACTCGCTCAATAGCTTCAGTTTCTTCTTCAATACTTTCATACTCCAACCATCCGTTTCAAAACATGCGTAATCTGTTGAATCGCTTAAGCCGCTGAAATCCGAGTCTGAATCCGAGCTAATGTCACTATATCTTACTGTGGTATTTGCAATTGTTTGTTTACATTGGCAGCACTGTATGACGTCACAGGGAAATGGTTAGTCGCATCGCAAATAGCGAAAATCAAGCACTTTAAAGCTTATTTTAGGGATATTCCGAGACCGGTAAAATTTTTGAAAAATAATTCAAAAAATACTACCAGCCACTGGGAACTGATTTTAATTGTTTTCAACCCTTTTGAAATTGTGATAATGTTCCCCTTTAAACATTTCCAACAATATGAATCAAATTAAATTTAAACAATCCATCCTAATTATAAGAATAAACTCAAGCATCGCTGATAACTTTTTAAATTTACTTTCAGTCAACTTAAACAATTTGTAACCATCAGTGAATTTATCTTCTTGAAACATTTTCCCCAATGAAATTATTTTTCTTTAAACATTCCCCTCAGTCCAAACAAGCACTTCTTTCCTTCGGTTTTTCTCACCAGTTGCGTCTTCTGAGTCCACACAGAAGACGTCGTCCTTCCTCTGAGCAGCATGTCAAAAAGGGGTGACTGAGCAGGTGAACAGGTGAACTCAATCAAGCCAATTTGTTGGAAGCAGGGGGAGATGTTCAGCCCTCAGCTCTCACTGTTGCCCCTTCAGGCCTGGAGTGTGCTCTGCAAATCAGTGCTGTTTGTGCTGCTCTGTACTTTGACTTGACAGCAATAACTGAATATCTTTAATAAAGAATAAATGAAGTCTTAGATCCGAGGTGTCCAAAGTGTCTTTTTTTTGTCCCTCAACACATTCTAAATACTTTCTATTATATACATGTCCCAATTGGAAAATTACACAAAAAAAGTAAAAAAAAA
Source organism: Nerophis ophidion (assembly GCF_033978795.1). NCBI lineage: Eukaryota > Metazoa > Chordata > Actinopteri > Syngnathiformes > Syngnathidae > Nerophis > Nerophis ophidion. The sequence goes on along the minus strand of NC_084615.1, from coordinate 56,100,787 downwards.
ACTAAATTTTTTTTTTGTCCAATTACCTTCCAAAAATTACCTAAAAACCCAAATGATAGACAAACTGTGCATCTTACTGTATAAAGTGGTACCAGTACCGGTACCAAAATGATTTCGATACTTTTCGGTACTTTTCTAAATGAAGGGGACCCCAAAAAAATTGCATTATTGGCTTTATTTTAACAAGACATTTTAGGGTACATTAAACATTTTTTTCTTATTGCAAGTTTGTCTTGAATAAAATACTGAACATACAAGACAACTTGTCTTTTATTAGTAAGCAAGCAAAGAAAGGCTTCTAATTTAGATGCTGATGTATGCAGTAACATATTGTGTCATTTCTCATTTTATTATTTTGTCAACATTATTAAGGAAAAGTGGTAGAAAAAGAATTATTAATTTACTTGTTCAATTACTGTTAATATCTGCTTACTTTGTCTCTTAACATGTTCAATCTACACTTCTTTTAAATGTTCTAATCACTTATTCTTCTGTTGTTTGGATGCTTTACAATAGTTTTGGATAATACCACAAATGTGGGTACAGTCGTTACAGGATCATACATTGGTCATATTCAAAGTCCTCATGGGTCCAGGGAGATATTTCCTGAGTTTATAAACATAAAATACATTTTAAAAAATGAAAATAGAAGTTGTGATGCTAAAAAATATTGACGTAATCATTGTAGTATCGACTAGATAAGCTCCTGAACTTGAGATCACTACAGTAGATGCTCAATTCCTATTCAAAACTGACCCGAAAACCCAAATGGTGGACAAACTGAGCATCTTACTGTATACAGTGGAGTCATTATTTACAAAGCCCTCTTTTTTTTGCAAACTTTTCAATTTACACATTTTTGAATTAGATTGCTGCGATGAGATAGCGACTTGTCCAGGGTGTACCCCGCCTTCCGCTCGATTGTAGCTGAGATAGGCACCAGCGCCCCCGTGACCCCAAAGGGATTAAGCAGTAGATAATGGATGGATGGATGAATTAGATTGAGACAAACAGGCGATGACATACGTACAAATCATGTTTCTGTGTACAAACGCTTTATCTATTCATTTTGTGCTCCACCGGCAGGCATTTCGTTGAGGCAGAGCCTTCCATGTCACTTGCTGCGCAACACAATCGTCACTTCTCAGTGCTTCAGTGTGTGTACTTTTTCTGTGGTTTTTCACCTTTTGAAAAGAGTTGTCCATTTTGCTAACGCAATTTGAGTCCAGAAAAGACAAAAGAGCGTGGAAAGAAGAAGGGAAGTACTGCAACCAGGAGCAATTACCAGGAGCACATCAATGGCTCTCACAAGTACGGAAGAATCAACAAAGCAGGTTTTGTACCACAGCATTTTTAATTGTGATGAGACCGGACTTTAAAAAAAAAAAACAAGCCTAAAGCCTGGTGCATTGAGTTTGGGTTTATTTCGAACATGCATGCATACAACATGATACAGCACAATTTCCAGTTTCCATTTTCAACATGATTGAAAACAAGTAGGAAGAAGCAGAGCTTATTTAATCCTACCCCTTTTTGATTGGTTAGCTTTTGCCATGGAGGCCCCTGAACACATGAAGACTTGTTAAATTTTCTTGCAAGATATGTGAGTTAGTACAGTATGTAAGTTAGCTCTCTTGTTCGAGTCACACATTAAGAGTGTTGTTCTCATTGGGTTGAGTTTTTTCTTGCCTTGATGTGGGATCAGAGCCACAGATATCTTTGTGGTTTTTGCAGCCCTTTGAGGTTTTGATGCATCTATGATTAAATAAACTTTGATTGATGGATTGATCATATTGAGTGTGCCAAAGCCCTCATATAGTTTAATATGTGGTATAGTGAGATGTTTTATATCTCCAGGGGGTTAGGCCAGGCAAGTTTATTTCAGATTCTAATTTGCACGCAAGGCAATTCAAAATACTTTACATGTGAATACAATTACCTAAAAAGCAAAGAAAATCCGAATTAAAAATAAAATCTTCTTAAAAATAAGCATGAATTATTCTAATTAGATTTTTGATTTTGTGCCCCTCCCAAAAAATCTCCCGGGGTAACCATTCTCCCGAATTTCTCCCGATTTCCACCTGGACAACAATATTGGGGCCGTAAGGCACTGCCTTTAGCAATCTCTCTCACCTGAAAAGTGTTATATATGTTATTCATAGGTTTATCTATAACCCATAAAGTAGGCAGGCACAGAGCTCGTTCTCAGCATGTGTTTATTCCAGCCAGCATGTTAATACCCTGACACACAGCATCCGGATTCGCATCATGCATTACTTCAAAACTACGGCAAGTAGTAATGTCCAAAATCATAACAGAGACGAAGCAGAAGAACGAAGAAGAGCCATGGCGACGACGAGTAAGAAGAAGAAGAAGTAAGCTTGCAAGTTCCAAAATGATTGGAAAAAATAATTTATCTTCATCCAGTACAGCTCAAAGGGGAAGGGGTATGCTGCCTGCAAATTTTGTAGATCAGACTTCTCCATTGAACACGGTGGCCGAACAGATATACTCATTCATGAACTGCTTATTTATATATATATATGTATATAGATATATATATGTAAGAAATAGTTGAAAATATATACATCCCCCCACACCCCCAATCTCCCGAATTCGGAGGTCTCAAGGTTAGCAAGTATGACATTCCATACATATACATACTACAGATTAACATTAGCAATTTTACATGGCGATTTCAACACCTTAAAAATTGGCAATGAAAACTTCCACTAAGATGCAGGTTACAATTAAACAGCTAGTGTGTAATAAGCACAATCCAATCCACAGTCCAATACATCCCCTCACTTCATCCCTACATTTTGCACGTTCCCGTGAGAGTATCCCAATGACTCTTTGCATATACTGTATAAAGGCAGTGGGGGGAACGACAGGTAGCGGGTACTGATCTAGCTCTTCAGAGCGAGGGATTTCAGATGCTGACTCTTCTAGAGAAGGCCAAAGAAAAGTCCCCAATTTCTGCTTAAGTTATATAATATATTACATTTTAGTTTGTATCCTTGGCCAACTAGCCACGCTAGCCAAAGTCAAGCTAAAATACTGAAGAAAAGCTTGCAAGTGAAAACATTAACCTTACATACCTTCAGAAAATTCACAAGAGACAACAATCGTCGATGGCGGCTTCTTCTCCGTGTGGTTCTTCGTTTAGTCATGAACCGAAGCATGATGAATGATAAAAACAATCTCAGCCATTAACCGAATTGCTGCCGGGTATGCTGTGTAATGGTGAGACTTTTGATTGATTTATTTTGATTGATTGACTATAGGGTTGTACAGTACACCGCTACTAATAAAGTACCACTGTAAAAATTAATTAAAAGTTTTGTCATTATTTGATAAATACCAGTATGTTGCAGAGTCGAGCTGCATGAGTGTGTCGAAACGCACTCATAAAGGCGTATACAAGCAGAAACAGTGTAGAGAGGAAGAATGACAAAAAAACGGCAATTCTACTAGTTAATAAAGAGTGTGAGTGAGCATCTAATACAATGTCAATAAAGGTTTCTACTATATTCAAACATAATTGTAGATTAGGTAATCCATCCATACATCCATTTTCTACCGCTTATTCACTTTTTTTTGGGGTGGGGGGTGTCGCTGGCGCCTATGTTAGCTACTATCGGGCGGAAGGCGGGGTACATCCTGGACAAGTCACCACCTCATCGCAGGGCCAACACAGATAGACAACATTCACACTCACATTCACACACTATGGCCAATTTAGTGTTGCCAATCAACCTAGTATGTAAAATAATTGCAAACTGATCTTTGAGTGCAATAAGAAAAGCCCAGTGGGTTTAATGCGTTTTAATTTTGATTCTAAAATTGTTCTTTAAATGCAATAAACATTTTAGTACTGGTACTGGTACCAAAATATTGGTATTGGGACAAGCAAACTGTGCAGTTACATAGCAGGTGGTGTTCCAAATAGCGAGGGAAGATTACATAGCTCTAACCCTTGTTGCTAGGCCTTTACAGTACAAACACTTTATAGGATTCAATAAAAAATAAGTCTTAGTGGCAAAAACTACATCCTGACTACGACAACACATCGCAATCCATACACTACTGCCATCTATTGTCTTGGAATTGCAACTGCATGCTAAGTCTACATTATAATAATTGCAAGTGATACTCATAAGTGTAAGATAACTAAATATAACAACGGTAGAGAACAGTTATTATCAGCTCATGTTTAAATGTTAATTCAAAAATAGTTATTAAAACATGAACACACACACAGAAGTGTCAAAAACTGGTACCATTGAATACTGGCATCGATTCCTAGGTACCGGGATTTAGTACCGTATTGATCCAAATCTGAAAGGCAGTCATCTTAGTCACATAGGCAAAATAGTGTTGTAGTGTTATAAAAATGTTTGTCTCCAAAGTTTTGAACTGAAATTGGGGAGCAATGTGGTTTCATTCACGGGCTGAATTTGGGATGTCCGCCAGTTCATTAATGGACATTATTATGACAAAATTTAACCCAAAATATTGGAATGTTAAAAAGTTGATGCAGGTTATAAACAATAACAATAATCATTATTAAAATAATTACTGTAAATTGAAAAGCATAACAAGAAACCCGAGCAAAGGAACCACCAAGCTTGGTGTTCTACAAGTAGGATAGGATAGATCTTTATTGTCATTGCACAAGTACAAGGAAATTTCACTTTCAGCACAGTCCCGCTAAGAGGAGACAAACGTTACAGGGGGGGGGACAAGACGAGACCGCCAACGGATCAGCCAGGTAGTTACATTTTGCACCTGAAGACCATCTGTTTTGGAGCTACTGGCGGAGGCTCAGCTTTGGTGTTTTTGACTTCACCTCATTGACTTTAAGAACAGTTAAACCAAAAAAAAAAAGTCAGCTGGAAGCCATACACGCCACACTTGTCCATAACTTCCTTCTTTAGCAAAGTTGCAAAAGCTTCTTTCCTCCCCAAGCCACAAAGTAGTTAAGCAAAAAAAAATAATAATATGCTGCTTTGCTTCCTCAGGCATGAAAACAGCAAAAAAACTCACAGTTCTTTCTCCACACGGACCACATTTATGCAAGAAATGACAACTCTGCACTTTTCTCTGTCAGTTAAATTTACAATCACTTCTAGACAAACAGAATCTTAATGCACAGAACAAAGCTTTCAAGTGAATGTTTAGAATATGGATGATAAGATTGACGAAAAAAATGTATTGTCTTTTCTGTTCTGTGCAATTGAAGCTAATGAAAATCGTACTAATAAGCAGAGAATGTTAATGACGTCATGTCTGGCTCATTAAATATGCATGGTGGTCAAGCAGTGTATGTTCTCAATGGGTACTAGGCGTCATTTAGCCTTTCTCAAAGTAAAGTTCCCTATGCTTGCGTTGTTTTTGGCTGTATGAATCGTTGAAATCGCGAAAAGGATAAACGTTTATTCAGACTTCCTTGAGAGGTAATCAAGAAGGGCGGAATCTTGCAAGATTTTATGAAAGACAGCACAAAAGAGACCTGCTCGACGACCCTGTGGTTAGAGTGTCAGCCCTGAGATCGGTAGGTCGTTAGTTCAAACCCTGTTCATACCAAAGACTATAAAAATCAGACCGTTTACCTTCCATGCTTGGCACTCAGCATCAAGGGTTGGAATTGGGGGTTAAATCACCATAATGATTTCCGAGCGCGGCCACCGCTGCTGCTCACTGCTCCCCTCACCTCCTAGGAGGTGGAACAAGGGGATGGGTCAAATGCAGAGGGTAATTTCACCACACCTTGTGTGTGTGTGTGACTATCAGTGGCATTTTTACTTTAACACACTTCAGTACAAGGGAGTAGAGTGGAAGAACGCTCGTGTTTGCAATGATGACTTTGTTGAAGGTTTGTTTGATATATTTTTAATATACCTTACTGGTTTAGTATTTCCTGTTGAAGTATTTTTTTGATATTATTTGTATTTTATTTTTCAACAAAGTCAGTGTCAATGAAACTTTGTCAGGAAAGGTACTTTTAAGTCTTCCCTTTTGTTTATTTTGTACACATATGTGTCAGAGTACTATTGACAACAGGGCAAAAATCAAATATGGTGATGATTCAGTAACAGTTAGTTTGTTAAACAATATGCAGTCATGGGTGTCGAGCTGTCAGATGCTAATTTGTAGACATGGACGTGTCCTCGCAAGACACTGAATCATCAAATGCAACCTTCCCCGAGCAATAACGATGCATGATATTTATCCGGGAGAGTCTTGAGACCAATCTTCTTGACCCAGCCACACGCAAAAAAGTTGTAGAACTCCATGCTTTTCCACGGGTCCATCTGTTTGTAGTGTAAAATGATGTCTGGAAGCCCAAGATAGTTTCATATGTCTGGGAACTCAGCAGACGGATACTTCTTGAAATGACTCGACAAATCCTTTTTTGATAAAGTATACGGATCCATTCCATTGCACAGTTGGATTTGTTTGCCTCGCATTTGCTTTTAGCAGGAAGATCTACGCCCTATGTGTACTCAGTTTGCACGCTGCTTGCTGCTGCACATCAGTCATCTTGGCTTGGTTGACCACCGCTTTATTTTATTTCCAGGAAGAAATCAAGTGTCGGAGTTCAGGCAATAGCAAAGAATCCTTTGAAATAGTCCTGAATCCAGGCAGTGATCCAAATAACCACCAAATCTAATCACTTATTCTACCAACGTTTTGAAGTACTGTATGTTGTTAACTAACAAATTATGTTGCTAACTAACTAAAAAAGTAATCTAATTTTTTCAGGCATCCTGCTTCACGAACCTTCACAACCTTGCAGCCTCAACCTTTTTTGAATCTCTCCAACCAAGAGGTGTGTCCTGATAATAGTCTGTAACGATATCAGTAGAAATCATAGATACTTGTATTATTTTGTTGCAGAGAATGTTAGAAGAGGTTTGATCAAGTGAAATTAGTCAAACAGTGATCAATGGTAGCTATGAGAAACACAATCCGTTTGGAATGGACTTATGTTATGTCTTTAAGTAGAAATGGGGTGGTAGTTGTTTTTGGCGACCCCAAGTGGTAACAATAAATCATGAAGTTAAACTCATGACACTGTAGGTTGAAGGATGCGGACACGTCTGTTACTGGATACTTTCTAATACACTTCTGCATTTGGAGACTTTGAAGTAATATCAAACTTTAATTATTTGATATGTATTTATATTGACAAATGTGCTGTTTTAGACTGCAATATTATTCAACTAAGGACAGTTGTTACATATGTCTAGCGTGTGTGCTTAGCTGTTGTGTAGCTGCTAGCTCCTAGTAAGCTATAACCATGTTTACCACTTTTTAAATGACTTGACTAAAATACAAGAAAATACCAACCTAGTGTGTTTATTAAGAGGACATTTAGATGTTAACTGGCTGTCCAACTTTGAACAAGTAAACACACTACAGGACCTCCGTATTGTATTAGAAAGTATCCAGTAACAAATGAGTCCGCATCATTCAACTTACTAACGAAATGACTTATTGTGACCACTTGGTGCCAAATAAAGAAATTACCACTTCACTTCACAGTATAAGTCCATTCCAAATGGTTAATAATAAATAGGTTATTGTTTTTTTATACTTACCCTTATTCTATGTTTGAAAAATTTCAGTTGATCAAACCTTTTCTAATATTCCACGCTACATAATAATAAAAACATATCGTATGAAAAGTACTGATATCGCATTGCATTAATGTAAGTATCGGCCAATACTTAAGGTTTCAATATCGGTATTGTATTGGAAGTGAAAAGGTTGTCTCGGGACACACTTAATAGTGACAGTTATCCGGATCAGCTCCAAAATGTCATCACTTGTTCTTTTTTCCATTTTTTTATGTTTCCTGAAAATGTCATCCAAATCTGCTCGTAACTTTGTGAAATATGTTGGTAACAAACACACAGACAAATCCCAGCAATCACATAACCTCCAGATGGTGGTAATAAGTCACTTCAACTATAGTGTGACAGGAATTCAAGCCTTCTACTGTAGTTTGAAGTAGTATTACAGTAGTATTGTGACAGTGGTTCAGTATTTTATGGCTGTTAGCTTCTCTTTCTCTCTCAACAGCTTGATGTCATTACCATCAAACCACACTTTGATTTATGTCCCAGCTGTGTGTGTGCGTGCGTGCGCGTGCATGTGTGTGTGCAAGTGCGTGCGCGTGTGTGCGTGCGTGTGTGTGTGTGTGTTAATGTGTGTGTGTGTGTGTACAAGTGCATGCGCGTGTCTGTGTGTGTGTGTGAGTGTACTCCTTCTGTTCATACAACAACACTAACACACACATTCCTTTAATCTTGTGGTCTCAGCAGAGTCTTAAAGTGCAACAAATTCTATTGGTGGAACTTTACAGTTAAGCCTTAAAAAAGTCAGTGGTATAAACTATGAGCCTTAAGAACAGTCGTATAAAGCACACCCTCTGAAACAAGGATGGAATGAATCTAGTAAAGAATGTGTGCAGAAGCAGAAAAAAAAAAATAATGGCTTGCTGGGGAAGAGTTCAATAGTTCATAAACATCATGATACAGAAAGTCAGGAAGCAAAGAACTGAAGACGACAATTCTAATTAATTAAAAAAAAAAAATATGAAAAAACTCCAGCAAAAAGGGCCACTGGAGTGGAGCAATGCGGCCACACACACACACACACACACACACACACACACACACACACACACACACACACACACACACAAACACGCAAAGACAGTCTTAAACTTAGACAAACTTTAATGATCCACAAGTGAAATTGTTCCACACAGTAGCTCAGTTACAATGATGGAAAAGATGGAAAGGACAATGCAGGTATAAATTAGACTAAAAGCAATATAAAATATAACATATATAAGTAATATTTAAATAATATATGTACAGTATAGCATATATACTGATATATTATATGTTTATATCATAACATTTACCATGTACAATATTACAGTATATGAAACAGCTGCAGCATAAAATAGAGAGTAAATCCAGCAGAAAATAAACATTATAAACAAAGAGAAGTAGCTAATATAGAAGGTGTCAGGTAATAGACATCATCTACTGCTGTATGGCGAGTGATTATATATATACACGAGGCAGACGTTTAAAAAGTAAGTAAGAGTTGTGTTGGCCATCGAAAAGAACCAAATCTTACATAGAGTAGGTAAGATAGGATAAACTTTATTTATCCCACAATGGAGAAATCAAGTGGTTGCACTGCAGATAAAAAACTGCACAAAACATAAGGTACGAAAAACACATAAAAGCAAGAAGGGAAGCGTTAAAGAACGCAAAGGACATAAAAGACAAAAGGAGTACACAGCTGATTTAATCAGCTGCCACTACAAAAGTAAAACAACCAAATAACACGAACATAGCAAAACATAAGGCATATTGTGCACAAGCAGACAACAAAACAAAACAACAAAACCATTTTTACACCCACATACAGCACGGTGGCCGCTGCAGTGCTCCACGCCATCATCTGCTGGGGTGGGGGTAGCACGACCAAAGACAGGATCAGACCCGACAAAGCAACCAAGAAACCTGACTTCGTCCGAGGCAGCCCACTAGCGCTCAGCAATGTCAAGTCCGCACGGATGATCGAGAATCTGTCCAGGAAGGCTGAAGTGTCTGATGCATGTTCGTTCAGCCAGGACTCAATGAAGCCCGTCCATCCTACGCTCAATGCTAGCTCCACAGCCATGTCTCTTCCTCGGGTCTCTCCATGCAAATGGCGGTGTGGCAGAGATCCAGCAGTTGGTCTCCGGAGCAAACATGGCCATGGCCAAATGACACCCCAGAGGCAGATCCAAAAGTGACGAAATAGCGCAGCAGTTGTCATAAAAGGACCACCCCTTGTTGCGCTGTCCCGAAAGGGCCTGTTGTGCTTAACAGAGAGTAAATGGGACAATGAAAAAAGAGGATTACCTCAAAATTCTTCAGGACAACCTAAAATCATCAGCCCGGAGGTTGGGTCCTGGGTGCAGTTGTTAAATGTTCCAACAGGACAATGACCCCAAACACATGGCAAAAGTGATAAAAAATGGCTAAATCAGGCTAAAATTAAAGTTTCAGAATGGCCTTCCCAAAGTCCTGACTTAAACGTGTGGACAATGCTGAAGAGACAAGTACACGTCAAAAAACCAACACATTTAGCTGAACTGCACCAATTCTGTCAAGAGGAGTGGTCAAAAACTCAACCAGAAGATTGTTGATGGCTACAAAAAGCGCCATATTGCAGTGAAACTTACCAAGGGACATGCAACCAAATATTAAGATTGTTGTATGTATACTTTTGACCCAGCAGATTTGGTCACATTTTCAGTAGACCCATAATAAATTCATAAAAGAAACAAAGTTCATGAATGTTTTTTTATGACCAACAACTTTGTGCTCCAATTACTCTATTACAAAAAAATAAAAGTTGTATAAATGATTGGAAACTCAAGACAGCCATGACATTATTTTCTTTACAAGTGACCATGACTGTATGTGTGGCCTAAACTTTTAAAAAGGGGAACATTATAACAATATCTGAAGGGTTAAAACCAATAAAAATCAGTTCCCAGTGACTTATTTTATTTTTCGAAGTTTTTCTCAAAATTTTACCCATCACACAATATCCCGAAAAACGGCTTCAAAGTGCCTGATTTTCACGATCGGTATACCCACCCGTCCATTATCCTGTGACGTCACAGCTTAAAACCACCATAAACAAACATGGTTAATAGCACAGAAAGGTATAGCGATATTAGCTCGGATTCAGACTCGGATTCCAGCGGCGTAAGCGATTCAACAGATTACGCATGTATTGAAATTGATGGTTGTAGTGTGGAGGCAGGTAGCGAAAACGAAACTGAAGAACAAACTGAAGCTATTGAGCCATATCACAACAGACAGCGGCACGGGAGGTAGCGAGGACGAATTCGGCGATCGCCTTCCAACCAACGATTGGTATGTGTTTGTTTGGCATTAAATGTGGGTGGAGGGAAAGGCTGGATGCAAATATAGCTACAAATGAGACATAATGATGCAATATGTACATACAGCTAGCCTAAATAGCATGTTGGAATCGATTAAAAGGGGTGGGGGGGTCGCACTAAGATACAACGAAAACTTTAACCTTAGTCCTAACATAAATAATAAATATAAATCGTTTGAGGTGCTTACTATGAGGTCTGTCACACCGCTGCCTCTACACCTGGCTGTTATCTACCGCCCCCCAGGGCCCTATTTGGACTTTATGAATGAATTCTCAGAGTTCGTTGCTGATCTAGTGACGCACGCCGATAACATAATCATAATGGGGGACTTTAATATCCATATGAATACCCCATCGGACCCACCGTGCGTAGCGCTCCAGACTATAATTGATAGCTGTGGTCTTACACAAATAATAAATGAACCCACGTATCGCAACGGTAAAACGATAGACCTAGTGCTTGTCAGGGGTATCACCGTTTCTAAAGTTACGATACTCCCGTATACTAAAGTATTGTCCGATCATTACCTTATAAATTTCGAGGTTCAGACGCATGTTCGTCAAACTAATAGTAATAATAACTGCTAGAGCAGCCGCAACATTAATACGGCCACAACGACAACTCTTGCTGACCTACTGCCCTCGGTAATGGCACCATTCCCAAAGTATGTGGGCTCTATTGATAACGTCACTAACAACTTTGACGACGCCCTGCGCGAAACCATTGATAACATAGCGCAGCTAAAGTTAAAAAAGGTTCCAAAAAAGCGTACCCCGTGGTTTACAGAAGAAACTAGAGCTCAGAAATTATTATGTAGAAAGCTGGAACGCAAATAACGCACGACTAAACTTGAGGTGCACCATCAAGCATGGAGTGATGTTTTAATAACTTATAAATGCATGCTTACCTTAGCTAAAGCTAAATATTACTCAAATCTCATCCACCGTAATAAAAACGATCCCAAATTTTTGTTTAGTACGGTAGCATCGCTAACCCAACAAGGGACCCCGTCCAGTAGCTCCACCCACTCAGCTGATGACTTTATGCAATTCTTTAGTAAGAAAATTGAAGTCATTAGAAAGGATAGTAAAGACAATGCGGCCCAGCTACAACTGGTTTCTATTAACACAGATACGACTGTATATACGGCGAATATTGCCCTCCAAAATAGTTTCTCCCGTTTTGATGAAATAACATTAGAGGAATTGTTACAACGTGTAAATGGAATAAAACAAACAACATGTTTACTTGACCCTCTTCCTGGGAAACTGATCAAGGAGCTCTTTGTATTATTAGGTCCATCAGTGCTAAATATTAAAAACTTATCACTTTCCTCGGGCACTGTTCCCCTAGCATTCAAAAAAGTGGTTATTCATCCTCTTCTTAAAAGACCTAACCTCGATCCTGACCTCATGGTAAACTAACGACCGGTGTCTCACCTTCCATTTATTTCAAAAATCCTCGAAAAAAATTGTTGCGGAGCAGTTAAATGAACACTTAGCGTCTAACAATCTATGTGAAACTTTTCAATCCGGTTTCAGGGCAAATCACTCCACGGAGACAGCCCTCGCAAAAATGACTAATGATCTATTGCTAACGATGGATTCTGATGCGTCATCTATGTTGCTGCTCCTCGATCTTAGCGCTGCTTTCGATACCGTCGATCATAATATTTTATTAGAACGTATCAAAACACGAATTGGTATGTCAGACTTAGCCCTGTCTTGGTTTAACTCTTATCTTACTGATAGGATGCAGTGCGTCTCCCATAACAATGTGACCTCGGACTACATTAAGGTAACATGTGGAGTTCCCCAGGGTTCGGTCCTTGGCCCTGCACTCTTCAGCATCTACATGCTGCCGCTAGGTGACATCATACGCAAATACGGTGTTAGCTTTCACTGTTATGCTGATGACACCCAACTCTACATGCCCCTAAAGCTGACCAACACGCCAGACTGTAGTCAGCTGGAGGCGTGTCTTAATGAAATTAAACAATGGATGTCCGCTAACTTTTTGCAACTCAACGCCAAAAAAACGGAAATGCTGATTATCGGTCCTGCTAGACACCGAACTCTATTTAATAATACAACTCTAACATTTGACAACCAAACAATTAAACAAGGCGACACGGTAACGAATCTGGGTATTATCTTCGACCCAACTCTCTTCTTTGAGTCAGACATTAAAAGCGTTACTAAAACGGCCTTCTTTCATCTCCGTAATATCGCTAAAATTCGCTCCATTCCGTCCACTAAAGACGCTGAGATCATTATCCATGCGTTTGTTACGTCTCGCCTCGATTACTGTAACGTATTATTTTCGGGTCTCCCCATGCCTACCATTAAAAGATTACAGTTGGTACAAAATGCGGCTGCTAGACTTTTGACAAGAACAAGAAAGTTTGATCACATTACGCCTGTACTGGCTCACCTGCACTGGCTTCCTGTGCACTTAAGATGTGACTTTAAGGTTTTACTACTTACGTATAAAATACTACACGGTCTAGCTCCATCCTATCTTACCGATTGTATTGTACCATATGTTCCGGCTAGAAATCTGCGTTCAAAGGACTCCGGCTTATTAGTGATTCCCAAAGCCCAAAAAAAGTCTGCGGGCTATAGAGCGTTTTCATTTCGGGCTCCAGTACTCTGGAATGCCCTCCCGGTAACAGTTCGAGATGCCACCTCAGTAGAAGCATTTAAGTCTCACCTTAAAACTCATTTGTATACTCTAGCCTTTAAATAGACTCCCTTTTTAGACCAGTTGATCTGCCGTTTCTTTTCTTTTTTCTCCTATGTCCCACTCTCCCTTGTGGAGGGGATCCGGTCCGATCCGGTGGCCATGTACTGCTTGCCTGTGTATCGGCTGGGGACATCTCTGCGCTGCTGATCCGCCTCCGCTTGGGATGTTTTCCTGCTGGCTCCGCTGTGAACGTTACTCTCGCTGCTGTGTCGTATCCGCTTTGGACTGGCATCTCGCGACTGTGTGGATCCATTATGGATTGAACTTTCACAGTATCATGTTAGACCCGCTCGACATCCATTGCTTTCCTCCTCTCCAAGGTTCTCATAGTCATCATTATCACCGACGTCCCACTGGGTGTTAGTTTTCCTTGCCCTTATGTGGGCCTACCGAGGATGTGGTAGTGGTTTGTGTTGTGGTTTGTGCAGCCCTTTGAGACACTAGTGATTTAGGGCTATATAAGTAAACATTGATTGATTGATTGATTGATTGATTGATTAGCTTGCAGTCATGCCGTGACCAAATATGTTTGATTAGCACACTCCACATAAGTCAATAACATCAACAAAACTCACCTTTGTGCATTCATGCACAATGTTATAAGTTTGGTGGACAAAATGAGACAGAAAAGAAAGTTGCATAAATCACGTCTTAGCCAAGACATCCAGGGTGTTTACCTTGCTCGTCTGCGGGAACAGACTTTCGTCATCTGCGGGAGACTTGCCGTGCTCCCGAGGTACATCGTCCCTGAATAGCTCATGCACTCAAGCAGGATCTGTGGTGGTCTATTTTCCAATATTGCAGATTTCTTTGACTTAATCGTTGGAAATGCATCTGCTTGAGTGTCGCAGGATATCCACACATTCTTGCCATCTCTGTCGTAGCATAGCTGTCGTCGGTACAGTGTGCAGAACAAACGAGGGACTTTCGCATCTTTTGGCCACTGGTGCAACTTGAATCCGTCTCTGTTCGTGTTGTTACACCCTCCGACAACACACCGACGAGGCATAATGTCTCCAAGGTACGGAAAACAGTCGAAAAAACGGAAAATAACAGCTGATTTGACTTGGTGGGTGTAATAAGATTGAGCAAATGGCGGCTTGCTTCATGTTGTGACGTCACGGGTGAAAGGTCATCGCTTGACAGGCTATCAAATGAAAGGCGTTTAAATCGCCAAATTCACCCTTTTAGAGTTCGTAAATCGGTTAAAAAAACAAATGGTCTTTTTTCTGCAACATCAAGGTATAGATTGACGCTTACATAGGTCTGGTGATAATGTTCCCCTTTAAGAATAGCTGAAAAGCATGTATCTGGAAAGCTACCATGCTAATGTTGGCATGTTAAAGTTGGACAGTAGAGATGCGCGGTTTGGGGTCTCATCCGCGGAGTCCTCGGATAAACCGCGGGTCGGGCGGGTGACATGACGAAAAAATTTATTTTAATTCGATTCAGGCGGGTAGCGGTTGAACCACCCGGAAATATTTGATATACATGAGTCTAGGATCGGTATCCTTTGCCATTCAAAGAGCCATTTAAGACCCGTGTCATAAAGCGAAGAAGACAATAGGAGACGCTAATATTCTCTTAAATGACTGCCGGCAGTTACCCAGATAATAAGTATTAGGGTGTGCTATGAAGCCATTGGCTTTATCGCCTTCTACAACATGTACGACCTGCTTGTCAGTCCAGCATCATGTTGTGCGTGGCTTCCGCAGCAACATGCACACGACTGGAAGGCATACTGGGTGACACAGAGTACACTAATGGTTGTGATATAAACAATCTTAACACTCTTAGTTATATGCACCACGCTGTGAAGCCACACAATACAAGATTGACAAACACATTTCTGGAGAACATCCTCACAGTAACACAACATAAACGCAACACAACAAATACCCAGAATCCTTTGTATCCGTGACAAAGCATGACTATTTTATACACCCCGCTAGCAGCAAACCCCCCCCCCCCCACCCCAACCCAGCCACCCCCACGGGTGGCCGGGGTTGGGGGCGCGGGGATGTAAAATATATTCAGGTAGTGTCATGGATACAAAGGATTCTGGGTATTTGTTGTGTTGCATTTATGTTGTCTTACTGTGAGGATGTTCTCCAGAAATGTGTTTGTCAATCTTGTTTGGTGTGGCTTCACAGCGTGGCACTTATTAGTAAGTGTTAAAGTTGTTTATATCACAACCATCAGTGTACTCTGTATCACCCAGTATGCCTTTCAATCTTGTACGTGTGATTGCGGAAGCTGCACACAACATGTTGCCGGACTAACATTCGGCTCGTACATGATGTTGAAGGTGTCAAAGGCAATGGCTTCACAGCACGCCCATATTCTTGTCATCAGGATGAACGCTATTGGATAGTCGCGAGAACGTTAACGGCTCCAATTGTCTTCATTACTCTGTGAAACGTGTTTAAATAGCTCTGTGAGTGGTAAAGGCGGCTGACCTCTGATGTATTTCAGCGGGCAGTTAGCGGGCGGGTACGGTTCTGATAAAATGTTGGTTCGGGTGGACGGCGGGTGGATGACGACTTTGGTGATGCGGTTGCGGATGATGTAATTGCATATCTGCGCACAGTGTTTGCACAAAAAAACCTAAAAACATTGTTTTGTTTTGGTGTTTTCAACAACAAGTTGGGGGATATGCTGACTAATGTGTAGTGTACATGGTATGAACTATTTGCATTAGTATGTCCCATTTGTAGAAATTAGATCTATTATTGAATTCGGCATTTATCGTTTAAAGTGGTGTTGTTGTCGCTGGGTGTGTTTGACACAAAGCGACATGAGGTCGGCGCCTGGAGCCATCTCGTGACGGCTGTGCAGTCAGTGGGTCAGCTTGTGTTGTTGTGTGCCGAGGGGGAGGAGCTCATGTCAGTGAAAGTAGCAGACGGGCTAAGAGAAGCACAACAGATGCAGCAGGGGTCAAGGTATATTCAGGGTTCAAAGGTCGGCGTGTATGCAATATGCATGTGCGGCTAAGTGATGGCACAGATGCGATGATTAAGGCTCTCAGGATTTCAGCACACGGCTGAAAATATTATTGCACAAATATGAACATGCTCTGGTGAACTTAATCTACATGCATGAACAAATACATAAACACACTTTAGTAAACATGGTAGTCCTCTCTCAGACTTAGAATTAAATATTAATGTATGAAGAGAAAGTATTCAGCCATGCAGCTCACATGGAACATCAAATATGGTGATGCATTGTTATTAGTGCGGGTAAGAGTATATGTTAATTATTCCCTGGACCAAGAAAAGTATAGCAAATATTCATAAAACATTTGAGAAATCCATCCATTTTCTACCGCTTATTCCCTTTGGGGTTGCGGGGGGCGCTGTTGCCTATCTCAGCTACAATCGGGCCGAAGGCGGGGTTCACCCTGGACAAGTCGCCAACTCATCGCAGCCTTTGAGACATGTAAAAAAAATTTCAAAATGGCCATTTAGAATTATTTTACCGTTATAAAAACCCGACTGCTACCACAATGTACGCCTTTTCAACCCAAACATTAGCTCCTATGATTATGACAGTTCAATATTGCACAATTATTCATCCTTGAAAAGGAGTTGGAAGAGGCAAATCTCATCCAATACTAAACAAATCCTAGCAATTAGTGATATTATATTATTAAAGTTATTAATGTAATAATACTTATATGCACAATATTTGATATGTAGCTTATCTAGGAAAAGAAAATAACTGCGATTAAAAGATAAGTAAAATCCAAATTAAATAAAAATGCATGTTACCATGAATTGATTTATGTGGAGCCCGACTTAAACAAGTAAAAAAACTTATTCGGGTGTTACCATTTAGTGGTCAATTGTACGGAATATGCACTGTACTGTGCAATCTACTAATAGAAGTCTCAATTAACACGCCAAATAAGTGAAGTGAATTATATTTATATAGCGCTTTACATTGTGAAACCCAATATCTAAATTATATTTAAACCAGTGTGGGTGGCACCAGGTGGGTAAAATGTCTTGCTCACGGACACAACAGCAGTAACTTGGATGGCAGAAGCGGAGATCGAACCTTGAACCCTCAAGTTGCTGGCACGGCCACTCTACCAACCGAGCTATAACGCCCCAAATACCCAAAAAGCAATTAATCGGCCGAGTCATACCAAAAACTATAAAAATGGGACCCCTTACCTCCCTGCTTAGCACTCAGCATCAAGGGTTGGAATTGGGGCTTAAATCACCAAAATGATTCCCGAGCGCGGCCACCGCTGCTGCTCACTGCTCCCCTCACCTCCTAGGGGGTGGAACAAAGGAATGGGTCAAATGCAGAGGGTCATTTCACCACACTCGGTGTGTGTGTGTCTATCAGTGGTACTTTAACTTTGATTTTAAACAAGCAATACAAGATTTAGGAATTGACATACATATTGTGATAAATTTGAATAGCAATTGACATACATATTGTGATAAATTTGAATAGCAATTGACATACATATTATGATAAATACAAGATACAAAGGGTAATAACTATAATGCAAAACCAACTTGTCCTACCTATTGGTACCTGTTTTTGTGTATTTAGGATCTGCAAAAGTCCCAAAATAGTGAACTCAAACCATGGAGGCATGGCGTAGGTATTTTTAAAACAATCTAGCCTTCCTTTACACTTCCTACAAACGAGCCGTTTGGAATTTGCTCAATTTGGGACGTTTTTACCAAGTTGAAATCAGCAAATATCTCCTTATAGGGTAGAGATTTACCCGAAGAGCTTTGCGCTAGTCGGCCATTGTAGTCAATAAGTTCCTTCTTTTTTCCATCCTCTTGTTGTGGGGCAGACTGGCTCGTACATGCACGTGCATCCTCCCTCTGCTGTTGCCATTTCTAATACAAAGTATAGTTCTAACTTACATCTGTCACTATACTCCATTTGGAAACACTAGAAACTACAACATGGCTGGCAGGGAGAAGGCGCAGTCGAAGTGGAGGCACATTAATAAAACCACCCCCAAAACGGCTAATCTTAAAGAGTCGGTCAGAAAGAGGATTGAAGATGGTCTGTAAAACATAATTTATGCAACATTTTCATTACATGTTATGTAGGCCACAAGCAAGTGTTTTACATGTACAAAAATATCCTAATACGAAGCCTTGTTTTACATAAACACTGGATATTTACAAACTAATACATGACATGAATTTACCTGAGCATGCAGCATATAGATCATTAATATAATTCGCCCATGTGGTACAAGACAGACTATATAAATGTTTTAATGAAAAATGCATGTAATATAATGAAATAATCTATTGTCTGACTTTAGAGAAATGTTTAAACTTCAGTTTTGGTTGAATTGAGACTGAAAGAAGTGACATGAATGAACGATTGATAAGTTATTTGAATTATGTTTGTAAAACATTTAAAAAATATGAATAAATACATTTGTGGTTTTCAAACTTTTACTGGCAGAGAAATCCAACTAATATTTTTTTTGTGTTACAAAAGTAGAACAATTCTCTTCAATTGCGCCTTTTCTCTTCACTTGTCATATATTTTAATCTTCAATTTTTCCACAGGCCAGGAGGCACGTCAATAATTCACTAGATGGCTTTCATATCCACTCAGAAATATCAAACATATTACGTTAGATTTGTTATCCTTGAAATATTGTCATTTGAATATTTCAGTAGTTCCGTGCAAGACGCTTCCTAATATTTTTTTAATATGATTTTCTTTCTAAGCCTTTTGTGTCTTTCAACGTTTCAAGATCCTGCAAAAATGTATAATTCATATTTTCATTTTGAATAAATTCCTTCATTTCTGTTCTTACTTTGTTTAAGTCATTTCTCCATCTCTACTTCTTTGCTACATAATTGTTTTTTATTATTGCCGGTATTATTATTGTTATTATACTGATGTGCTTTCTTGCAGTTCTTTCTGTCGCTGGCTGCTCTCTTGTTGCCTGTGGTGATTATGCTTATTTGCTGCAGAAGAGGATGTAGAGCCTGCACTTTTAATTGCCGAATTAACAATAATAGCTCTGCACTAATTGTAATTTTGCATTCAGCTTTCTGGAACAAGTGGATTATGAATATACATATCGTGTATGCATGCTGCTCTGGGCTAGTGCGCTTACAAGCCTGCAGGACAGAAAGAGTGCAGATGTCCACACAATTGTAAAACAATCACGAGATGTTGTTGCCAAAAGTTTTTTATTTAAACAATAAATAAAAAGGATTTTACAGTATCATACATTTTATTCAAAATGAAAAGTGACAAATATGAATACACTTAATCTATTTCAAACAATCTGTAGAAAAAGACATTCTTGTTTGAAGGATATACCGTATTTTTCGGACCATAGGGCGCACCGGATTCAAAGGTGCACTGCCGATGAGCAGGTCTATTCAGGTCTTTTTTCATATAAAAGGCGCACCGGATTATAAGGCGCATTAAAGGGGTCATATTATGATTTTTTTTCTAAATCTAAAACACTATCTTGTGGTCTACATAACATGTAATGGTGGTTCTTTGGTGAAAGTGTTGCATAGATTAAGTTTTACACACCATTTTCAAGTAGCTTTCTGACAGTCGCTTCAGGATACGCCGTTTTGTGGGCGGTCTTATTTACATGGCTCACCTTCGACAGCGTCTTCTCCTCGTCATCTTTGTTGTAGCGGTGTAGCGTGCAAGGACGGCAGTGGAAGAAGTGTCAAAAGATGGAGCTTACTGTTTTAATGACATTCAGACTTTACTTAAATCAATAACGGAGCAGCATCTTCTCATCCGTGGCTCAATAATGCAACAACGCTGGAAACGTGTCTTGTGAAAAAACGTCCGACCGGAACCCTCTAATAACATATAATAATAATAGCGCTTTGATAGCTAGTCTACTGATAGATATAAGTAAAAAACTTTATGCTACTTTCTATTAGAAATGACAACAGCAGAAGATGAATACCACATAAGAAGAACATAGAGAAAAAGAAGAAGCTTATGACTATGGTGTCCTCACGGACTACAATTGCATACGCGCGTAACATTTACAGGACTTATGCAGATCTCAAATACACATCAGTAGGTACCAGAAGGTAAGAAAAAGTTGGTTTTGCATAACATTGCGAAACAAAACGTTAGATAATATATGTGCTAATCGGTTCAATTTTGCGGTCCCTATACACCAGTCTTTCTCAAACAGTGGGACGGGCTCCCCTGAGGAGGCACGGTGCAATGTCGGGTGGGTGGGGGGATAAGGTTACAATGTTATGCAGAGGTATTGTCATAACAAAATTATCGACAAAAGCGCCCCCTGAGACGCCGAAGGGAATAAGCGGTTGAAAAAATGGATGGATGTACTCTTTTTAGTCATGGTGGAGATAATACTTGTATGTTTAATGCACCTACAATCCATCGAGCAGTGCGGCTTCATAGCTTACCGAAGTCGTACTACAACCATTTGTTCTATATTTTCTATATATATATTTTTTTGTTGTGTTCTTTGCCGCCATCATTTTGCAGTCCACACATATCTCTTAGGTATGACTGCCATCTACTGGTCACATCATTACACCATGTACCGAATATAACTACTTTGAGGTCAGTAAGCACAACCAGAATTATGCTGTACATTAGGCATAAAGACTGCAGATGATGTGGTCCTGATGGCTTCATCTGGCCAAGATCTTCAACTCTCACTGGATCTGTTCGCAGCCGAGTGTGAAGCGACTGGGATGAGAATCAGCACCACCAAGTCCGAGTCCATGGTTCTCGCCCGGAAAAGGGTGGACTGCCATCTCCGGGTTGGGGATGAGATCTTGCCCAACATGGAGGAGTTCAAGTACCTCAGAGTCTTGTTCACGAGTGAGGGAAGAGTGGATCGTGAGATTGATAGGCGGATCGGTGCGGCGTCTTCAGTAATGCGAACGCTGTATCGATCCGTTGTGGTGAAGAAGGAGCTGAGCCGTAAAGCAAGGCTCTCAATTTACTGGTCGATCTACGTTCCCATCCTCACCTATGATCATGAGTTTTGGGTCATGACTGAAAGGACAAGATCACGGGTACAAGCGGCCGAAATGAGCTTCCTCCGCCGGGTGGCGGGGCTCTCCCTTGGAGATAGGGTGAGAAGCTCTGCCTTCCGGGAGAAGCTCAAAGCAAAGCCACTGCTCCTCCATATCGAGAAGAACCAGATGAGGTGGTTCGGGCATCTGGTCAGGATGCCACACAAACGCCTCCCTACGGAGGTATTTCGGGCACGTCCGACCGGTTGGAGGCCACGGGAAAGACCCAGGACACGTTGGGAAGACTATCTCTACCGGCTGGCCCAGGGAACACCTCGGGATCCCCCGGGAAGAGCTAGACGAAGTGGCTGGGGAGAGGGAAGTCTGGGCATCCCTGCTTAGGCTGCTGCCCCCGCAACCCGACCTTGGATGAGTGGGAGAAGATGGATGGATGGATGGATGGATGGATGGAGTGATGGATGGATGGATGGATGGATGGATGGATGGATGGATGGATAGATGGATGGATGGATGGATGGATGGATGGATGGATGGGTGGATGGATTAGGCGCACCAGGTCATAAGGCGCACAGTTAATTTTTGAGAAAATGAAAGGATTTTTTTTTAGTTGGTTAACAGACAAAAATATTGCTGTATATTAAATTGTACAGTTGTCTCCATGGCCACATTGCACTTACAATATTGTGGCTTCATTATTACTGAAAGACATGGAGGAGTCATGGACCACCCTCAGGTACTTGAATTCGGTAACCAAATCAAGCTCCTCCCCCTCGAATGAGAAAGTTCATTGTTTGTCTTGTCTTGTTTGTCTGAAATCAGTTTTCAATCAATCAATCAATCAATCAATCAATCAATGTTTACTTATATAGCCCTGAATCACTAGTGTCTCAAAGGGCTGCACAAACCACAACACAAACCACTACGACATCCTCGGTAGGCCCACATAAGGGCAAGGAAAACTCACACCCAGTGGGACGTCGGTGACAATGATGACTATGAGAACCTTGGAGAGGACGAAAGCAATGGATGTCGAGCGGGTCTAACATGATACTGTGAAAGTTCAATCCATAGTGAATCCAACACAGCCGCGAGAGTCCAGTCCAAAGCAGATCAAACACAGGAGCGAGAGTCCCGTCCACAGCGGAGCCAGCAGGAAACCATCCCAAGCGGAGGCTGATCAGCAGCGCAGAGATGTCCCAAGCCGATACACAGGCAAGCGGTCCATCCTGGATCCCGATTCTGGACAGCCAGTACGTCATCCATGGCCATCGGACCGGACCCCCTCCACAAGGGAGAGTGGGACATAGCAGAAAAAGAAAAGAAGCAGTCTCTCAGAGTTGTGTATAGAGAGATTATTGACAACCGTGTTTCAAGCGATCTCCTCAATGATCGGTCAAAAGCACTCACGTTACGACAGGACGCCATGTTGCGTACCAGTTTGAAGCCTTTCTCTCTGGCACTCATCGAGGGTGGACGCTCCCCTTTCCTCTCCCTTATCTCTTGTTGAGATGTAACTGACGTTTTTCTTTTTATTGCGTCAATATATAGTTATTGACGTTCAGAAATTACCCAGCAGGCCTTAGTAGGTTGACGCTTTGATTTCGTGCACTTAAAAAAAAAAAAAAATCAACTTATTTTACTGAAGTAGTTCTGTTAAATTATAAACTTTTTTCATTAAATGAATCACCCTTTGAATTTGGATTAATCATTATTAATCACAGATTATTACTCCTTTACACAGTTAATTAAGACCGAAGTTCAATTTTATCTTTTGGAATTTTTTAACTGTGGCAAATGCAGGAAACACATTGTTGCTGTTCTTTACAGATATGTATTTAAAGACTGCCTACATTGGAAGGAATCACATTCACTTGTGCCTTAACAGTGCGCCCAAGAAGTGTCACTCAGAGTTGTGTATAGAGAGATTATTGACAACCAAAAAAAACAGTTATGGAGGGCGTTGTCATATGTGTCTCCCCAAACAAGTGGACATTTCAGCTTACATGAACTCAACGTCAAATTTGAGGAAGCACATCGTAACGTTAGTAGATATTTTGGCTGTCAGCGCGGGCTAATTTTAGTTCCGGTATACTTTATTAACGTACTGCAGCCTCATAGACAGACAGAGACACACACACTCACGCATGCATACAAACACCAATCAGAAGTGCACATGTGTTCTCAGGTGCAGCCCACACCTATCAGACTTTATGATTTGCGTAAAGGCTAACTTTGTGACAATGTGTCACTTCATTTCTGTTAGTTTTTCGTGTTTTTGTATTTACTTCCTGTTCAGTGCTCTTATTTTGTTGTATTTCCTTTTTTTATTCACGGAGCACTGTTTTTCTCTTTTCGTTGATTGGCAGCGGTTCACACCTGCTGTCAATCACACTAGTGTCTATTTATGTTTCACTCGAGCACTCCTCAGTGCTCGATGATAATATTATGTTGAGAACGTTTATCTACACGACTGCTTTATGTTTGCTTTAGTTATTTTCTTATGTGTATTAAATTCCTCTTACCTTCACTCAACTCTCCTGGATTCTTGCATACTCGGGGACACACAACAGCAGACATGCGAGTTCCCAACTCGCATGTCTTTAATACACATCGAGCCAGAAAGTGTCCTCGCGAGAATCCCTGTCGGCAATCCTCAGCCGACGTTCTGGACCGCACAATTCCTGGAGGACTCGAAGGCCAGGTTTGTGCGGTCCCAGCCAACAGACGCGGACCCTCTCCCCGCGGCAACACCACCGGCTTCGGCTCTCCGACCGGCGCGTCCCCCGCCGCCATCTTTCCTCTCGGCTCGACAGCTGGCTACGGCTCTCCAACCAGCATGTCCGCCACTTCCTGCATGCCTCGCGGCTCCCGCGGCAACGCTACCGGCTACGGCTCACCGACCGGCGCGTCCTCCGCCGCCATCCTTCCTGTCGGCAACGCTGCCGGCTACGGCTCACCGACCGGCGCGCCCGCCTCCTCCTTCACGTCTCGCGGCTCCTGCGGCTCCGTCGCCGACTGCGGCTCTCCGACCAGCACGTCCGCCGCCGCCATCCTTCCCGTCATCTGCTGAGCTGCTTCTCCCTGCTCCTACGCAGCTTCCAGCGGCTGCTCCCCGGCTGCTCTTTCTGCCAGCTCCCGCTCTCTTTTTTGGATCGCAGAGAGCTCCAGTGGAGCCAACAGTGAGGTCGCTTTTGTCCTCCTGCTGGGACTCGGCGCGGGACGTGTCTTCGTCCCTCTTCCTGGCCTCCTCCCGCCCGTCCCTGGTTTTCGCACCGGGGGACTCCGACGAGCAGGCATGTCTTCCCGCAAGTGTGGACGGCTTCTGGCAGCCGCCTAGTGGAGGGGGGCCCACAATACACCGCGGTGCAGCCAGGAACACACCGCTGTCATCTTCGCAAGCGTCTCCTTCCACGGAAACATCTACGTGCCTGGCGGGCTTTCGCACAGCTCCAACGCCGGTTCCACGCCTAGCCCCAACGGCGGCTCCACGCCTAGCCCCAACGGCGGCTCCACGCCTAGCCCCAACGCCGGCTCCAAGACACAAGTTCCAACGCCGGCTCCACGCCAAGTTCCAACGCCGGCTCCACGCCAAGTTCCAACGCCGGCTCCACGCCGAGCTCCAACGCCGCCAAGAGCAGCACCACGCCGGGCTTCGTCACCGCCGGCATCCGCTACTCCTCGGCCGGCATTTGCTGCTCCTCGCCCGGTGTCATCTGCCGCTTTCACGCCGCCGATGAAATCCACCACTTTCACGCCGCCGATGACATCCGCCGCTTTCACGCCACCGATGACATCCGCCGCTTTCACGCCGCCAATGACATCCGCCGCTTTCACGCCGCCGATGACATCCGCCGCTTTCACGCCGCCGATGACATCCGCCGCTTCCATGCCGCCGATGACATCTGCCACTTCCACGCCGTTGATGACGCCTGCCACTACTCGCGGCGGTGCAGCCGAGCACACGCCGCTGTCATCATCCACGCCATCATCATTGTTGTCATCGTCGCCGCCTGCTCCAACGCCGGCATATGCTGCTCCTCGGCCGGCATTTGCTTCTCCTCGCTCGGCGTCTTCATCTGCCGTTTTCACGCCGCGGATGAAGCCAGCAGTTTTTACGCCGCCGGTGACGCCTGCGGTTTCCACGCCGCCGGTTACGTCTTCTGCTTCCCGGCCTGCTTCAGCGCGCCCGCCTCTACATCGGCCGTGGATGTGGCCGTGCTCTGCGCACTCTCCTCTTTTTCGGCCATTGATTTGGCCGTTCCCTGGCCGCCCGCCTCGCCAGTTCCAGCGGCGCTATACGCGCCGCCGCCACCTGACTTTCCCTCGCTGGCTGCGGGGACACGAGGTTTGGCGACCCTCCACCAAATCCTCCCTCCACCCTCCCTTACATTTTGGACTTTTTTCCATTTTTTTTTCTTTCCCAGGGAACATCTGGTATCTGTTCCTTGAGGGGGAGGTCCTGTGACAATGTGTCACTTAATTTCTGTTAGTTTTTCGTGTTTTTGTATTTACTTCCTGTTCAGTGCTCTTATTTTGTTGTATTTCCTGTTTTTATTCACGGAGCACTGTTTTTCTCTTTTCGTTGATTGGCAGCGGTTCACACCTGCTGTCAATCACACTAGTGTCTATTTATGTTTCACTCGAGCACTCCTCAGTGCTCGATGATAATATTATGTTGAGAACGTTTATCTGCACGATTGCTTTATGTTTGCTTTAGTTATTTTCTTATGTGTATTAAATTCCTCTTACCTTCAATCAACTCTCCTGGATTCTTGCATACTCGGGGACACACAACAGCAGACATGCGAGTTCCCAACAAACTTGTTATTTTCCTTTGTAAATCTCTGCCTACTGACCCTATGGTGCTGTTACGTTATTGTGGCTCAATTTGCCTTAATTGTTTTTATTTTATTGTATTATTACTTAATATATTTTAATATAATATTATATTAATAATAACAATTTTAAAATAATATATTTTTCTCCTTGGGGATTATTAAAGTATTTCTGATTTCTGATTCTGATATATTAATGTTTTAGTTCCTTAAGACAGTGGTTCTCAAATGGGGGTACGCGTACCCCTGTGGGTACTTGAAGGTATCCCAAGGGGTACGTGAGATTTTTTTAAAATATTCTAAAAATAGCAACAATTCAGAAATCCTTTACAAATATATTTATTGAATAATACTTCAAGAAAATATGAATGTAAGTTCAAAAACTGTGAAAAGAAATGCAACAATGCATTATTCCGGGTTGACAGCTAGATTTTTTTATGGACATGTTCCATAAATATTAATGTTAAAGAATTCTTTTTTTCTGAAGAAATGTTTAGAATTAAGTTGATGAATCCAGATAGATCTCTATTACAATCCCCAAAGAGGGCACTTTAAGTTGATGATTACTTCTATGTGTAGAAATCTTTATTCATAATTGAATTACATGTTTTTTTTCAACAAGTTTTTAATTATTTTTATATCTTTTTTTACAAATAGTTCAAGAAAGTCCACTACAAATGAGCAATATTTTGCACTGTTATACAATTTAATAAATCAGAAACTGATAACATAGTGCTGTATTTTACTTCTTTATCTCTTTTTTTCAACCAAAAATGCTTTGCTTTGATTAGGGGGTACTTGAATTAAAACATTGTTCACAGGGGGTACATCACTGAAAAAAGGTTAAGAACCACTGCCTTAAGAGATATTCCTGGCTCTGAATTTGTTCACTGCTATTCTTATGTTTTTGTGAATTATTTGTTGCCTTCATCATTAAACAAACAGGCTACTCATCAGTTACTCAGTACTTGATTAGTTTTTTCACAACATACTTTTTACTTTTACTCAAGTAAATATTTGGGTGACTACTCCTTACTTTTACTTGAGTAATAAATCTCTAAAGTAAAAGTACTCTTACTTGAGTATAATTTCTGGCTACTCTACCCACCTCTGCTCCTCACTAATCTTTGTACTTTTTGACATATACATTGACATGATCACATGAAACCTTTCAGGTAACCCGGGTAAGGTGAAGGAGCACGTACGGTCAAAATAAATCGCATGATGAATCTGCAAATAAAAATGATGAATGCAATACATTTTTATAATCACAATAACTTATTTTTGACAACCCTCATTTTAAGTAATTTGATTTGATTTGATTTGATTTGTGTTTAAAGGAGATGCTTTACAACACACATTTGATTATGTTTAATGAATGCAATTTTTTTTTTTGTCCAAATTCTAAGTCACTGCTCCACTTTCATGAAACACAATGAAAGTTCATGTTGGTACTTATTGACTCAGTTGCTAAATTTAATGGACAGATAATGCCAACGATATTTTCGTCATACTACTCAGAGGTGCTGTGTGGGGACCTCTTCAACCATTTCCAGGGTGTGTGTGTGTGTGTGTGTGTGTGTGTGTGTGCGCCTGCGTGTGTGTGTCTAAAGTGAAAGCAGCTGTTCCACTGAGAGGAGCTGGAAGGAGTCCAGAAAGGAACATTACATTAGCCTGACATAAGCAGACATTTTTAGAGCCACTGAGTGGGAGGAGATAAAAGTATGAACGACTCATAAAGGAGTTTGTGTTTGATGTTGAGAAAAGAAAGCAAGCAGTTTCTTTTTGTTTCCCTGCAGACTTTTGTGTGGCTTTGGTACTCTGCACAAACCTCTAACTTAGGAGATAATTATTTTAAATGCAAGTCATCATTAGGGTTTTTATTGCAAAACAAAATACTCATGTTATTGGTCACATGGGCCAGCAGGGCGGCAATCTGTAGGGGGCGCTGCAGGGATGGGGGTGGGGTTGGGGAGATGCCTGTTTCTGTGATCAGGATACAGACGAGTAGTTTCAAAGGACGGTAATATTTAAATAATACCTGCTTACGATTTCAGGATTTACTTCAGAGCGTCGCCACCAAAGTATATTAACATCTTCAGGTTGTACCACAACTCTACTTGCCGATTCAAAAATAACAACGGCACAACCAATGCCTTCGACATTGTGACCAGTGTGAGGAAGGGTGGCATCCTGTCGCCATTGCTGTTCATAATTGTCATTGACTTTGTGATGAAGAGCTCTGTCACCGGGGCAAACTTTGGCATCAAGTAGGAAGGGGGCAGATTAACGGACCTAGACTTTGCGAATGACCTGGCTCTGGTTAGCCATACTCAGCGTGTGTCACGTGAGGGTCGCATCTTTATGCGGGATCATTCCTCCAACGCAAACACGGACACCCCGCACGAAAACGTAAAGGTAGGAAATGATTTAATAAATAATACACAGAGTCAAACTGACAGAAACAAACAAAAGAAAAGCATCCCAAATGCACGGGAAGCTAAGGCGACAACTTAGCACAGGAATCAAGAACAGGACAAAACCAACGTGAAAGTTGCATACCGCAAACAAGGAAGCCAGGACGAGTGATCAAAAAGGCAGGCTTAAATAGTGTCTCGTGATTAGACACAGGTGTGTCCCAAACGGAGGCAGGTGCAAATCATAAGTAACCATAGTGACAAAACAAACAAGGAAGTGCAATCAGGAACTAAAGAAGTCCAAAACTAACAGAACATGACTAAACTAAACATGATCCGGACCACGGATCATGACAGTACCCCATCCTCTAAGACAGGTACCAGATCTCCTTAAGAAAAACAAAAAAAACAAGTAGGTTCAAGAGTCACGGTAGGGCGGAGGGAGGACTTGGCGTTGGGTCGGTAGGCCAAATGTCCCCGATTCCACCGAGGACAAGTCAAGTGGCGGCGACGAGTGGACCGCCGCTGCAGCAGGTGA
The DNA here is from genome assembly GCF_033978795.1 of Nerophis ophidion. Lineage (NCBI taxonomy): Eukaryota > Metazoa > Chordata > Actinopteri > Syngnathiformes > Syngnathidae > Nerophis > Nerophis ophidion. The sequence continues at coordinate 56,071,253 of NC_084615.1, read as the reverse complement.
GGCGGGCGACCCGGGAGCGGCCACATTCGTGGTCAATGTGGAGGTGGGCACGTCGGTACCATCGTCATGGCGGCCTTGGAAGCAGCGGACGAGTCAGGTGTGGACGCAGCAGCGGACGAGTCAGGCGTGGACGCAGCAGCAGACGAGTCAGGCGTGGACGCCGCAGCAGACGAGTCAGGCGTGGACGCCGCAGCAGACAAAGCTTGGCTTGGGTCTTGGCATGTCGGTGCTTGGCGGCGTGGAGCTGGTACTTGTACTTGTCATGGTGCTGCAACAGGTTCCAGCTGTGGTGCAGGTACTGGTGCCAGCCGTGGTGCAGGTACTGGTGCCAGCCGAGGAGCAGGTGCAGATACTGGTGCCAGCCCAGGGGCAGGTACCGGTGCCAGCCGAGGTGCAGGTACTGGTGCCAGCCATGGTGCAGGTACTGATGAAGGTGGCGTTTGCAGGCCCACCGGAGATGATGGTGGCGTCTGCAAGCCCACCGGAGAGGATGGTGGCGTCTGCAAGGCCACCGGATATGATGGTGGCGTCTGCAAGCCCACCAGGGCTGAGGTTAGCCATAAGCATAGCAGAGGTGGACTAGCTGGGGGTTGCGGCTTTGCATGCCGACGGACTGGTGGTGGAGGACGGGCCGGAGATTGCGGCTTGGCAGGCCGAAAGACTGGTAGTGGCGGCCTGGCGCAACCAAGCCCCCCCACCAGCACAGCTCCCGGCCCCAGCCCCTCCCTCCCTTAAGGGGTGGATACCAGACGCGCTTCTTGCGGTCTGGAACAGTCTTTAGGGGTGGGTGGTGAGAGGTCAGGAGGGGTGTAGACTCCTCCCCTTTAAATTGTCCCAAATGTCTTCTCCCATTCCCCACTTGAGGTCGTGTTGGAGGACGAGAGGAAAAGGTCAATGGCGTGGGCGGGGCTTGAGTATTAGGGAACGGAGCTTGAAAATCAGAAGGTGACTGAGGTTGACAAAATCTAAATTGCTAAAAAATGTCCTGATGATATTTTATTTTTGGAATAAAGTCTTTAGGAGGTGGCTGACAAAGTGAAGTGAATTATATTTATATAGCGCTTTTCTCAAGTGACTCAAAGCGCTTTACATAGTGACACCCAATATCTAAGTTACATTTAAACCAGTGTGGGTGGCACTGGGAGCAGTTGGGTAAAGTGTCTTGGCCAAGGACACAACGGCAGTGACTAGGATGGCACAAGCGGGAATCGAACCTGCAACCCTCAAGTTGCTGGCACGGCCACTCTACCAACCGAGCTATGGGAGACAGAAGGCAAAAAAAAAAAAATTCTGATCCGTGACTTCCTTTGATGACGCCGGCGGAATGATGTCATCGATGCGCGCCGGTTCAGTGACGTCATTGGAAGTGGTTGGCGTGAAGTTGTAGCCGGAGTTCATTTGGCTTGCAGCCCAATCGGAAAATTGTTTGGCAAAACGAGAAACGGGATTACCAAAGAACTGAGGGGAAGAGTGGGCTGCTTGTGGCGTGCTGTGTGCCGGAGGAGGAGTCTGAGGGAGCGAGGCGACTTCCTTTCTCGCTGACGCATCCGGTACTTCTGTGGGGCGATGTACTCCCTCGCCTTTAACAACCTCCACGTACCTTTCTCCACCTCTTTTCTCCACAATTTTTTAAAATATATATTTTTATACCTCACAGCCATTTTTTAAGTGGAAAAAGTCACAAATAAGATCTTTGTTTTGTTCACTTCAATGATAGACTGTAGTCATATGAAAATCCCATTGAAGCATATCATCAATCTGTTCATTTCGCTTAAAATAAACAAAAAACATCATAGAGTCAACTGATTGTCAACTATGGACAAAATCTAACAAATCAGATTCAAATATGAAAATCCAGAAGTGTCAGACTGTTTTCCATCATGAGCCACATCACAGTTGTGGCTGCCCTCAGAGGTTGATTGGCAACACTGAATTGGCCTTAGTATGTGAATGTGAGTGTGAATGTTGTCTGTCTATCTGAGTTGGCCCCTGAGATGAGGTGGTGACTTGTCCAGAGTGTACGCCGCCTTCCACCTGAATGTAACTGAGGTAGGCTGCCCCGAAAGGGATAAGCGGAAGAAAATGAATGGATGGATGTTTAACAGAAAACCTGGCAAGTCAAGGTGACAAGCAGATAATAAGGTTCAGCTATTTGTAGAATGAATTTAAAAAAGAATTATGTTGACCCAAAAATGTAATCGCTTGCTATGTCCAATAATTGAACAATATTCAGTTGCAGCTACATGCAGTAAAATGTTTATTTTGTCAAAATCAACACACATTTAGCAAAAAATAAAAAAGGAAGCTCCTTATTATTCCCAGGCTTTTGCGAGCCACATAAAACGGGGTCGCAGACCAGATGTTTGATTGAGTTTGACACCTGTGCCTAAAGGCTGGTATATACTCTCGCGTCACGTAGCTTGCGGCGTCTTGGTTTATTTATAGGTCTTTCAAGGAGGCTGGCGCGTGACTTGTAATTACATTCCAAAACCCTAAGGGGTAGTGTTTTCTATGTGAGCAACTACAACGCTTGACTATCTTAATGAGAGTGAAAGAGAGCGTTTCCTGATTGTAGTAGTGGTTGTAAACAATGGCAACTGATTTTCTGTTGATGGAGCTGAAGTAATGCAGTTCAGGTCAAATGTGGAATTGTTCACATAATAAAGGACTTTTAGCCAGTGGAGCTCTATAGCGCCACCCTGATTTTATTTGCTCAAACTGAGAGCACAGAGGATGTGAAAGTGAATCGTCTGTGCTTTACACTTCTTCCTGTTAGTGTATAACAGGGGTCACCAACGCGGTGCCCGCAGGCACCAGGTAGCCCATAAGGACCAGATGAGTAGCTCACATAGCAGCACTTGCCAGTGAGCTCTCTCTATTTTTTACATTTTATTTATTTACTAGCAAGCTGGTCTCGCTTTGCTCAACATTTTTAATTCTAAGAGAGACAAAACTCAAATTGAATTTTAAAATCCAAGAAAATATTTTAAAGACTTGTTTAAATAAATTCATTGATTTATTTACTTTGCTTCTTATAACTTTCAGAAAGACAATTTTAGAGAAAAAATACAACCTTAAAAATGATTTTAGGGTTTTTAAACACATATACCTTTTTACCTTTTAAATTCCTTCCTCTTCTTTCCTGACAATTTAAATCAATGTTCAAGTAATTTATTTTTTTATTGTAAAGAATAATAAACATTTTTTAATTAAATTCTTAATTTTAGCTTCTGTTTTTTTGACGAAGAATATTTGTGAAATATTTCTTCAAACTTATGATTAAAATTCAAAAAAATTATTCTGGAAAATCTAGAAAATCTGTAGAATCAAATTTAAATCTTATTTCAAAGTCTTTTGAATTTCTTTTAAAATTTTTGTTCTGGAAAATATAGAAGAAATAATGATAATAATGTCTTTGTTAGACATACAGCTTGGTCCAATTTGTTGTATATTCTAACAAAGTGCAGATTGGGTTTTAACCTATTTAAAATATGTCATCAAAATTGTAAAATTAATCTTAATCAGGAAAAATTACTAATGAAGTTGCATAAATTATTTTTTTTATGTTTTCAAAAAGATTCGAATTAGCTAGTTTTTCTCTTCATTTTTTCGTTTGAATTTTGAATTTCAAAGAGTCGAAATTGAAGATAAACTATGTTTGAAAATTTAATTTTAATTTTTTTCGTGTTTTCTCCTCTTTTAAATAATTCAATTAAGTGTTTTTTTCATCATTTATTCTCTACAAAAAAACCTTCCGTAAAAGGAAAAAAAATGTACGACGGAATGACGGACAGCAATACCCATTTATATATATATATATAGATTTGTTTATTAAAGGTAAATTGGCTATTTCTGGCAATTTATTTAAGTGTGTATCAAGCTGGTAGCACTTCGCATTAATCAGTACCCAAGAAGTAGCCCTTGGTTTCAAAAAGGTTGGGGACCCCCGGTGTATGAATATCTCAGAGACTTCTGGGGTTGTCCCACAATTTTACCAGCCATTTTAACCATTCTGTGTAGTTTATATTCACACTTATAAGTGAAGTGACCAAACCTAGCACAGAGATGTAATGTCAAAACACTCACAATGTGTGCACAATAAAGAAGTTCTAAAATTTTCGGACTGACACCAAGTCCGAATAATCTTCTTACAATGCCAAGTTGCTGTGAACATTTCTTGAATACAAAGTCAATGTTTTCAGAAAAGCAAAGATGACAATCAATGACTGTACCAATATATTTGAATGCTTCCACAGTATTAACAAGTTGGCCATCAAATAAAACTTCTTCTGTTGTTTCATCTGGATTTTTGTGAACAACAAGCTTCTATGTTTTGGACACGCTAATTTATATCTGGCCCGCCAGACAGCATGCTTCAAGGGCATTAGTGTGAGCAAGATGTCGTTAGCGTATTTGATCAATTTACGATTGTTATCATTAAGTGCAAAGGGGAGAGGACACTACCCTGTGGGCAGCCAGTGCTAATGATGAGCTCCCCTGACAGAATGTTGTTTACACAAACCCTTAGAGGGCGACAAGAAAGAAAGTCTCTAATCCAAAGCATAAGGCCTTTAGGAAGAATGTGTAATTTCATGGAGTTAAAAGCTGCACTAAAAGCTACAAATAAAACCCTGGCATATGCTTTAGAGACTGACAGCTGCTTTGTGATGGCAACTAGCAACGTCAGCTCTGCATCTTTCTTGTAGGCAAACTGGGGAGGGTCTAGATCACTGGCCACTTTGTTGGTTAAAACATCTCTCCATGGTTTTTCACAAATTGGAGGTTATGGCAATAAGCCTAAAATCTACCGGCTTGCTTGTCTTTGCTTTTTTGGTATGGGCCTTATAATTTAACTTTTTCAAGATTTGGGCACACCTGTCAGTTTGTTTTCTTTTTCAAACATTTTTAAGAGGTTTTGGCTGCGTGCACAGGTGCAGAGTCACAACCTGTTTCCACCCTTTGTTAGCTTCCTTTGTTGCTATACATGCAAAGCTGACAACTCACTGCTTTTAAGATCCGTGTTTGTTTTGACGAGAGGTGTGATTTTTTTTGGGTGGTGCATGACAAGCTCAGAAGAAATGTTTGAAGGGGGAGGAGCAGCACTCAACGCAAAAGAATAAACCAGGTTTAATAGTACTTAGACTTACACAAACTTTATTGATCCACAAGGGAAATTTTTCCACACAGTAAGTCAGTTTTAAAGAATGGAAATGATAATGCAGGTATAAAGTAGACTAAAGATGTGTCATAGTAGCAATATAAAATACAACACACACACACACACACACACACACACACACACACATTTATGTATATATATATAAATATATAAATAAATGGGTTGTACTTGTATAGCGCTTTTCTACCTTCAAGGTACGCAAAGTGCTTTGACAGTACTTTCAAATTTACCCATTCACACACACATTCACACACTGATGGAGGGAGCTGCCATGCAAGGCGCTAACCATCACCCATCAGGAGCAAGGGTGAAGTGTCTTTCTCAGGACACAACGGACGTGACGAGGTTGGTACTAGGTGGGGATTGAACCGGGGACCCTCGGGTTGCGCACGGCCACTCTCCCACGGGGCCACGCCGTCCCTATCAGTATATATATAATATATACTGATATATTATATTGCATTGTATTATATTTTTATATAATATATACAATATATAACAAATCCTAATTACCATGTCCAATATTACAGTACAGTATATGTAACAGCTGCAGAAAAAAAAAAGGCCAGCATAAAATAGAGAGTAGATCCAGCAGAAAATATACATTATAAACAAAGAGAGGTAGCTAACATAGAAAATGTCAGGTAATAGACAGATATCATCTATTGCTGTATGGCGAGTGATTATACAGCTGGATGGAGTGCAGAGTGAAGGAGTTCCTGCATCGAACAGATTGGGAACAACGCTGAAGGAGCCTGTTGGAGTATGAACTGCGCTGTCGCTCAATTGTCTGGTTGAGTAAGTGAGCAGGATTGTCCATGATGGCCAGCAGTTTGTCCAGTGTCCTTCTGTCCCTCACTGACACAAAAGCCTCCAACTGCGTGCCAATAGTTTGGCCGGCATTCCGGATCAGTTGGTCAATCCGGTTTAAGTGTTTTTTGCTGGTGCTGCTCCCCCAATAAATCACTGCAAAGTACAGGGCACTGGCCAGAACAGATTGCAAAAGATGTCCTACAGCCTGCTGCACACATTGAAAGATCTAAGCTTCCTCAGGAAAAAGAGTCTGCTCATGCCCTTATTGTATACAGCTTAGCTGTTGTTCTTCCAGTTCAGTCTGTAGTTCAAGTGGACTCCAAGGTACTTGTACTGCCCCACTACTGCCACCTCCCAGCCCAAGATGTTGATGGGTGCCGCAGGGGTCATTTCCTTCTTGAAGTCGATGACCAGCTCCTTGGTCTTGTCCACATGAAGGAGCAGATAGTTCGCCTGAGACCCTTCCCCAAAATCAGCGATCAGTGTCATGTACTCAAATTACTGTCCCTCTCTGATACATCAGAGTATTTCTGCAGGTGGCGGGACCTGAAACTATATCGGAAGTCTGAGGTTTACAGGGTGAACGGTAAAGGAGACCGGACAGTCCCCTGTGGAGCACCTACACCACTGACCACAGTATCCGACAGGGAGCTCTCCAGTCCCACAAACTGGGGCCTGTCAGACAAGTAATTAGTGATCCAGAAGTCAATGGATGAACTGACACCCATCCTGAGCAACTTGTCACTATTCAGAATTTGCTGAATGGTGTTGAAGGCACTAGAGAAATCTAAGAACATGATCCTCACAGTGCCCCTCCCACCATCCAGGTGAGAGTGAGCACGATGCAGCAGGTAGATAACAGCATCATCCACTCCTACATGGGGCTGTAGAGGGTCCAGGGAACCTCTAGTACAGAACCCTGGGGGATGCCAGATTGTCCTTAGTTCTGTGCCAATACTTCCACGTACCATCATCCTCATTGGTATTCATGTTTTTAATATTGTTTACCTTTTTGATTGTTCCAGGTATGTTTTAGTTTTCTTTTCTATGAAAATCGGATTTTTGGCTCTGTCCAACATTCAAATCAAATTTATTATTGCTATTGTTTTTCACAACCAAAAAGTTGTACGATAAGCCTCATGTTCCACTTTGAAAATTTAAAATAGGGATGATTAATAAAACACACCATGCTTCGGTTCTTGAATAAAATATAATTCTGTCAGAATATACTTATTAAGTAGGCAATCCAGATGTTTTCAAACCGAGTGCACTGACATTAAAGATGATCCAAAAATTCCACAGCATGGTTATGTCTATTTTAAGGGGACTTCAGTTGTTCTCAGGCTGCATCTTATTGCTTCTCTATTAAGCAGAGCTACCATTCCCGAAGTATGCAGAATGTTTCAGAAGTTGACTTTAATAGCAATTAATTATTCACATACAGTATTGAAAAGTTATATACACTTAAAAAAGAAGATACAACTACTAAATAAAGTTGAGACAACAGATTGCACACAATAATAACTTAATCTAACAAACTTTAAAGCTGAATAAACATCTGTCAAATCAGACCTTTTAAAATTGCGTGTTCAAATGAAGTAGACTCAAAATTTATTAATTAACACTTAATCAAAAATATTAAGTAGATATTAATAAGAAAAATGTTTAACTGAGTATTGAAGTTACTAATACAAATGTATTTTATATATTATGTAAATTATTTTTAATCATGTATATTCAGGGATGTTTTTAGTTTACCTGAATAAAGTAAATTCATATGTAATAATTTGTCGGCAAAAACATACCTGTTTATGTTATAACCTACATTTTGAGTGAGATTAGAATGGTTTGAACAGAAAATAAGTAATAAATTGCATACATACATTCATGGCTTAATAAAAGTAACACGTTTTTGTTTTGGGAAGGCCGAGCACCGATGAAATCTGCTTGTTAGTTGAGGTACTACTGTTTAATATCCATCCATCCATCCATTTTCTACCGCTTATTTTAATATAAGTAACATATTCTTCATCTCACTGTTACTGCAATTATCCATCCTATGGACAACAAAATTAAATTTACGAAACTTGGCAACACCTCACATTTAGCTTTCTTACATCAGTAACAAACTGAATCATTTTAATCTTGAGTACAACAACAGTCCTTCAATACAGAGTAAGTTAGCGTTCTTAAATCAAAGCTGCTTCAGTTTTTCCAAGTCTAACATGAAAATTTAATAATTTATTCACAATTTTGATTATTTCCTCTTCTGACATATAGTGGAGAACATCGAGCTGGAATCTCTGCCTACATTCGAGTCCTCAACTAATACGTGACCTGGAATCTTTTCCTCCAGTTTTGGTCTAATGTTTACAAATAATTCAACTAATTCATTTATATTGTGTTTTTTTACGTGTCTATCTGAGAATTTTAACCCCTATTAGACCCATTTTTAATGATACTATTTAGGATGTCCCAATATACACAATGACATAATCATTTATTGCATAAATATTAATTGTGTAACTTTTTCTACGCTAACTTTAAGGTGGAAAGGACCATATTATATTCCATTTCAACTTTAAGACAGCCAAGCTAAGTTCAATCAATCAATGTTTATTTACAATCGTATATAGCCCTAAATCACAAGTGTCTCAAAGGGCTGCATAAGCCACAGCGACATCCTCGGTTCAGATCCCACATAAGGGCAAGGAAAAATTCACAACCCAGTGACATGTCAATGTGAATAACTATGAGAAACCTTGGAGAGGACCACAAATGTGGGTGACCACGCCCCCCTCACTCTCGGGGGTGACCGGATGCAATGGACGTCGAGTGGGTCTAACATAATATTGTGAAAGCCCAGTGCATAGTGCATCTACCATAATAGTGAGAGGCCAGTCCATAGTGGGGCCAGCAGGAGACCATTCCGAGCGGAGACAGGTCAGCAGCGCAGAAATGTCCCTAACCAAGTTCATCAAGATTTAAAAAAAACTCTACTACTTTTGATTTAACTAATTAAACAGAAAAATGTGGTGCTTGAAAAACAGACTCGGGGCATTCAATCGATCATATGCATTGTTATATATGTTTTTTAAGATATTTTGCCTTTCAGCCGAACAGTTTGCATCAGAAACTTGTCTGAAAGCTGATTGCAGGATTCAAAGTACCAGAAGAATGGAAAAATAAGTGGCCTCTATATCGAAATTATTATCATACATGTCTGATTTATGATACCAAAAGACTTCATAAGTTTGCGAACAAATAGATGTGATCAAAGAAGTATCAATCTCACAGAGATTCCCTAGCCATTTTGATTGATGAGGAAACCAGACATGGTAAATAAGGGTTGGAACAAGTACAGACATGCTGTGGACGTTTGAACCAAATATGTTCCTAACTCTGTGAGAAAATTCTGGATGTATCATCAGCTGGCAGCCACTGCCACCGGCTATTGATCGATGTAGCAGCGATATGACAGATAAAGATTACTCATCCAATAAAATTCGCCTCATTCTACAACTGCCCTCGAATGTGCTCACACCAGCGGAAATTTGCCTCTTGGAGCGAGCAACTAATGGAGAAATGCGCTTCTAGTAGGTTTAATAATACTTTAATCTTGAGGAGCTAACTTCTACGAGCTACTTGTTATGCTACATGATTATTCACAATCTTTGTGTCGGACAAGCACACACATGTTTTTCTTTTTTTATATGGATTCTAAATAAGAAATAAATGCTATCAAAAGTCTGCTTACAATGGAGGCTATGGGGTTCGCTCTATTCTGTCAAATTCAAAACATGTAATATTTGCGTATTTTGCTCATTAATTTAATAGATACATCACAATGTTCACTTTTTCCTTGACTACAACTCATGCATACTTCACAAAATCCCACACACATAATTAAACATCACTTACTGTATAATTTCTGCACTCACTGGGATGCCAACATTACATTTTATGTAAACACTGTAATTTTTTATGTAATGTAGAAACAGGCACATTCAAAACATGTAATATTTGCATATTTTGCTTATTAATAGATGCATCACAACATTCACGTTCAATCTTTCCTTGACTACAACTCATGCATATTAGACAAAAATCCAACATACCAAATAAAAATCACTTATTGTACAATGTCCACTCTCACTGGGTGCCGACTGCCAGGTTGTTGATATGTTCCCGTTAGAGATGCGCGGATAGGCAATTATATCATCCGCAACTGCATCACTGCTAGTGGGGTGTATAATATAGTCAGGTTTTGTCATGGATGCAAAGGATTCTGGGTATTTGTTGTGTTGCGTTTATGTTGTGTTACTGTGAGGATGTTCTCCCGAAATGTGTTTGTCATTCTTGTTTGGTGTGGCTTCACAGTGTGGCGCATATTAGTAAGAGTGTTAAAATTGTTTATATCACAACCATTGGTGTACTCTGTGTCACCCAGTATGCCTTGCAGTCGTGTGCGTGTGTCAGTGGAAGCCACACACAACATATTGCTGGACCTGCAATAAATTGTACATGTTGTAGAAGGCGTCAAAGTCAAAGTGTTCATAGCAAGCCCTAATACTTATTAACTGGATGACTGCTGGCAGACATACTTGAGAACGTTCACGTCAACCAATGTCTTCTTCGCTTTGTGACACGGGTCCAAAATGGCTCTTTGAACGGTAAAAGTAACCGATCTCTGAACCATGTATATCATATATTTCCAAATGGTTCAACCGCCACCCTCCCGATTCTAATTAAAATCTATTTTTTCATCACGTCACCCGCCCGACCCTCGGTTTATCTGCAGACTCCGCGGATGAGACCGCAAACCGCGCATCTCTAGTTCCCGTTAATTATAATTATCGCAAAGGCTTAAAAAGAAAAGGGTGGGTGCAAACCAGCCTCATTTCCCAGTGTCGGTTGGCTGTCAAAGTTTGCCAAATTTTAAGTTTATGACCACATCATTTTATTATCAAAGTGAGAGGCATGATTTATAATCAAGATTAAAATAAACGTTCATGAGCTCCGAGGTGAGAGAGCAGCTTACCAGCTGATAAAGTCAATACAGCAGCGTAAGGAAGTTACCTCTCTCCAACCAATGCACAGCTAAATGTAGGTCGTTAACGTTGGCGCCTATAAAACAATATCGCGAATACTTGGTCAATATTCAGGTTACAAAATGTAAATGGAGTATTGTTGGCACTTTATGGGTGGTTATTTTATTGGATTTTATGGTCGGAATAAATGCAATAGACGCAATGATGTCATGGCTACCATTGATTTGATTCCAAGCAGACTTTTATTTACGTTTATTTAATAGTTAGAATGCATCAAAAAAGACATATGTGTTCTTGTCTCTCATAAGCAGGCCTGGAATTTAATAATTTTAGGGGCAATGCCACTTGCCCTTTGATGTCTTAAACCTTTTGAGGGCACAAAAGCCAAGGACATCAAGTAAAACAATGATTTTAGGTCCACAGTGACATTTAATGTACCGCCTAAATGTTAAGGATGATTAAATGTTTAATATGCATTACTTTCAATTAAATAAATTAAGCGGTTTATTTCAGGGAATTGTTTATTTAATCATTTAATAATTTCTTTCTTTTGCACAGAATGATGATGCTTAATAGTTTTATTGCACGGCCAGGAGTGTTTTCTTTTTGCGGTTTTCATTCAAAGCCGTAACTAGGATTTGATTAATACCGAGGTCAAAACTGGGTGGTTTTAAGAGCAGCATTGAAAGGCTGAATTCATGTTTATTCCAGCACCATATGACTCATATTACCTTAAGCAACACATTGAAATATCCACTTATGTATATTACTGTGCTGAAGTTTAGTGTATTAAACAATACCAACATTATTAAAAAATAAGTTCAGAAACATTATATCATTTCACCTGGTTTGAACCCTAAACCACATGCTTTGAACTTTCACTGCCACAAGAGGAACTAAAAGTTATAAGGGGAAAGCTGCCTTCATGTTCTAATTATATTGGAATGGCCAGAAATACGTGAGGGGTAAAAGTTCATATGAAGCGTCTAGTCATTCAATAATTTATATTTGACATGTACTCCTTCACACAAAATGGACAGCGTGTGTTCTGCGTTTAGGGCAGGGCATTGATTGATTGAATTGATTGAAACTTTTATTAGTAGATTGCAAAGGAAGATAATACAATATATGAAACAGTACAGTTTACACAGAACCGTACATATTTCTGTACAATCGACCACTAAATGGTAACACTCAAAATACTTTTTTCAACTTGTTTAAGTCGGTGTCCACATTAATCAATTAATGGTAGCACCTGACTGACACTACAATAGTATTATACTGAAAGCATTTCACATCAATTTCATTCAGGTGAAACCAATTATAGTGACATCAGTATAATTGGTTTCACCTGAATGAAATGGATGTGTAGCGGGGTGTATAATATAGCCAAAAGTCATAGATGCATTGGAATTCTGTGTAATTCTTATGTTGCGTTTATAATGTGTTACAGAGCCAATGTTCTCCAGAAATGTGTTTGGTGTGGGTTCACAGAGTGTGGCCCATATTAGTAAGAGTGTTAAAGACAAGTTGTTTTATATCATAACCATCAGTGTGATCTGTATGGCTGTGGAACAAGACCCCTGGTTTACACGTGGTGAAAGCAAAAAAAACTACTCCGCCATTTTGATAAAGACGACAGGGGAAGCATCACTCGTGACGTCACAACTTTGACCCGGCGGTAAAAGTATGCTTGCGCTAATAAATTTGGGGAGCCAGTTTGATCTGGCAGTACTTCAAGGCAGGCGCATATTAAATGCCTGGCGGCTATTCAAGGAAATACGGTAACTCCGGTTTGGCCCAGTGATGCTTTCAAAGTCAATCAATCAAGGCCACAATGACAGATTCCACATCAGGGAAAAAAAATTAAACTCAACTCAATGGGATTCAATGAGAAACCTTGGGTTCTCCCCTCCCCGGGCGACCGGTGCAATGGACGTCGAGTGGATCTAGTTAATAGTTTGAGAGTCCAGTCCATAGTGGGGGCCAGCAGGAGATAATCTTGAGTGGAGACAGGTCAGCAGTGCAGAGACGTCCCCAACTGATGCACAGATGAGTGGTCCACCCCTGGTACCGACTTTAAAAAGCTAGCGTGTCATCTGTGGTTATCTAATTACCTCTCCACGCAGGACAGGGGGGCAGAACAGTAAAGAGACGGCAGATCAACTGGTCTAAAAGGGAGGTCTATTTAAAGGCTAGAGCAGTGGTCCCCAACCTTTTTGTAGCTTGATAATTTTTTTATTTTTTATTTATTTTGTATTATTATTATTATTTTCATTATTATTATTTTGTATTTTTTTTTTTGTCATGAAAAGGGGAGTTTTTTTGGGTTGGTACACTAATTGTAAGGGTATCTTGTGTTTTTTATGTTTATTTAATAAAAAAGAATTAAACATTCTTGCCGCGGCCCAGTGGTTATATATATGAGTATTAAGATGGGACTTAAATACTTCGTGTTGTAATGATATGAAAATCGCGCAGAGGAAAAGATATTGTGTCCGTCGCATATCATTCTTCCGAGGGACATATGGCCAAACAGAGAGCTAGGGTCGCCGTGGCCACTGTGAAATTCCTGCCCTGATCATCCAATGTGGTGATGAAACATGCAAATTTTTTTTTGCTTTGTTTTCTTAGACACACAACAGCCGCGGAGGGGACAAAAGGAAAACAAAGTGCCCGAAGGAGGTGCAGGCAAATGGGAAAATAAAGAATAGGATGTTGGATATATTTGTGTCCATATAGATTAATGTATGTGGTCACGTATTAGTTAATACTGTATGTGCACTAATTTAAAATGAGATTCTGGTCCAATAAATGAAAGTAACGACATGGCTGTCCATATTTACATCACACACCATTCAGTAACATCACCTCGTTCTCATTTCACGCTTGTAACAAACACTAAATACAAAAGTAACAACATTAAATGACAGTGATACATAATGGTATAGTATATAAGAGTAAATCATTAGTGTTCGCGATAGTATAGTGATAGCACGAGCATTACATTGTTGTATTTAAAATACTATGATATGTGTGTTGTGATTATTGTGTCTGTACTGCACATACTTGCCAACACTCCTGGATTTTCCGGGAGACTCCCGAAATTCAGCGCCTCTCCCAAAAACCTCCCGGAACAAATTTTCTCCGGAAAATCTCCCGAAATTCAGGCAGAGCTGGACGCCACGCCCCCTCCAGCTCCATGCGGACCTGAGTGAGGACAGCCTGTTTTCACGTCCGCTTTCCCACAATACAAACAGTGTGTCTGCTCAATGACGTTATAACTGTAGAATGATCAAGGGCGAGTTCTTGGTCTTTTACGTGGGTTTATTGTTAGTCAGTTTCATTAACATCCTCCCAGCGCGGTAACAACACACAAAACCAGCAGTCTACCGTAAAGCAGTTCGTCTGCCGTAAACAGCAATGTTGTGACACTCTTAAACAGGACAATACTGCCATTTACTGTACATGCATATGGTTAGAAAAATAGTGACAGAGAATAGAACAAGGATGGACAATTCAACCCTTAACTCAACAATGAGTAGATGAGTGTTATGTTACTGAAATTCAAGTATTTATTTTATTTATTTATATATATATATATATATATATATATATATATATATATATATATATATATATATAAAAAATATATATATATATATAAGATGGATGGATGGATATATATATATATATTTATATATATATATATATATATATATATACTGTATATATTTATATATATATATACTGTATATATATATAAAAAAAAATATATATAGCCAAAAATTCACTGAAAGTTAAGTATTTCCTCTATATAAATATATATATATATTTATACATGAAATACTTGACTTGGTGAATTGTAGCTGTAAATATACTCCTCCCCTCTTAACCACGCCCCCAACCGCGCAGTTTGTCTAATCTGCAAAGATTTAAAGAATATAACATGTGGCGACACTATGAAGCTTGCTCACAGTATGTGAACTAGCTGGGCAAAGTGAGAGGAGAAAAGCTGGCTATGCTAAACCGTGAATTTGCTGGACAGCAGAGTAAAATGCTACAGCAAACGCGGACAAACCTGTCATCTGTCCGGGCCAGCTCAAAGTAGCTCAACTAATTGCAAGCTGTGGAAAGGTGTTCACTTACGGGGAGTTTGTAAAGAAGTGTTTGAACGCTGTTGCAGAGGAGGTGTGTTTGGACAAGAAAGATGCTCTGAGTCTAAATCTGTCGGGATCATTACCATATATATGGATTAAAAACCCACTCTGGAGCCCATTCTCAAATACTTGTCTCAGACCACCCAGAACGCTGTTTACGTGGGGATAAAAGGCTGAAACCATACATTGATTTACCATTTCCACCTAAAAACGTGAAATGTGAACAGACCAGTTGTGATCGATTTAATGCCCTGAGAATACAATGACCTGACAAATTCCAATTGAAACACATTTTGTGCCCCAGTAACTGCTGGTATGTGTATAATAAATGTATTTCACTCTGTTGCATTGTTGGTCCCCAGTCAGTTTGTTCCCCCACCTTCCTGAAATGCTTACACAGCAGCTTCCCCGACTTGGCAACAAAATACAATCTGCCTTAGCCATGCTTCACACATTTGAAAGACATCGGGAACCAGAACATATTTTATGATCTATCCTCGGACTACCAACAAAATTAAAATTAAGGGCTCTCATTGGTCTAAACATTGCGAGGAGCACAGAGAAGCAAGATTTCCCTAAATGCAACCGTGGCGAATAGGATTTCCCTGCTATGCCTGACAGAAGAAAGATATAAATACCAGCATCGGCCTTGTCTCTGACACGCTAACCCCCTACAGCTTTGTATAAACCTATGAGGCAGAAATTCATAATTTGTCATTGAAATATGACCTTTTTGAACTTAGACAGTACCCCATAAAAAATAACTGCAACAGCAGTACTAAATAAAGTAATTTTGGTATGAATTGTGTGATAGTTTCATTCTGTATTAAAAAAAATCTATGCATACCATAAACCTGCTTATCTGTGTTCTCAGCTGTTGCTTGGTAGTGACAGTAACAACTATGGTACCAGGCTCGTCCTAAGAGGTGCTCTCACATGTCTGAAAGCCAAAAGTGAAGTTTTGGAAAGACTGTTATGTATAGGGCCATCTCTTACTGGGATCAACTTCCACAATATCTGGTATCAATCACCAGCATAGTGGGTATTAAGAATAGACTAAGAGGAGAAGTATTGCAGAAAGAGATTATTCTGCATTGTACCTAATGTCATGACTGGTTTTGTTGATTATTGACTATTTTATTGATTATGGGACAAGCAGTAGAAAATGATTGGATGGTACTTTTTTGTCACTTATTGTTTGTCTTCGGTACAATAATGTGTATATTTTAGGCCATTGGTTATTTGTTTTACTTTTTTGAATATTTATATATATATATATATATATATATATATATATATATATATATATATATATATATATATATATATATATATATATATATTCAAAAATTTACTAATGTGTATATTTTAGGCCATTGGTTACTTGTTTTACTTTTTTGACTATATATATATATATATATATATATATATATATATATATATATATATATATATATATATATATATATATATATATACACATATATATATATGTAGGTGTGGGAAAAATCACAAGACTACTTCATCTCTACAGAACTGTTTCATGAAGGGTTCCCTCAATCATCAGGAGATTTTATCAGGAGATGATTGAGGGGTTCCCTCAATTTTATCAAGAGATGATTGAGGGAACCCCTCATGAAACAGTTCTGTAGCGATGAAGTAGCCTTGTGATTATTCCCACACCTACATATTGCGCTCTACCACGGTATCGAGCACTATTGTCTGGATAATCCAATCAAGACACACACACACATATATATATATATATATGTTCGAAAAAGTAAAACAAGTAACCAATGGCCTAAAATATACACATTAGTGTATATTAGTAACGATATTAGTACATATATATAAACAAAACAAAAACTTCGAGTTTACATAATAATGAACATTATTATGTAAACTCGAAGTTGTTGTTTTATTTTTTTATTATTCCTTGTTGTTGCTATTTTTTACATTACAGCATTTTATTATTTGATCATGCTGTACTGAATTGTAATCTTTTGTTTTGTGATTGTGTAATGTTTTTTTTGCCTGGACCCCAGGAAGAATAGTCTCCACTGTGGTGTAGACTAATGGGGATCCTTAATAAACTAAACTCTGTGACGTTTGGCTGGCATCGTGGTTCGTGTTTGCGGAGATGGAACACAGCGTTAAGGTAGGAATGATGATTTATTCCTAACTACAAAAACAAACTAATAACAGAAATACTGGCACATAGGCACTAAAGACAAAACAAACAGAACTAGCGTGGAAGCTAGAATGAACAGAAAGCGCTAATATGTAAACTATAGGGACAAGTAAACAAACAAAATAGCATGGAAGCTAATAGGGTGAAAAAAGATAGTTACCACAGAGCAGGAAGAGCGATGTCACTTGTTGCGTGTAGCAAACTATAGTCCGAGAACGAATGTCAAACAAAGGCGGTCTTAAATAGGGAAATAATCACAAATCAGGTGCGTGACTACAAACAAGAAACAGGTGACACTAAAGGAGTAACCATGACAACAAAAACCAAATAGGAAGTGCCACCGGGAACTAAAGACGTCAAATACAACACAGGATGATAACAAATCAATCAATCAATCAATGTTTACTTATATAGCCCTAAATCACTAGTGTCAAAGGGCTGCACAAACCACCACGACATCCTCGGTAGGCCCACATAAGGGCAAGGAAAACTCACACCCAGTGGGACATCGGTGACAATAATGATCCAGTGGGACGTCTGTGACAATAATGATTATGAGAACCTTAGAGAGGAGGAAAGCAATGGATGTCGAGCGGGTCTAACATGATACTGTGAAAGTTCAATCCACAATGGATCCAACACAGTCGCGAGAGTCCAGTCCAAAGCGGGTCCAACTCAGCAGCGAGAGTCCCGTTCACAGCGGAGCCAGCAGGAAACCATCCCAAGCGGAGGCGGATCAGCAGCGCAGAGATGTCGAGGCGGATCAGCAGCGCAGAGATGTCGAGGCGGATCAGCAGCGCAGAGATGTCCCCAGTCGATACACAGGCAAGCAGTACATGGCCACCGGATCGGACCGGACCCCCTCCACAGGGGAGAGTGGGACATAGAAGAAAAAGAAAAGAAACAGCAGATCAACTGGTCTAAAAAGGGAGTCTATTTAAAGGCTACAGTATACAAATGAGTTTTAAGGTGAGACTTAAATGCTTCTACTGAGGTGGCATCTCGAACTGTTACCGGGAGGGCATTCCAGAGTACTGGAGCCCGAACGGAAAACGCTCTATAGCCCGCAGACTTTTTTTGGGCTTTGGGAATCACTAACAAGCCGGAATCCTTTGAACGCAGATTTCTTGCCGGGACATATGGTACAATACAATCGGCAAGATAGGATGGAGCTAGACCGTGTAGTATTTTATACGTAAGTAGTAAAACCTTAAAGTCACATCTTAAGTGCACAGGAAGCCAGTGCAGGTGAGCCAGTACAGGCGTAATGTGATCAAACTTTCTTGTTCTTGTCAAAAGTCTAGCAGCCGCATTTTGTACCAACTGTAATCTTTTAATGCTAGACATGGGGAGACCCGAAAATAATACGTTACAGTAGTCGAGGCGAGACGTAACAAACGCATGGATAATGATCTCAGCGTCCTTAGTGGACAGAATGGAGCGAATTTTAGCGATATTACGGAGATGAAAGAAGGCCGTTTTAGTAACGCTTTTAATGTGTGCCTCAAAGGAGAGAGTTGGGTCGAAGATAATACCCAGATTCTTTACCGTGTCGCCTTGTTTAATTGTTTGGTTGTCAAATGTTAGAGTTGTATTATTAAATAGAGTTCGGTGTCTAGCAGGACCGATAATCAGCATTTCCGTTTTTTTTGCATTGAACAAAACAAACAAAAAAAACAAAACAGAAACAAAACCAGAAAACAAAACCAGAATATGACATGGTCCAAGACCTGGACCATGACAAACTAAACTTAACTAAATGCAAACAATGTGCACAGTACCCGGATAGTGTTAGGTAATAAAAACTACTAATCTGAGGCATATACCTGCAAAGCTAGCATTAAACTTTAGCATGTGACCAATTAACATGCATTAAGTACAAGAATATGACTCTGAGGTGGAACCTATAAAAATAACTAAAAAAAAAAAAGCTAACTTGCCAACAGTAAGGGCGTATCAACTCACAAAATATATGTCTCTAAAGTGAACATCTGCAAAAATAGCTGAAAAAGCTAGCACGCTAGTGTTAGCATACTTTTGTAAACAATGCCAGCAATGTACTAAAATGAGCAAGCAGCATTTTAACTTTGGAAATGTTTGAATTGGATTATAAATGTGAAAGTACAGGAATAACACTTTTTGATAGTGAATAATTATTTACTAATTGGCAACTAGTACTTAAATCTTAAAACTCTGAAGTAGAATGATGGTTAAACATAAAGCAAGCACAGTGTTAGGACTTCGCATGGCTGCAGTTGTGTGACCTCATGTATGCAAGAATCCAGGAGAGCAGAAAGCAGGTAAGATGATTTTAATTTCATCAAAGTAAAAGATATAAACAGAAAGCAGTCTTGCATGGAGATGTTCCCAACATAGTTTTAACTTCGAGCACTGAGGAGTGCTCGAGTGAAACATAAATAGACCTATGTTGATTGACAGCAGCTGAGGACCGCTGCCAATCAACGGCGAGTGTGACAAAAACAGTGCTCAGCGGAGTAAACAGGAAGTATGACAAAATAAGAGCACTGAACAGGAAATAAAGTACAAAACACGAAAAACTATCAGAAAGTAAGTGACAGAAAATTACAGGACCTCCCCCTCAAGGAACAGATACCAGATGTTCCCTGGAAAAGAAAAATGGAAAAAAATGTCCACAAAGTAAGGGAGGGTGGAGGGAGGATTTGGTGGAAGGTCGCCAAACCTCGTGTCCCCGCAGCCAGCGAGGGAATGTCAGGTGGCGACGGCGCGTAGAGCGCCGCTGGAACTGGCGGGGCGGGCGGCCACGGAACAGCCACATCATTGGCCGAAAAAGAGATGAGTGCATCCCGCGAGGAGGACGCCCAGGGCACGGCCACATCCGCGGCTGACGTGGAGGCGGGCGCGCTGAAGCAGGCCCGGAGACAGCAGCCAAAGCGGCGGGGACTGCAGCCAAATCAGATACCTCTGCAGGAGGCGGCTGAGGAGCCGATGTTGGTGCCGGCGTGGAAGCGGCAGACGTCATCAACGGCGTGGAAGCGGCAGACGTCATCAACGGCGTGGAAGCGGCAGACGTCTTCAACGGCGTGGAAGCGGCAGACGTCATCAACAGCGTGGAAGCGGCAGACGTCATCGGCGGCGTGGAAGCGTCAGACGTCATCGGCGGCGTGAAAGCGGCAGACGTCATCGGCGGCGTGAAAGCGGCAGACGTCATCGGCGGCGTGAAAGCGGCAGACGTCATCGGCGGCGTGAAAGCGGCAGACGTCATCGGCGGCGTGAAAGCGGCAGACGTCATCGGCGGCGTGAAAGCGGCAGACGTCATCGGCGGCGTGAAAGCGGCAGATGACGCCGGGAGAGGAGCAGCGGATGCCGGCCGAGGAATAGCGGATGCCGGCGGTGACGAAGCCCGGCGTGGTGCTGCTCTTGGCGGCGTTGGAGCCGTGCGTAGTGCTGGCGTTGGAGCTCGGCGTGGAGCCGGCGTTGGGGCTCGGCGTGGAGCCGGCGTTGGGGCTCGGCGTGGAGCCGGCGTTGGAGCTGTGCGAAAGCCCGCCAGGGACGTAGATGTCTCCGTGGAAGGAGACGCTGGCGGGGATGACAGCGGTGTGTGCCTGGCTGCACCGCAGTGTATAGTGGGCCCCCCTCCACTAGGTGGCTGCCAGACACCGTTCACACATGCGGGAAAAAGTGCCTGCTCGTCGGAGTCCCCCGGTGCGAAAACCAGGGACGGGCGGGAGGGGACCAGGAGGAGGGACGAAGACACGTCCCGTGCCGAGTCCCAGCAGGAGGACAAAAGCGACCTCACAGTGGGCTCCACTGGAGCTCTCGGCGAACCAAAAAAGAGAGCGGGAGCTGGCAAAAAGAGCAGCCGGGGAGCAGCCGCTGGAAGCTGCGTAGGAGCAGGGAGAAGCAGCTCAGCAGACGACGGGAAGGATGGCGGCGGCGGACGTGCCGGTCGGTGAGCCGCAGAAGCCGCGAGACGTGAAGGAGGAGGCGGGCGCGCCGGTCGGTGAGCCGTAGCCGGCAGCGTTGCCGAGAGGAAGGATGGCGGCGGAGGACGCGCCGGTCGGAGAGCCGTAGCCGGTAGCGTTGCCGCGGGAGCCGCGAGGCATGCAGGAAGTGGCGGACGTGCTGGTCGGAGAGCCGTAGCCAGCCGTTGAGCCGAGAGGAAAGATGGCGGCGGGGGACGCGCCGGTCGGAGAGCCGAAGCCGGTGGCGTTGCCGCGGGGAGAGGGTCCGCGTCTGTAGGCTGGGACCGCACAAACCTGGCCTTCAAGTCCTCCAGGAATTGTGCGGTCCAGAACGTCGGCTGAGGATTGCCGACAGGGATTCTCGCGAGGTCACAATTTTCTGGCTCGAAGTTACTGTTAGGACTTCGCATTGCTGCAGTTGTGTGACCTCATGTATGCAAGAATCCAGGAGAGCAGAAAGCAGGTAAGATGATTTTAATTTCATCAAAGTAAAAGATATAAACAGAAAGCAGTCTTGCATGGAGATGTTCCCAACATAGTTTTAACTTCGAGCACTGAGGAGTGCTCGAGTGAAACATAAATAGACCTATGTTGATTGACAGCAGCTGAGGACCGCTGCCAATCAACGGCGAGTGTGACAAAAACAGTGCTCAGCGGAGTAAACAGGAAGTATGACAAAATAAGAGCACTGAACAGGAAATAAAGTACAAAACACGAAAAACTATCAGAAAGTAAGTGACAGATCATTACACACAGAGCTTACAAAAGTCAACAGAAAAATAATTAATTAGAGGTTAAGCCAAGATAAGAGAAGATGCACAACAAAAAGTATAGGTATATATCAACTAGTGTAGTCCCGATACCGATATTTCTGTACTTTTCTAAATAAAGGGTACCACAAAAAATTGCATTATTGGCTTCAACAAAAAATCTTTCAGTGCATTAAACATATGTTTCTTATTGGAAGTTTGTCCTTAAACAAAAATGTCAAAGTTAGTTTGTGATGAACCCCAAAATGCAGAGGAGGGAGGCATTTTGCAGGAAAACATGATTTCATTTAAATAATAGATAAGAACAAACAAAAGGGTACTAAAAAAAAGCAAGCACGAGGCGGATAACAAACTAAGGCAGGTAGCATGGGAGCTAGAAAACAAAAAGGAACTTAGCATGGAAGCTAGCAAGAATCGAGCAGGAAACAGAAGTCGTACATATAAAGTCGTAAAATAAAAACAAACTTGGAAGCAGGGAACTAAAGGCAGTAAGCTAAAAACCGCAATCAAACATAGCTTACCGCAAGGCTGCATAGACAAGACAAGATACGACACAACAGGAGCGACAGGTAGCAACGACAATAATCCAGCAACTGACTGGAGGAGAAAAACAGACTCAAATAGAACAGGCTGATTGACGCCAGGTGTGGCCAGCCCCCCCCTCCTATAGCGGATACCAGACGTTTTGCGAACCCCCCTAGAAAAAAAAACAGTCCAAAGTCAAGAGATGGTGGAGGGAGGACAAGGCGGTGGGCCGCCAGACCAAGTGTCCCCGCACCAAGCGGGGAAGAAAGAGTCAAGTGGCGACGGCGAATAGAACGCCGCTGAAATTTGTGAGGCAGTCACCCATGAAACGACCACCTCAATGGCCGACAAGAGTATGGTGGCGCCCTGCTGCTGGCCCACCGGAGAGGATGGTGGCGCCCCCTACTGCTGACCCACCAAAGAAGATGGTGGCGCCCTCTGCTGCTGGCCTACCTTAGTGCTTGGTGGAGTCTGCTGGCCCACTGGAGTGCGTGGTGGAGTCTGCTGGCCCACAGGAGTGTGTGGTGGAGTCTGCTGGCCCACCTGAGTGCGTGGTGGAGTCTGCTGGCTCACCGGAGTGCGTGGTGGAGTCTGCTGGCTCACCAGAGTGCGTGGTGGTGTCTGTGGTGGAAAAGCTGTTCCTAGTCTAGCTAAATGAGAAACAGCTAGCCAGCGATAGCATTTTTGAGGCTATCATTTCACAGAA
Organism: Nerophis ophidion; assembly: GCF_033978795.1. Lineage (NCBI taxonomy): Eukaryota > Metazoa > Chordata > Actinopteri > Syngnathiformes > Syngnathidae > Nerophis > Nerophis ophidion. Next base: position 56,047,914 of record NC_084615.1, on the reverse strand, counting down.
TGGTTGCCATGTATACGGCAACTTGATGTCCAACAGTGACCATGTTGGAACCAGCACGGAAGAAAAATTTAAGGAGAGCTGTGGGTGTTTGGAAAGTTTCAAAAGGGGAGCCGTCATTCACAGCGTTGGTGCAGCATGGCCGCTGGTGGCGAGGCTGCTCAAACAAAGCTGCCACTTTCAACTTGGATTTTATTGGCAAAGAGGTTTTTTTCTACTTGTCTTGTGATAAGACTCAACTTTATCGGAAAATATGCCACAGGGCACCACTTTCATTACAGCGAAGCAGAATGCAGCACCGGAACGGAAGTTGGTTGCGGTGGCTGGAGGGTTTGTTTACCACTCCCAGACTGTTCAATAAATGCCACAAATATCCAAGGACACAAGATAAAATGGCCTCTGAGTTTGCACAATTAAAGCTAGATTAAATTGATGTCTACTAGAAGGTTGTGGCCATACACAACCTTAAAATTCAACTTAGACATGAATCCATTGCTAGGAAGACGCGGCAAGTGTTCGTTTCATCCCAGCATTTTTTTTTATTTACGTGAGATGTGAGGATTAAGTTAACTTCATCATCTAAACAGAGAGCACAAGGTTGTTGCTGAAAGATACAACATCTAATCAGTCAACATTCTAGTGAGAGTAGGTTTATTATATTCATATTGTGAAGTCTTTTGTTTAGCATTTAGCTATACTGCTACATGATGCTTTGTGTTTCACTATAGTTGGAGCTGCTTAGCAACCAGCTTCTAAAACTTTTATATCATCCTCCATGAATGCAGGCTTAATAAGATAAAGTTCTGAGTCATAATTTGTCCGAAAGTAATCATTGTTGGCTCTCATGAAGTTTACCATGATAAGAAGTAGTTGTGGTTGAAGAAAATAGGGAATGTTGTGGTGCGCTCTGTGAAATCAATGCGCCCAAGAAAAAGTTATGGCACTGTTTAACATGAACAAAATACTATAAATATCACATGTTAACATGAATGTTTCTGTTACTTCAATACATATACACTCACTGCATATAATCTTGTTGGGGGTGTTTTGTTACGTTTTGAACGCATGGTGGATGCGCGAGGTGTCACCCCAAGATGCAGCAGGACCAGGACAGGCAGGAATTGCAGGTAGGAGCTTGATTTAATACAAAAAGTAAAATCACTGGTACAAAAACCGACAAAATAAAGCGCATGCAAACGCACGGGAAGCTAATGCTAAACTTAGCATGCAGTCTAAAAAGTCCAAGAAGCGCGTGCCGAGCGCACGCGAAGCTAAGGCGAAACTTAGCAAAGGTACAAGAGATTTGGGAAATACTAACGTGACAGTTGCTTACCGCAAACAAACCATCCAGAATTAACTAAGGTAGCAGGCAGGTTTAAATACTCACGTAAACAATTACCAACGGGTGTGCATAGAAACAAGAGCAGGTGGGACAAATCAGAAACCATGGAGACAAGATAAACAAGGAAGTGCACAAAGTAAGAATCGGAAGAGTCAAACAATAAAAAAGAAACACAAAAGACTCAAAACCCAAAACCATATATGATGGATCATAACATGTTTAGAGGGCTTTATAGGTCCAACAGATGAATCCCCCATTGCCTGCATTGTTAGCTGCTTTGTTCTAGCAGGGTTTATTTTACTTTTTACAAAACCATTGAAGTTGGCACATTTTGTAAAAACAGAATACAATGATTTGCAAATCTTTTTCAACCTACATTCAATTGAATAGACTGCAAACACAAGATACTGAACGTTCAAAGTGGTAAACTTTGTTTTTGTTTTTTGCAAATATTAGCTCATTTGAAATTGGCAAAAAAGACTGAGAAAGTTGAGGAACGCCCAACGCTCACTTATTTGGAACATCCCACAGGTGGAAAAGCTAATTGGGAACAAGTGGGTGGCATGATTAGGTATAAAAGCAGATTCCAGGAAATGTTAAGTCATTCACAAACAAGGATGGGGAGAGGGTCACCGCTTTGTGAACAAATGCGTGAGCAAATTGTCGAACAGTTTAGGAACAGCATTTCTCAACGAGCTATTGCAATTTATTTAGGGATTTCACCATCTACAGTTCGTAATATCATCAACAGGTTCAGAGAATCTGCAGAAATCCCTGCACTTAAGCGGCAAGGCTGAAAACCAACATTGAATGCCAGTGACCTTCGATCCCTCAGGTGGTACTGCATCAAAAACCAACATCATTGTGTAAAGGATATCACCACATGAGCTCAGGAACACTTTAGAAAACCATTGTCAGTAAACACAGTTTGTCGCTACATCTGTTAGTGCAGGTTAAAACTCTAGTACGCAAAGCGAAAGCCATTTATCAACAACATCAAGAAACGTGGTCGACTTAGCTGGGGCCGAGCTCATCGAAGATGGACTGATGCTAAGTGTAAAAAAGTTCTGTGGTCTGACAAGTCCACATTTCACATTGTTTTTGGAAACCGTGCACGTCGTAAGTTACCCAAGGCATGGGTAACTTACACATCTGTGAAGGCACCATTAATGCTGAAAGGAATATACAGGTTTTTTAACAACACACTTTATGTTGCCATCCAAACAACGTTATCATGGACGCCCCTGCTTATTTCAGCAAGACAATGCCAAGTCCCATTCTGCACGTGTTACCACAGTGTGGCTTTGTTGTGAAAGAGTGCGGGTACTAGACTGGCCTGCCTGCAGTCCAGACCTGTCTCCCATTGAAAATGTGTGGCGCAATATGAAGCCTAAAATACCACAACAGAGAACTGTTGAACAACTTAAGATGTACATCAAGCAAGAATTGGAAAGAATTCCACCTGAAAAGCTTCGAAAATTGGTCTCTTCAGTTCCCAAACATTTACTGAGTGTTGTTAAAAGGAAAGGCCATGTGGTAAAAATGCCCCTGTGCCAACTTTTTTACAATGTGTTGCTGCTATTAAATTCTAAGTTAATGATTATTGGCAACAAACAAACAAAAAAAAATTCTCATTTCAAACATTAAATATCTTGCCCCTGCAGTCTATTTAATTGAATATAAGTTAAAAAGGATTTGCAAATCATTGTATTCTGTTTTTATTTACGATTTACACAACATGCCACCTTCACTGGTTTTGGGTTTTGTAGAATGCACAGATAAGAGAAAGAAACGTGTTTTTGTCTCATATAGGGATAGAGAATGATGAGCAAAATTCCAAATAAGTGCATTTTTTTTTTAGTTCTTTTATTGCAAGGGATGAACAGCAAATGATTGTTTTTCAGCTGACCTGACCACTCACTCTAGTGGCTTCTTCTTTGCAGATGTGTTACTGCAATACCACACACACACACACACACACACACACACACACACACACACACACACATACACACATACACGCACTTTGTGAGAACTCTTTTGAGCTGTGGTAGAAGTTTTGGAAGAGATTTAAACCAAGAGGTCATTCTTAAGAAGTTTCAGGAAATATGGATAAATACTTTACTCAAATAGTCTCCGCTCCGTCTTTCCCAGCAGCTAGTTGGTGTTGGTTCTCTAAGTCAGGTCGTCCGAAACCTGTACTCTGAGACCCTCTCCCCATGAACCCTCTACGTCAGATTTGTGTCTCCAAAATTAAATAACAAGCTCATTTGATTTGGTGGAGTGAAGTCGCAGGTTACTGTCTCTGCACTTACTCGTTACATCTGAGTTGAGCTCTCCCACTGATGACTTTAGCAAACTTTATGATCCTGTTGCTGGGGTGAGTGAGGACGCAGTCGTGGGTGTGAAGAGTGCAGTGGAGTGGGCTGAGTGCACAGCCTTGTGGTGAACCAATGCTAAGGGATAAATCAGTTGAGATGTGGGGACCCAACATCAGCTTCTGAGAAGGACCAGTTATGAAATCCAGGATTAACCTTCAGATTAGTGATGAGATGTCCAGATCTGATATATTGGACAGCAAATATTATGGGAGGATAATAGTCAACACACAGCTGAAATGCACAAAGAGAAGTCTTGTGTAGTTCTCCGGCTCTTCCATGTAGGTCAAGACAGTCCGGAACACAATTTCCATGGTGTCCTCTGTGGATCCTTTTTTTTTTCTGTGGCAAATTGATATGTTCCGAGTTTGCTAGCAGGCTGGCAATAATGTTTCCTCAAAAGCTATGTGCACATGGACACATTTAATCGGATTTAAAACCTAACCGCAACCAAAACGCTTCATGTAAACACGCCATTCAGAATATTCTGACCCAATCACACATGTTCGGATCAAAATTTCCTTCCGATCGAGACAGTTGGTTTGTGCTGATAGTTATTCTGATTGGAGCGCTTGTAAACAATTCTTCTGAAGTTTGGGTCGAATTTATCCTTACTGCGTGTGTCTTTGACATTAGTTATACTTTGGTGATGGAGGGGAAATAAATGTAATAGTCTCGGAATGAAGCGATTGTCTTGCTGCTGTCTCCCCAATTTAACACGAATAGAAGTAGAGTTGTATGCTGTTGAGTTTGTTGCTTGAAAACGAGATCAGAAACTAAATTATGGTCTTGAGTAGGGTTGTACGGTATACCGGTATTAGTATAGTACCGTGATACTAATGAATCATATTCAGAATCAGAATCAGAATCAGAAAAGTTTTTTTTTATTGCCATTGTTTAAGAACGGGTTCACAAACTAGGAATTTTACCTGGCGTAATTGTGCAACATAAAAGACATATAACACAGAATAGACAGAATAGAAAATTCGGTACTCTACCGCCTTTGAAAAGTATCGAACCACTACCCTCCCGCCCCCCGTCGTGCAATTGCTGTTTTATGAGCAGCCGAGCATGTTCGGCAGTGCACAATCACAGAGTACTTACAAGCAGACACGGAGTGTGGACAGAAAAGAGAGAACGAACGCATTTTGGCTTAAAAACTAAAGATAAAGTTGAAGTTATAACACTGAAACGCCCACCCGAAGAGGTGTCTTTAAGACATAGCTAGCTAACTAGCGGCTAAAGTCCAGCACTAGTTGGCAGTGTTTTAGCTACTTCTAAATCACTAATCCTGGTCTCCATGGCGACAAATAAAGTACGTTTCTTACAAGTATCATCCCTGCAGGACGAGGAATAGCTAAACATAAACCGTAGCTCACCGGCATCAAAATGTAAACAAACGCCATTGGTGGATCTACTCCTGACATCCACTTTAATGATACTACTATGATTACGTTGATATTTTTTGGCATCACAACATCTTCTTTCTTTTTTTTTTTTTTTAATTCATACTATGTTTTTAAACTCAGGAAATATATCCCTGGACACGTGAAGACTTTGAATATGACCAACGTATGATCCTGTAACTACTTGGTATCGGATTGATACCCAAATTTGTGGTATCATCCAAAACTAATGTAAAGCATCCAAGCAACAGAAGAATAAGTGATTATTAAATTTTAACAGAAGTGTGGATAGAACATGTTGAAAGAGAAAGTAAGCAGAAATTAACAGTAAATGACCAAGTAGATTAATAATTAATGTTCTACCACTTGTCCTTAATAATATTGACATAATTGTAGAAGGGAAAATGACACAATATGTTACTGCATATGTCAGCAGCTAAATTAGGAGCCTTTTTTGGCTTGCTTACTATTTTATTTAAGACAAACTTGCAATAAGAAACTTACGGTATGTTTAATGTTCCTCAAGATTTTTTGTTAAAACAAAGCCAACAATGCAATTTTTTGTGGTCCCCTTTATTTAGAAAAGTATCGAAGGGTACCGATAAGTATCAAAACAATTTTGGTGCCAGTACTGGTACAAAAATATTGGTATCAGGCAATGTTGTTTTTGACAACCATCTTACATTTAGTCTTAGTCTTAGTTTTTTGGACTAAAATGCTTATTAGTTTTAGTCACATTTTAGTCACTTTTATATGTGATAGTTTTAGTCCAGTTTTAGTCAACGAAAACGCAAAAGGGTTTTGTCTAGTTTTAGTCGAAGAAAAGTCAAAAAGGTTTAAGTCTAGTTTTAGTCCCAAAAAAAAAATAAAGAGTATAATATAAGTATAGTCTTTTAACAAATTAATTTAGGTCAATAAGTATTGCAGATTGCTGTTGGGCAGTGTCACACATAAATTGTGAAAATAGCAGCAGATCTATAAGTTCAACCCATTGTAAGCTTGCAGATATGCTATTTTCACAAATAATAACAATAAAGGAATGGTTTTAGACTTATAAGGTTTCCACCCAACAGCAATTTTCTGATCCAAGGATTGTGTATTACACACAGATAAAGTGGTAACGGGAATCAAAGTTCATTACTCCAAAAAAGCCAAAAAACAAAAACATTCTACTTCAGCAAATGTGGCTTTATTTCTCAGAATTTGTTAAAGTACAATAAACATAAACATGCCCAAAATATAAGTGATGGATGAGGACCACATATGCTCAACTTGGCCCTGTCTGCCAGTGCAATACAACAGATATCATACAACCCCAATCTATCTTTAATTTGTGCAAACCATGTAATAAAAATAATCAATTAATTCCCGAGGTACAGTGAGGTAGGTTGTAAGTTATACCAGAGAGTTATACTGTACATACTTGAAAGTATGAAACAAACATGTTCTTAGGTTTTTGGAACAAAACAGACCACCCTGTAAATACTGTAAACACTAGTAAATTCAATAAATAAAAACAACAACAACAGAGTTTAAAATGAATTAGAGGAGGGCCTCTCTCATAACAAGAACAAACTTAATATCACAATCACATATCTGTATCTGTACTAATAATAGTAACAACTTGCTCTTAGCAAAATTAGCCTACTGACCTCGATTTAGTTTCGTATCAAGTTACGTGCTGACAGAACGTACTCACAAAGAGATAACCACACCGTCACTGAATGTAAACATGGCTAAACATGCTGCTAAAGTAACACATACATAATGAATTGAAGTTAGCATAACAAAAGCTAACTTTAGCCTGAAGTTAGCAGCCCATTTGCGCCAGGAGTATGTGGAAAACATACTAATGTATTAGCTTACTATGACATTTATCGATTATGTTAACAGCATTTGTAACTTACCTTCGAAATAATATCCTTGTGCCGCTTAAGGTTGGTCGTATTTTTTCCGCATATTTTGTGGCCACTTTTGTCACCGTCTTCCTTCACAATACACTCAGTTTTATTATCTGCTGGGTTATATTTAAAATACACCCATATGCCATCTCTACGTTTGCGACCACCGAGCCCCTGTGTTGAAACTGCCGCCGCCATCACGGTCCATTGCCTGATGAGTAACAACAGTCTGACGTGTTGAGCACGCTGTGCGCTGCACGCCAGTTGGTGGGCGTGACCAAACAAGGATAGAATGCAGCAGCCTGCTGTAGGCAGCAGCAGATACGTTTTAAACGTCTGACAGATTACCAACTAACATTTTCGTCCGTTCTCGTCTCTTCAACGAAAACTCACACACGTCTCGTCATGTTTTCGTCATCAGAGAGACATGTTTATCTCGTCACCGTCTCGTTATCGTCATGAAAAAAAGTGGCGTCAACGAAATGATTTCGTCATCGTCATCGTTGACAAAAACAACACTGGTATCAGAACAACACTAACCTGGAGTATCATGTGCGGCTGTAACAATAAAAGGAGGGATTCAGTTGTCTTCTCAACTAGCTGTTCTACTTACGACCTTGCAGCTATTCCAAGGTGCTAACAGCTAGCCTCGGGCACGTAACATGAAGACGCGCCCTGATGACCTCATGTCTGCGACTACAGAAACTTCAGCAACCCGTACATATCACAAAATGGAAGGCACAAAACAGCTCCATTTCAAAAAGAGGGGTAAAATCAAAGTAACCAACTATGATGAGTCTCTGTCTCGGGTTCTTATGGGACCACAGGGAAAGGCACAACACTCTTGCGCAGCGTTTTTACAATTGTTGAGATCAAATCAAATCAAATCAACTTTATTTATAGAGCAAATTTAAAATTTACCACAGGGGTAGCCAAAGTGCTGTACAATGGGCAGGATAAAAGATAATACAAGAACCGAGCAAACAACACAACACAAACAGAACATGATCAAAAATAAATAAATTAAATAAATAAAACATAAAAAAAGGTTCACAGCAGGTGTATTATGGGGCGCCATTGCAGGATGAATATAACTCAGTGTTAAAAGCCAAGGAATAAAAGTATGTTTTTAAGAGAGATTTAAAAACAGGAAGAGAGGAGGCTTGTCTAACACTCAGAGGTAGGTCGTTCCAGAGCTTGGGAGCAGCAGCGGCCAAAGCTCTGTCACTTTTAAGCTTCCACCTTGTGTCAGGGACCGTCAGTAGCAGCTGATCGGCTGATCTTAGGGATCGGATGGGGCAGTAAGGCTGAAGGAGGTCAGAGAGATAAAAACAAATAGAAGGAGTTTAAAATTGATTTGGTATCGCACAGGGAGCCAGGGAAAGGACGCTAATATAGGGGTGATGTGCTCACGTCTGCGGGTCTGTGTTAGCAGACGAGCAGCAGAGTTCTGCACGAGCTGCAGGCGGGCGAGGGTGGCCCGGCTAATTCCTACATACAGGGCATTGCAGTAGTCTAAACGATTCGAAATAAAGGCGTGGATTAATTTCTCGAGATCATGTCCTGATAGAAGCGGGTTCACTTTCGCTATTTGGCGTAATTGATAAAAGCTTTTTTGAAAACGATGATGATTTGTTTTTCGAATTTAAAATCTGAGTCGAACTTTACCCCCAGGTTTGTGACACAGTCGCTGAGATACGTGGTCAGAGTGCCGAGGTCAACGATGGTGGCGGAGAGCTACTTGGACTGAAGAACATAACTTCTGTTTTGTCTTCATTTAGGCTCAGGAAGTTAGCTGAAAGCCAGGCTTTGATGTTGTTTTGGCAGTCAATGAGACATTGAACCGTGTTATTTTGTGCTGTGGGAAAATAGATCTGGCAATCATCGGCATAAAAATTAAATGCAATACTATACTAACTGTGTCATTTAAAAAAGAAACTGATGGAAAACAGAAGAGTAATGCAGAGGAACAGAAGGGTCATATGAAGGCAGGGATAAACTGGCTCTAGTTGACACAATTTTGTCAGTGAAAAAATGGAGACAATTTTCACAGAATTCAAAAGAAGCATCAAAACCAACAGATTGGGGAGCAACAATGACAGTGTTAATAGTTTTGAACAGAACTCTGGGGTTGTTACAGTTAGAAGATATAATCTGAGATAGATATATATTCATCTCTGCTTTTACAGTCATCTGAAAGGAAAGCAGGCTTTCTTTAAAAATGGCAAAGGACACATGCAGCCTGTCTTTTTCCATCTTCTCTCTGCTATCCTACACCTGCGCCTGGCTGCACGAGTGACGTCGTTGAACACTGAAGCTTGGCTTTAGAGCGGCGGTACTTGAAAGGAGCGATCGTGTCCAGTGTTTGTAAACAAATGGAGTTGAACCCAGAAACCAACTCTTCAGTATTCAGACATACAGAGGCTGCAGAATTATCATAACAAAGAGTCGAAAAAATTGAGGTGAACAGAGCAGGAGACGAAGAATTAAACATGCGAGAGCGTTGAGGCGGAGCGCATAATTTAAGTAGGAATATCAAACAGGATCGGCATATGATCAGAGAACACAGCGTCGCAAATGTCTAAATTAAAAACACACAAACCATACGAGAGCACTAAATCGAGTGTATGCCCGCGTTCATGTGTGGAACCACACACAGACTGTACTAAGTTGAATGAGTCAATTACATTCAGGAAGCTCCTGGAAAGCGACTCGTCTGGACAGCAGGTGTGAATATTAAAATCACCCACAACAAGGACACAATCATATTTGGGCAGGATTTCAGCCAGAAATTCAGAAAAGTCAGTTAAAAAGTCTTTGTGGTACTTGGGTGGTCGATAGACGACGGCACACAGGACGACATCAGAAAGACCCAGTTCAAACATGCACAGTTCGAAGTTTGAAAAGGAGGATTGCAGGCGGATCTGACGGCATTATAGTCATTTTTAAAACGACTGCTAATCCTCCTCCATTTCGACCGGACGACCGCGGAGAATTAAAGTAGGAACACTTCGGAGGCAGAAGTTCATTAAGAGGGGCGGACTCACGGGCTCTCAGCCATGTTTCCGTCACACATAGGAAGTCAAGTCCGCGGGAAGTGAAGAAATCCTTCAGGATAAACGTTTTTGTTTGTCAAAGAGCTTGCCTTCACAAGACCGAACTTGGCGGGGGACAGAACGTTCAAGGCCGCAGCTAATCCAGGTGGGGCCCGACACACAGCCCGCGGGTGGCGGGAATCCACAGCAGGAGCGACGGCGGCAAGCCTCATCCTCCAAACCAATGATAGGAACAAGCCAGGAAACGATGGGATCCAGCAAGCGTGGGTGCATGAAGAGGCCGGATACTGCATCATTTCTCCTTCGGGAAGCCACGGTGTAACAAACCTTGATGTTTCAGTTTAAGAATACAAAATTATGATCACAATTCAAAGCAAAACAAAAAGCAGAGAGACATCTCCTATCTCAAATAGTTATACATATACACATTTTATTCGTATTATTTCTATTATTGTTGAAATGTTTTGTGTGGATTTGTTTACAGTAAATGTGCATTGTTTTTATTGTAGAGTATTTATTGTGGGGATGTGTACAATTCAGATTTTCTGATCCAATCTAATTACTGCCAGTGTTGCCACCATTTTACTTGTAAAACGAAAAAATATATCAACAAAACAGTTTTCTAAACAGCTCTTTGAGAGGCACAATGAAAAATATGTCTTCTTTGAAAGAGCCATAAATCCATGTCTACTCAATAAACCAGGAAATGGAGATGAAGGAAAAATAAACTACATAATGCACCGAAAAAAAACTAGCATGCTAACTTTAGCATGCCTACGGTTAGCATTTGTAAAATAACAAAATATTTGACTCTGATGTGTATACCTGCAAAATTTGCTAAACCGCTAGCATGCTAACAGCTAGCTTGCATCAAGTAACATAATGTTTGACTGAAAGGTGTATACCTGCAAAATAAACTGAAAAAGCCAACATGCTAATACTTAGCATGTTTGAAATAAGATTAAAAATTGCCAACAAGACAGCATAACTTCACATGTGATGTACAATATTTGACTATGAGGTGTATACAAAAAAAACAACAACAACTGGGATGCTAATGTTAGCATGCTAACATTTAAAATGCAGGAAGTACAAAAATATTTGACTGTCTATATTTGCTTATTTAGTTTAAAAGCCAGCATGCTAATATTACGCTAACATTATAATGTCCCGGGGGTCCAAGATGGCGGCACCTGGACGGGCTGCGACATCGAGGAGCTCTTGCTAAAGATGAAACATTTGGCAGAAATACCGGACAATTCTGAAAACTTTATGGTTGACTCACATCGTGGTCACTCCGTGATCACGTACGACCGCCAGACACTTCTGGATGTGGACATATCGGGCCGTTTTGGACTGATAGACACGTGCTTGCTAGACCTGCTAACTAGCACGGGAATACTTCGGCGGCTACATCCAGCAGCCTGTGAAGCAGGGGAGTATAGTAGCAGCGGGGGCCGTCTACGGAGCAGACGCCAGCGGTGTGATCGGAAACGCGGATGCCAAGCGGGGCTAAAAACAAAGCAGAAGGCTAATCCCCACAGGACACCACTTCCCTCCATCCTGAAGCCGGATTTAAATGGAAGATGCGAGACTACTGGTCTGGGTAAGGAGTCAGTTAAATTAGAACAAGTTTTTTCTGCTTTGATTGTTTCAGAGTTGGACATGCGTTCTACTGAGGTGGCAAACTATGATGCTTTCAGTTTATCAAAGCAACAAACAAACAATCGGAAAATTCCCGTCGTATCAATTCCTAGATATGGTCGTAATTATACTAAATACACTGGGCATAATAAACACTACATTATTAATATTGCTACTACGGATAATTTGATCAAAAAATCCCTAAAACAGCCCGCTACCTATAATATAGGTTTATTAAACATAAGATCATTGTCTCCCAAAATGTTGTTAGTTAATGATATCATCAGAGACAACAGTCATCGGTCTCAGCAAAACCTGGCTTAAACAAAATGACTTTTTTGCGCTAAATGAGGCATGTCCTCCTAACTTTACACATGCGCATATTGCCCGTCACCTTAAAAGGGGTTGGGGGGTCGCACTAATATACAACGAAAACTTTAACCTTAGTCCTAACATAAATAATAAATATAAATCGTTTGAGGTGCTTACTATGAGGTCTGTCACACCGCTGCCTCTTCACCTGGCTGTTATCTACTGCCCCCCAGGGCCCTATTCGGACTTTATCAATGAATTCTCAGAGTGTGTTGCTGATCTAGTGACGCACGCCGATAATATAATCATAAAGGGGGACTTTAATATCTATATGAATACCCCATCGGACCCACCGTGCGTAGCGCTCCAGACTATAATTGATAGCTGTGGTCTTACACAAATAATAAATGAACCCACGCATCGCAACGGTAATACGATAGACCTAGTGCTTGTCAGGGGTATCACCGTTTCCAAAGTTACGATACTCCCGTATACTAAAGTATTGTCCGATCATTACCTTATAAAATTCGAGGTTCAGACGCATGTTCGTCAAACTAATAATAATAATAACTGCTATATCAGCCGCAACATTAATACGGCCACAACGACAACTTTTGCTGACCTACTGCCCTCGGTAATGGCACCATTCCCAAAGTATGTGGGCTCTATTGATAACCTCAATAACAACTTTAACGACGCCCTGTGCGAAACCATTGATAACATAGCACCGCTAAAGTTAAAAAAGGCTCCAAAAAGCGTACCCCGTGGTTTACAGAAGAAACTAGAGCTCAGAAATTATTATGTAGAAAGCTGGAACGCAAATGGCGCACGACTAAACTTGAGGTGCACCGTCAAGCATGGAGTGATAGTTTATTAACTTATAAACGCATGATTACCTTAGCTAAAGCTAAATATTACTCAAATCTCATCCACCGTCATAAAACCGATCCTAAATTTTTGTTTAGTACGGTAGCATCGCTAACCCAACAGGGGACCCCTTCCAGTAGCTCCACCCACTCAGCTGATGACTTTATGCAATTCTTTAGTAAGAAAATTGAAGTCATTAGAAAGGAGATTAAAGACAATGCGTCCCAGCTACAACTGGGTTCTATTAACACTGATACGATTGTATATACGGCGAATACTGCCCTCCAAAATAGTTTCTCTCGGTTTGAGGAAATAACATTAGAGGAATTGTTACAACGTGTAAATGGAATAAAACAAACAACATGTTTACTTGACCCTCTTCCTGGGAAACTGATCAAGGAGCTCTTTGTATTATTAGGTCCATCAGTGCTAAATATTTTAAACTTATCACTTTCCTCGGGCACTGTTCCCCTAGCATTCAAAAAAGCGGTTATTCATCCTCTTCTTAAAAGACCTAACCTCGATCCTGACCTCATGGTAAACTACCAACCGGTGTATCACCTTCCCTTTATTTCAAAAATCCTCGAAAAAATTGTTGCGGAGCAGTTCAATGAACACTTAGCGTCTAACAATATATGTGAAACCTTTCAATCCGGTTTCAGGGCAAATCACTCTACTGAGACAGCCCTCGCAAAAATGACTAATGATCTATTGCTAACGATGGATTCTAATGCATCATCTATGTTGCTGCTCCTCGATCTTAGCGCTGCTTTCGATACAGTCGATCATAATATTTTATTATAAACTTATCAAAACACGAATTGGTATGTCAGACTTAGCCCTGTCTTGGTTTAACTCTTATCTTACTGATAGGATGCACTGCGTCTCCCATGACAATGTGACCTCGGACTACGTTAAGGTAACGTGTGGAGTTCCCCAGGGTTCGGTCCTTGGCCCTGCACTCTTCAGCATCTACATAAACCGCTAGGTGACATCATACGCGAATACGGTGTTAGATTTCACTGTTATGCTGATGACACCCGACTCTACATGCCCCTAAAGCTGACCAACACGCCGGATTGTAGTCAGCTGGAGGCGTGTCTTAATGAAATTAAACAATAGATGTCCGCTAGCTTTTTGCAACTCAACGCCAAAAAAACGGAAATGCTGATTATCGGTCCTGCTAGACACCGACCTCTATTCAGTAATACAACTCTAACATTTGACAACCAAACAATTAAACAAGGCAACACGGTAAAGAATCTGGGTATTATCTTTCACCCAACTCTCTCCTTTGAGTCACACATTAAAAGCGTTACTAAAACGGCCTTCTTTCATTTCCGTAATATCGCTAAAATTCGCTCCAGTCTGCCCACTAGAGACGCTGAGATCATTATCCATGCGTTTGTTACATCTCGCCTCGATTACTGTAACGTATTATTTTCGGGTTTCCCCATGTCTAGCATTAAAAGATTACAGTTGGTACGAAATGCGGCTGCTAGACTTTTGACAAGAACAAGAAAGTTTGATCACATTACGCCTGTACTGGCTCACCTGCACTGGCTTCCTGTGCACTTAAGATGTGACTTTAAGGTTTTACTACTTACATATAAAATACTACACGGTCTAGCTCCATGAATTGATTAACGTGGACCCCGACTTAAACAAGTTGAAAAACTTATTCGGGTGTTACCATTTAGTGGTCAATTGTACGGAATATGTACTGTACTGTGCAATCTACTAATAAAAGTATCAATCAATCAATCAATCCATCCTATCTTGCCGATTGTATTGTACCAGATGTCCCGGCAAGAAATCTGCGTTCAAAGGACTCCGGCTTATTAGTGATCCCCAAAGCCCAAAAAAAGTCTGCGGGCTATAGAGCGTTTTCCGTTCGGGCTCCAGTACTCTGGAATGCCCTCCCGGTAACAGTTCGAGATGCCACCTCAGTAGAAGCATTTAAGTCTCACCTTAAAACTCATTTGTATACTCTACCCTTTAAATAGACTCCCTTTTTAGACCAGTTGTTGAGTATTAAACTCTGCGACTGGTTTTTTTGGATATTGACCACATTGGGGTTCCGGTCAGAGAACACACGGTCATCATTTGGACTCTTCCAACTTTAATGGTGCATATTGGGTTATATTAGGTGCAGCTAGTATCTGTAAACCACAAACAAACACCCATCAACATTTATGTAATTTATCTAAACAACAATATATATATATATATATATATATATATATATATATATATATATATATATATATATATATATATATATATATATATATATATATATATATACATATATATATATATTATGCCTATAGATATGCTCTAAGTAAAGTACTAGAGACATAATATATTGCATTTTCACAATGGCACATCAACTAGCCACATTAGTAGCATCAATGCTATCCTAAACAGGGAGATGTTAGCTTGTAGCATTCTGACAACACAGCACTAATAATATAAATAAAACACCAGTAAATGTTACATAAACACAGTGATGTCTATTAATAAAATGAATGATTCTTATATAATAATTACCATACTCACATCGTCAAGGACTAGAGCACCGATTAAACATAACAGAGAAACAAGTCAGCACATATCAACACACGTCAAACGGGAACCGGAAGTGACACCTACAGGAAGGAAGCGGAAGTGACACTGTCAAGAAATGCTTCAAAATAAAGTATTTGAAACGTAAATAACATGGAGAATTCTTAACACCAGTTGATCTGCCGTTTCTTTTCTTTTCTCCTATGTCCCACTCTCCCTTGTGGAGGGGGTCCGGTCCGATCCGGTGGCCATGTACTGCTTGCCTGTGTATCGGCTGGGGACATCTCCGCGCTGCTGATCCGCCTCCGCTTGGGATGGTTTCCTGCTGGCTCCGCTGTGAACAGGACTCTCGCTGCTGTGTTGGATCCGCTTTGAACTGGACTCTTGCGACTGTGTTGGATCCATTATGGATTGAACTTTCACAGTATCATGTCAGACCCGCTCGACATCCATTGCTTTCCTCCTCTCTAAGGTTCTCATAGTCATCATTGTCACCGACGTCCCACTGGGTGTGAGTTTTCCTTGCCCTTATGTGGGCCTACCGAGGATGTCGTAGTGGTTCGTGTTGTGGTTTGTGCAGCCCTTTGAGACACTAGTGATTTAGGGCTATATAAGTAAACATTGATTGATTGATTTATTGATAATGTTAGCAAGGAGCATTTTGACTTTGGAATGGTTTGAATATGTTGAGAAAAGTGGCAAATGTGGAATTTTGAAAAATGAAAAAAAAAAGGTGTCCCAAAAGATGTAGTATTGCGGGAATTGTAAGAATATTTGTAAAATTGAAAAGATGGTAGGCCGCCTGTAATGAATGAGCTGAACATTTTGAAAGTGGAATGTTTCAATCTGAAAAAAAATGTGTCAAAGTAATAATACTACATGACATGAGCAGGACATCAAGAGGTGTTTCGGTCTCCCCGCCTGTTTTTGCTTGTCAGTGTCTCGCGCACACGCTTAGATCATAAACTCATGAATATTCATGCTTGCAATCTTCAGAGCAGCTCTAATCCAGTAAGTGAGTGGGATGATAAAAATCCCCCAAACCCAGCAGTCTAACAACCCTTTTAACCCAAACTCTCCTTCAATAAATCCATCCATCCATCCATTTTCTACTGCTTATTCCCTTTGTGGTCGCGGGGGACGCTGGTGCCTCTCTCAGCTACAATAGAAATCTGAAGACGCCGCACAGATCTGCCTGTCGATTTCATGCTCCACTCTTCCCTCACTCGTGAACAAGACTCGGAGGTACTTGAACTCCTCCACTTGGGGCAGGGTCTCCTCCCCAACCCGGAGATGGCACTCCACCCTTTTCCGGGAAAGAACCATGGACTCGGACTTGAAGGTGCTGATTCTCATCCTAGTCGCTTCACACTCGGCTGCGAACCAATCCTGGCATGATGAAGCCGTCAGAACCACATCATCTGCAAAAAGCAGAAACTTAATTCTGCAGCCACCAAACCGGAACCCCTCAACGCTTTGACTGCGCCTGGAAATTCTGTCCATAAAAGTTATAAACAGAATCAGTGACAAAGGGCAGCCTTGGCGGAGTCCAACCCTCACTGGAAACGTGTCTGACTTACTGCTGGCAATGCGGACCAAGCTCTGACACTGATCGTACAGGGAGCGGACCGCCACAATCAGACAGTCCGATACCCCATACTCTCTGAGCACTCTCCACATGACTTCCCGAGGGACACGGTCAAATGCCTTCTCCAAGTCCACAAAGCACATGTAGACTGGTTGGGCGAACTCCCATGAACCCTCAAGGACCCTGCCGAGAGTATAGAGCTGGTCCACAGTTCCACGACCAGGACGAAAACCACACTGTTCCTCCTGAATCCGAGGTTGGACTATCCGGCGTAGCCTACTCTCCAGTACACCTGAATAGACCTTACCGGGAAGGCTGAGGAGTGTGATCCCACGATAGTTGTAACGCACCCTCTGGTTCCCCTTCTTAAAGAGAGGAACCACCATCCCGGTCTGCCAATCCAGAGGCATCGCTTCCGATTTCCATGCGATGCTGCAGAGTCTTGTCAACCAAGACAGCCCCACAGCATCCAGAGCCTTAAGGAACTCTGGGCGGATCTCATCTACCCCCGGGGCTTTGCCACCAAGGAGCTTTTTAACTACCTCAGCAACCTCATCCCTAGAAATAGGAGAGCACACCACAGATTCCCCAGGCACCATTTCCTCATAGGAAGACATGTTGGTGGGATTGAGGAGGTCCTCCAAGTATTCCCTCCACCGATCCACAACATCCGCAGTCGAAGTCACCAGAACACCATCCCCACCATACACGGTGTTGACAGTGCACTGCTTCCCCTTCCTGAGGCGGTGGATAGTGGTCAAACTTTGATATGATTTAATTAATATTAGTTCAATATTAGTTTAATTAATTAAACAGAAAACTAATAGCAGCCATGCAGCAGGTGAGGAATGTTCATTCCATGTTGACTCTCCTTATTTTCTCTGCAGGTTACAGACATTTATAACCAAGATTTTATTTCATGAAAACCTCCTGATTGTACTGCCTTTTCTAATCTATTTATTGTAAATACAGTCGTCCCTTGGTTTTTTGAGTAACTCGCCTAAAAAAGTATGCGCACCTCTGCTCTGATCATTTAAACTGATATATTTTTTGAATTAGCTACGCAATGGCTACAGATCCTCTTGCTAAAATTCCTCTCATCGATAGATGGAACCACTAAAGTCTCTCCCTTTTCATCACTTTACTTTTTTTTGACTGGTCCCTACTTTCGCGAGCATTATTTTATACACGATTCATGCTGTTTTGCTATAAAGAGAATTCAGAATTCTTCATTGGGTCTCACTTCTGCAGAAGCTCGCTCTTGTGTAGTCGCCTGCTCGTGGTGTTGATCGTACGCAATTGACCAATGCTTTAGCAATACAGAGAAACAAGCTGTCAAACTGACCAGATTTAAATAAATACTTCCAGTAGATCCGTCCTTTGACTGTCAAGATAAGAATGTGGGTAGCGTTTAACAAACTGGAATTCACTCATTCACTCCTGTTAAAGTTTCAGAAAGAAATAAACGAGGCAGGGAGGAAAAAAAACAGGACAGTTGCTTGCTCTGATTTTAATGACGCAGACGTTTGACCTAATTAGAATGCAAATGTATGAACAAAAGTAGTTTGGTCCGTTTGTGATTCAAGACAGGAAAAGAGAAGGCTGGGCTGCTCCTTATTGCTGCCGCCTTTTGTGTCCAGAAGGATGGCAATACTTTGACCTATATTAGCTTCCAGACAGCTTTGTTTTGAAAGTCTGGAAGACAAGAACAGTTGGTTTGGGTCAACTCACTTTCTTTTTTCATGTGAAGGGATTTAAACACAACAGTTGGTTAGAGACCATCTAAGTAGTTTGGATTTTTTTGTCATTGTTTCAGACAATGATGATTCCCAGACTCCTGTAAACAATGAACAGCATACATCATTTTGCTCGTAGGGGACAAAGCTGCAGCAATGATGATGTAAATGTGAGAACAAAAGGTTTGGCAGTGGCTAAGAAATGAGCGTGCATTGTTTTATCACATCGCGCCCTCAAACCCTTCTCATCTTCTCTGGTTCTTATCATGAAGACATGTCAGCTAATTGTCTGTGATGATTGTACTCTCAAGGATTAGACGAGGACAGGAGATGAAGGTCGGACAGGACAGAGTAAAGTAGAGCAGTTGAAGTAGAATGGAGGCGAGTGCGGTAAGAAAAAGTCAGCTGTAATTTAAATAATCTTCTGCTGGTTCAAAGAAGACAAAAGATAGCACAGAATTCATCAAATAGAATATTTGGGACAGGCAATAGCATACATTTTTAATCTGGCAGAACAAACACCAAACTTACAATGACATATTCTTGTACATGTTGCCTCTATATTGAAGACATTATCATATATGTCTGATTCATGACACCTCAGGAATTAAACAACTTGCGAATAAATAGATATGATCTAAAATAAATAGTATCAATGTCAGAGAGATGCCCGAGCAATTTTGAGAAATAATTAACGAGCCATTAATGTGATTGCGTGGCGTAGAGGTGAGAACCACAGATCCCTTCCCCACCAACAACAATGCAAATCATTGTATTTATTATTTATTTATTTATTTGAATTAGGACAATACATATTCATCAACATAGAGCAGTGGTTCTTAACCTGGGTTCGATCGAACCCTAGGGGTTCGGTGAGTCGGCCTCAGGGGTTCGGCGGAGGTCAAAACACACCCGACTCATCGTGTAAATACAAACTTCTCCCTGTCGGCGTATTACGGATACGGCAACAGCTGACTGATTTGCAGGTAACAGCTGACTGATTTGCAGGTAACAGCTGACTGATTTGCAGGTGTTTAATATGTTGTGAGTTTATGCACTGTGTTGGTTTTGTTGTTTGAACAAGGTGATGTTCATGCATGGTTCATTTTGTGCACCAGTAAAAAAAAACATGGTAACACTTTAGTATGGGGAACCTATTCACCATTAATCAGTTGCTTATTAGCATGCAAATTAGTAACATATTGACTCTTAACTAGGCATTATTAATTATTTATTAATGCCTTATTCGGCATGGACTTATTATAACCCTAACCCTCTAACCCTGACCCTAACTCTAACCAAATAACTTTAAATTAAGTCTTTATTACTTAGAATATGTTCCCCTAGTGTTCAAATAACTCTAAATTATGTCTTTGTTACTTAGAATATGTTACCCATACTAAAGTGTTCCCAAAAACATATAACTTTCATCTTCAATTTAAAAAACATTTTATTTTTCACTAAAGAAGAGTTTGGTGAATGCGCATATAAAACTGGTGGGGTTCGGTACCTCAAACAAGGTTAAGAACAACTGACATAGAGCAACAATGTAAATATGCCGGAGTTAGCCCAATAGCATAATTTTCATCTGTTGTCCGAAGGCAGTAAACATTCAACAGGTACAAACGAATACATAAACCACAAGACATTACACATCACAAGCATACCATAAGCACACACTGTGGACAAAAATAATAAAATAAACAACAAACCAAAAAAAGTGAATAATTTAATTGTGCGTGCATGTCTGATTAGTTTTCAACCAGTTTTTCAGTGCAGTTTTAAATGTTAAAAAGGTATCAGAGTTTCTGACGTGGGCTGGCAGTCTGTTCTCTGACTGTATGCCTCTGATAGACCCCACCATTTGGCCAAATTTAGGCCTGTGCTTTTGTGCGTTGCAGACTTTGTGAGAGCCAACAATGATTACTTTGGGAAAAAATATGATTTTTGATCCTGAATGTAAGGAGGCTAATTTAGTTTTAGAAAACTGCTGAATGTCACAGATGAACAACTTCTAGACTTTTGTCTACATCCTCTTAATATCCAGATGAGAGGTATGATTTACAATCTAGAATAACTTTGACGGGACATTGCTGGTACAGTAAATCAGCAGAGGCCTATTTAGCTGTTTGTATCATTGCGCTGCTAAAAAATAATATGTCTGTTTTAGCGCTTACAATAACAACATTGCTAATATTTTGTTAATATTCAGGTATTGTTGAATATTGTTGGCGGGTTTTGGATGGCTATTTAGAGGGTTTTGTGGCCGAAATAGTGAGCCTCCATTGATTATGTTGTCTGCAGACTTTTTATGTATTTATGTATTTATGACTTAGAATGCATAAAAAAAAGAAAAACATATGTGTTCATGTTTCATATTAGGATTGTTAATGATAGAAAGCACACCTCTGTCTAATTTTTGCATATTTCCTGTGTGACTGTTTTGATAATATGATCAGAGTGTAGAAGTGTTCCTAAAGTGACATCAATCTCTGGTAATAGCCAAAGGTATTCGCAGCGTAATGGCTTACTGAATTTTTGCGGATTATAAATACAATTGGATATGATTTAATGGATACTATGATACATAATTAAGCATAGAAAGTGAACTTGTTTTTCCACTCTCCTGGTACTTTAAACTGGAACTTCACTTTTCTTGGAATTTTGCCTACAGTATCATTCACAATTTCAATGTCAGACAAGAACACTGTGGAGGGGTGCGTGGCGTGCGGGCCTGCAGCGGAACTAGGTGTGCCAGGACCGGCCTCAAAGTCAGCGACAGGTACGTAGATGGCCCAGGTGGGCCTTGTTAGCTAATCACCTGTCGCTCTGTATAAATAGCAGCCGGGAGGACAGAGGTTGTTGAAGCGGGCATAAGAGCGAGAGCGAGACTGACAGACCCAACAAGACAGTTGGTGGAAAGCAACTTGCGGCAATATTGAAAAATAAAACTGCATTGCAACCCTGATCCGGGCTCTCATGTCGGTGCTTGGTGGTCTGAAAAAAACCCTGGAGGGCAACCTCCACAAACACATGTTTTAAATTCATTCTTAAGTCAGCAAAGTAAGTTAACAATTTAGCTAATGGGGGGTCATAATGTCATTGTGTCTATTGTGCCAATGAAACTCACTAAAGACAAACGAAAAGTGCCAACAATACTCCAATTACATTTCGTATCCTTTAGCTTTGACATCAATAACACAGCTTTGACGTCAGGGATGTGGAATGACAAAGCTGGAAACGCAATGCTAAAAACACCGATTGCTAACATCACAACCAATCCAAAGGTCGTACCTTCGACTGTTTAAGCATCAATCTGTTGAGTGTCACCGAGAGGTGTTCCAAACTCGGAAGTCCAAGAGGGTGAAGCTGATCTGGGAAGTCCGTGAGACAGGCAAAAGATCCAGGGCGAGAGAGAGAGGGGTTAGAGTCCGTGTCCATGTGAGGGGATCCAGATCCGGGAAGGCAGTCGAGATCCAGGGGGAGGCCAAGGGAGTGAAACACACAACTCGAAACCAAGGCGATGGAAGAAAACACTGCGGGGCACAAGGGAGAAGACGGGAAAAATGACCATGGCAGCGGGAGGACAATGAATGCGAAAATACACAAGGAAAGCCAGATACAGGACAGCTAACTGTAGCAGGGAACAGAAGATTATGTCCTGGCACCCGATAGCAGGTAGAGCAGGCTTTTGGAGGCAGTCCTGATGATCAGCCACAGGTGCGCTGAATGCCGGTAAATGATTGCAGCTGCAGGAGGGCAGACACACGCCTAGGTGTCCCGAGGTGCGCTCTTGGAGGCGCAACTAGCAGAGCGCACAGATGAGGACGCATTGGAATGCGCCCTGGCGGTGACACCCAGGTTATAATGAAGTATTTTCACTTAGTGGTAGCGGCCGGGACAAGGCTTGGTTCTACAGTAGAACACACGCAAGGCTGGGTGAAAAGATTGTAAAGGCAAACTTGTCAACCTTTAGACCTCTGAATTCGGTAGATGGTGGGGGGGTGGTTTGGTGTAGAGATGCGCGGATAGGCAATTATATCATCCGCATCACCAAAATCGTCATCCACCGACCGTCCACCCAAATTAACTTTTTATTGGGACCGTACCCGCCCGCTAACCTCCCGCTGAATTACATCAGAGGTTGGTCACCTTTACCACTCACAGAGCTATTTAAAACTGTTTCACAGAGTAATGTAGTCAATTGGAGCTGCTAATGTTCTTGCGACTATCCAATAACGTTCATCCTGATGACAAGAATGTGGGCGTGCTGTGAAGCCATTGCCTTTGATACTTCCAACAACATGTACGATCCAATTGTTGGTCCAGCAACATGTTGTGTGCAGCTTCCGCAATCACACGTACGAGATTGAACAACTTTAACACTTACTAATATGCGCCACACTATGAAGCCACACAATCCAAGATTGACAAACACATTTCGGGAGAACATTCTCACAGTAACACAACATAAACACAACACAACTAATACCCATAATCCTTTGTATTCATGACACATCCTGAATATATTTTATACCCCCGCACCCCCAACCCTGCCCACCTTACCGACGTATTTCTCCCGAAATGTGTCTGTCGTTCTTAATTGGTGTGGCTTCAAAGCGTGGCGCATATTACTAAGAGTGTTAAAATTGTTTATATCACAACCATTAGTGTACTCTGTGTCACCCAGTATGCCTTGCAGTTGTGTGCGTGTTGCCGCGGAAGCCATACACAACATGTTGCTGGACTGACAAACAGATCGTGTATGATGTAGAAGACGTCAAAGCAAATGGCTTCATAGCACACACTTATATTTAATATCTGGTTGACTGCCGGCAGTTATACAAGAGAATAATAGCGTCTCCTATTGACTTCTTCGCTTTATGACACGGGTCTTAAATGGCTCTTTGAATGGCAAAGGATACCGATCCCAGGACCATGTATATCAAATGTCCCCGGATGGGGGATGGTTAAACCGCCATCCGCCCGAATCTAATTAAAATGTATTTTTTCGTCATGTCAACCGCCCGGCCCGCGGACTCGGCGGATGAGACTGCAAACCGCGCATCTCGAGTTTGGTGGTATCTGGGATGTATATTGTAGTGTCCCTTAAGAGTTAGTACTACAAGGGGTTCTGGGTATTAGTTATGTTGTGTTTATGTTGTGTTACGGTGCAGATGTTCTCCCGAAATGTGTGTTTGTCATTCTTGTTTGGTGTGGGTTCACAGTGTGGCGCATATTTGTAACAGTGTTAAAGTTATTTATACGGCCACCCTCAGTGTTACATGTAGGACTGTTGATCAAATATGCCTTGCATTTGCTTAAGTGTGTGTAAATACCGCACATAATATGTGGCTAGGCCGACACGCTGTTATTATGAGGTAAAGTAGACGTGATGACAGGTTGTAGAGGACGCCAAAGGCAGTGCCTTTAAGGCACGCCCCTATATAGGTGCCTGGGTGGAAATCGGGAGAAATTCGGGAGAATGGTTGTCTCGGGAGATTTTCGGGAGGGGCGCTGAAACTCGGGAGTCTCCCGGAAAAATCGGGAGGGTTGGCAAGTATGTGTAACCGTGACTATATGGCTGTTATTGCATGTTCAGAGGGCTTGAGTATGTTAAAAAAAACTCCTTTAGATAATCATTAAAACCATTTTATTGTCACTATAAAAATAGTACATTCATTAATAATAATCCCACTTCTCGGAAATTTGTTTACCACGTTCAGAACTGGAACCAATTAGCCGGGGTTAAATGAGGGACGACTGTACAAACTTTCAAACGACAGACAATCAACAACAATGATACTTACAAGATGAATTGGTTCTGTGATACAGCTCGTGCCTTGAAAAACTCATATAACTTTCTCATAACGCTTGCTCAATTTGAGGGCTAAACACCCCTTAGGTCTTCCCTTGAAGTGGCTTTTTGCAACTGCACCAGCAGCTAGCTTATGTAAAGAAGGAAGGAGAACTTCTTCTCCTAAGTGTGTTTGTTTAATCTATAATAAAGCTCACCGAGTCTTTGCCAGTTTTTGGATTCACTATCTTAGATTTATTTCACAGTGTGATTGTTTGAAGCAAATAAATTCAGTTCCCTCATGGCCAGAAGCAGGGAAACGAAGACATCCTGCCATCTCTGGCTCCTCGCAAAATGTCTGTCTTCTTTTTCTCCCCAAAGTCTGATATACTTTACTTTTCCAAAGGAGGTTGGGTTGTCCTTGAACTCTTTGACTGTGGTTTCAATGATAACGGTTCCTGAGGTGGCTTATCTTGATGTGTATCAACCACTTGCAAATACCTCACACCCTAATGTCAGGGCTCTATTGTTTGAAATTATGTGTGTTTTTTTAAAACCAACTATTTGCAGTAATACCTACTGATATACTCTCATAACTATATGACTGTTATCATCCAGAAATATGATGGGAAGGTCAATATACCCATTTCATTGGTATTGTATGTGTACAGTATATGTAGCAACATGTACAAACCCCGTTTCCATATGAGTTTGGAAATTGTGTTAAATGTAAATATAAACAGAATACAATGATTTGCAACTCATTTTCAACCCATATCCCGTTGAATATGCTACAAAGAAAACATAGTTGATGTTCAAACTGATAAACTTTTTTTTTGCAAATAATCATTAACTTTAGAATTTGGTGCCAGCAACCCGTGACAAAGAAGTTGGGAAAGATGGCAATAAATACTGATAAAGTTGAGGAATGCTCATCAAACACTTATTTGGAAAATCCCACAGGTGTTCAGGCTAATTGGAAACAGGTGGATGCCATGATTGGGTATAAAAACAGCTTCACCAAAAGTGCTCAGTTTTATATAAGAAAGGATGGGGCAAGGTACACCCCTTCGTCCACAACTGCGTGAGCAAATAGTCAAACAGTTTAAAAATGTTTCTCAAAGTGCAATTGCAAGAAATGTATGGATTTCACCAACTACAGTCCATAATATCATCAAAAGGTTCAGAGAATCTGGAGAAATCACTTCAGGTCAGCGGCATGGCCGGAAACCAACATTGAATGACCGTGACATTTGATCCCTCAGACGGCACTGTATCAAACACAGACATCAATCTCTAAAGGATATCACCACTTGGGCTCAGGAACACTTCAGAAAACCATTGTCACTAAATACAGTTCGTCGCTACATCTGTAAGTGCAAGTTAAAGTTCTAATATGCAAAGCGAAAGCCATTTATCAACAACATCCAGAAATGCTGCCGGCTTCTCTGGGCCCGAGATCATCTAAGATGGACTGATGCAAAGTGAAAAAGTGTTCTGTGGTCTGACGATTCCACATTTCAAATTGTTTTTGGAAATATTCGACATCTTGTCATCCGGACCAAAGGGGAAGAGAACCATCCAGACTGTTATCGACGCAAAGTTAAAAATCCAGCATCTGTGATGGTATGGGGGTGCATTAGTGCCCAAGGCATGGGTAATTTACACATCTGCGAAGGCACCATTAATGCTGAAAGGTGCATACAGGTTTTTGAACAACATCTGCTGCCATCTAAGCGCCGTCTTTTTCATGGACGCCCCTGCTTATTTCAGCAAGACAATGCCAAGCTACATTCAGCACGTGTTACAACAGCGTGGCTTCGTATTAAAAGAGTGCGGGTACTTTCCTGGCCCGCCTGCAGTCCAGACGTGTCCCCCATCGCAAATGTGTGGCACATTATGAAGCGAAAAGTACGACAGCGGAGACTCCGGACTGTTGAACGACTGAAGCTCTACATAAAACAAGAATGGGAAAGAATTCCACTTTCAAAGCTACAACAGTTAGTTTCCTCAGTTCCCAAACGTTTATTGAGTGTTGTTAAAAGAAAAGGTGATGTAACTCAGTGGTGAACATGCCCTTTCCCAACTACTTTGGCACGTGTTGCAGCCATGAAATTCTAAGTTAATTATTATTTGCAAAATAAAAATAGTTTATGACTTTGAACATCAAATATCTTGTCTTTGTAGTGCATTCAATTTAATATGGGTTGAAAAAGATTTGCAAATCATTGTATTCCGTTCATATTTACATCTAACACAATTTCCCAACTCATATTGAAACAGGGTTTGTAATTAGCATTCAAATATTCAAATCCTTTAGTTACCATTGGTGGTTTAACAAAACATATATATTTTTTAAAGTGTTTATGATTTTCACAATAACTAATTATATAGAATAAACATTTGCTCGTCGGGTTGGTTTGGCGCATTCACGCAAATGACGCCAACAGCATTTTTAAAATGCTAATCCAAACACAGAAGTGCAGCTCCACTCTTCTGACTGCATGGCCGCTCCCGCAGCCGGGAAACACTTTCTGTTGGAGGAACAACATTTGGCACGACACGGGCGTATGTCGTGTCGAATCCTGTGAGTCCCACCAGGGAGCCAGCCCAAAGCGCACGGTGACACGGGGGTGGAAAGGGGGGTTGCAGTCCGCCGGAGGCGCTCTCCTGACAGGCCCCGCGTCCTCCCAACACACCCACTCTATGCAGGATGCCTCGGGTACTCAGCCCGCCTCACACAGACGAAATAGAGGGGTTCAATGTTCGACGATTTGTTCGTTTGAGCAAACTTTTCCAAATTGAAGTGTGGACTAGATGATTATTTTAATAAGACCCATACAATTGAGATTGTACCTAATTTTGAAGGATGTCCACCCATTGGCATATACCTCTTCCCTTAAAGGGAAACTGCATTTGTTATGGAATTTTTCCTATCATTCACAATCATTACTGTATGTAAGACAATAACACATATGTTTTCTTTGTTTTATTCATTCTAATTTGTAATATACAACAAGTCTGAGGTGGCTAACAATTTAGCTAATGGGTGTTATCTATTGTAAATGGTAAATGGGTTGTACTTGTATAGCGCTTTTCTACCCCTTTTTAAGGAGCCCAAAGCGCTTTGACAGTATTTCCACATTCGCCCATTCACACACACATTCAGACACTGGTAGCGGGAGCTGCCATGCAAGGCACTCACCAGGACCCATCAGGAGCAAGGGTGAAGTGTTTTGCCCAAGGACACAATGGATTTGACTAGGATGGTAGAAGGTGGGGATTGAACCAATAACCCTCAGATTGCTGGCACAGCCACTCTACCAACTTCGCCACGCCGTCCCCTATTGCGCCATAAAGCCCTCTAAAAAGCTTGAAAAAAAGGCCAACAATGCTCCATTTACATGACGGAACCTGCATATTTAACAAGTATTAGTGATGTTATCATTATAAGTGCTCACGCCGTGGAAATTCTTTTTAGTGAGCCTTGATCACAGAGCAACAATTTGCTAATGCAGCTGTTGAAATAATGAGCTGCTGCATTGCCTCTGCGCTGGTAAAACTCAATTCTAGATTATAACTCATGCCTCTCCTTTGTATAGTTGAAGGTTATTGAACATACAGACTTACTCTATTTACCCACTTACTTTTAAAATGTACTTAAGCCACGTTTAAATCTTTATTTTAGCTAACTAACTTTTGGTCGAACTAACACAACTGTTGTACACATTGTAGCTTCTAATAATTGATGTTAGCTCTTATTTTTTTAGATTTTTTTGCCTGGGAAACCAAAATCGCTCCCAGCATGCTTTGCGCCACGTGATTTTTTACATCTTCACATGAAGCCCTGACCTTAATAAATCGGACATTAGATTGTTGAATAGTTTGTAGTGTGAAATGTGTACATTAAATGACAAAATACACAAATACAGCATTATTTGGTGTAAATATTATTTCATATGAAAGAAGTCTTTATATTTCAGCATTCCTTAGATATATACGCATGCGGAAATGCAGGGTGTGCATGACTTCCAATGCGACGCACGACTTGCCAAAACACTGGTCCGTGAGTTCATCAAAGTGCAGTAATAGTCACGGTTTTATGATCCTGTAAATGTAATATTAACCGTCAGAGGTGTTACCGCAATTTATCATCAATACCGTTTATCGTTACACCCCTATTTGCGCATTAAAAAAAAATGGAGCCATTACAGGACATTATTGTGAACTATCGCGTTAACTTTCATTTCCCTAATGCAAGGGCTCGGCAACCAAAAATGTTCAAAGAGCCATATTGGACCAAGAATACAAAAAACAAATCTTTCTGGAGTCGCAAAAAATGAAAAGCCGTATACAAGTCTTATAATGAAGGCAACACATGACGTAAGTGTCTATATTAGCTATATTAGCCTACTATCAAAATGACTTTAAAAGTCTTATATAAGTGTTATAATGACGTCAACACATGATGTGTCTATGATAGCTTTAATAGCCTACTATCAAAATGAGTCGCAGGCTGAAGCAAATCTTCGTTGACAGAAATATTGAAATGTAATATTTATTCTGCATATTTTTACAACATGAGAAAACATTAGTAAATCAGAGGTTAGTCAGAAGGTGGGATAACTCCTGGAAATTACTGGATTTTAATGGCTGAAGGTATAGATGTTTGTGTCCATGTTAAAAGAAACGGCAGGCTGTCTTCTTTTGTTAAATTTATAATAATCTTTGGCAAGCTAGGTAACGTTCACTGTGGGCTGAAACAACATGGCATACCAACAACTATCTGAAATGAAGCCAATATTACATATATTGGGGACGGCGTGGCGCAGTGGGAGAGTGGCCGTGCGCAACCCGAGGGTCACTGGTTCAAATCCCACCTAGAACCAACCTCGTCACGTCCGTTGTGTCCTGAGCGAGACACTTCACCCTTGCTCCTGATGGGTGCTGGTTGGCGCCTTGCATGGCAGCTCCCTCCATCAGTGTGTGAATGTGTGTGTGAATGGGTAAATGTGGAAGTAGTGTCAAAGCGCTTTGAGTACCTTGAAGGTAGAAAAGCGCTATACAAGTACAACCCATTTATAAATAAATGATAAACGGGTTGTACTTGTATTGCGATTTTCTACCTTCAAGGTACTCAAAGCGCTTTGACACTACTTCCACATTTACCCATTCACACACTGATGGAGGGAGCTGCCATGCAAGGTGCTAACCAGCACCCATCAGGAACAAGGGTGAAGTGTCTTGCTCAGAACACAACGGATGTGACGAGGATGGTACTAGGCGGGGATTGAACCAGGGACCCTTGGGTTGCGCACGGCCATGAGATATGCAAAACTAAATTATATACAGAGAAGATAAAAGTATAGAATATTAAATGAGCACCTGCAAATGAGGCATAATGATGCAATATGTATATACAGCTAGCCTAAATAACATGTTAGCATTGATTAGCTTGCAGTCATGCAGTGACCAAAAATACCTGATTAGCACTCCAACAAGTCAATAACATCAACAAAGCTCACCTATGCACAGTATAAAACGTTTGGTGGACAAAATGAGACAAAGGAGGAGTTAAAGATTTTTCATGTGTATAAACTGTTGTGTCGCATTCCACACCATGCTCAGTTGAAAAACTGCCGAAATTTGTAGGACAAAAAGATGTTCACCAAATACTCCCTCATCAGTGAAGCATACACGCAAACATAATAAACAGTGGGCTTTCTAACAATTGGGAAATTTTATGTCATGTTTGTCCTCAAACAAAAAACGTACTAAAACACATTTTACCATTTTCAATCCCCTTCTTTTTAAATGCTCCAGGGAGCCACTAGAGCAGCACTAAAGAGCCACATGCGGCTCAAGAGCCGCGGGTTTCTTGCCCCCGTCCTATTATAAAAGGTCGAAATAATAGATGTAAATGTGAGAAAGTTAGGCCTTTAGTAAAAGAGATAATCTGTGTCAAATTCTGTAACGGTTGGCTCGCCATGTCACACTCAGACAAGTCTAATCACAATTTGTGGAGTTGGTCTTCTCAACGCTCACTGAGCTGAGGTCTCAGGAGACATGAGAATGTGTCACATGATGTCATGCAGGATTTACTTGCATGTGAGAATTACAGTACACAAGTAACTTGAGGGAACATAAAATAAAACAAGTTTGAGTTAAGACGGATTGAAAGTGTTTCTCGTCACTGTGAATTATTTATAAATGCTCTCTCTCTCACTTTCCCAGACAAGACACAAAATAATACCCATGATGCATTTCCACTGGCAGGCCACTCTGCTGTCCTACGGGTTTCTCTAATCTCTTCTCTGCTCTCATTGCTTTCATTCCCTCAAGTGGAGGATTTTGAGAACTTTGCCCTGCTTTGGTCTTTCCGTCATTCTGTGTTGAACAATTGTTGTGTGTCACACTTGCCGCAATCGCTTCAAACCAGCCTGGTCCCTTTTCTCCATCTCCCACCCGCATTCTGAATGGAAATATTCCATTCGCCATCTTTCAGTGCTCAGCAGCCTCGCTTTGTTTTTTTTCACTTTGTTCTATTTCATATTCTTCTTCTTCCCTCCTTTGCTATTCTTACTATTGATGGACTCGACATAGCCAATCTGATCAACGTCACTTATCCATTAGCAAGTTTCAAGATGCAAACTGAACCAAGAAACTGTTCGTATCAAAAAAGGGAGACTGATGCATTCAGTAAATCATTGTTTTCAACCACTATTCCGTGAGATGTTGTTTGGTGTGCCGTGGGAGATCATGTAATTTCACCTAATTGGGTTAAATATATATTTTGCAAACATTAATTATAATCCACAAATGTGCCTTTGTTGAGTGTCTGTGCTATCTAGAGATCAGCAGAGTAACCATGCAATACTCTTCCGTATCAGTAGGTGGCAGCAGGTAGCAAATTGCTTTGTAGATATCGGGAACGACAACGATGGTTTGCAAGTAAAAAGGTGAGTGCCGCTAGGAAAAGGCATTGAAGCTTAGGGATGGCTATGCAATACGGAGCTAAAACTTAACTGGCTGCAAAGTGAACAAAAACTGAATTCTGGATGTGTGGAGCAGACGGCGTCTACAAAGTACATTCGTACATGACATGACAATCAACACCAAAATAGGAGCGCAAGACAAGAACTAAAACACTACACGCGGGAACATAGCAAAAAACTCCAACTAAGTCAGGGCGTGATATGACAGGTTGTGACACTACACCAACTTTAAGACAAGAGCTTTAGTGATGCATGGTTGGTTATGTTTTGAATTCATATCCAACAATTGCGAGACCGACTTTTTACTGTCAATGCCGGCTGCTGAGTTTAATGTTTTAATAATTTCTGCTGGTGGTGTGCCTCAGGATTTTTTCAATGAAAAAAATGTGACTTTGCTCAGAAAAGGTTGAACAACACTGCAGTAATTTAACTTGGTTAGTTACACTTCATTCCTACTCTTTGTGGAAATGTGCTGCACTTATGTACCATACTAAATACTCCAAACCAAAAACTTTGAAGTGCATGTATCATTCACAAGTACACAAACAATACCTTTAAACAACAATCATGACAATTACACAACAGTGGCGTCCAACAACATCAGACTATTAAAATAAAGCTAATAATACATTTCCTTCAAATCAAATTTACATTCATTTTACTGTTTATTTTGTATTGGACTATTTATTTACCACTTACTTTGCAGGGGTCATGGTTTGCAAATCCCACTTTTAATGAAACACTTTTGTCTCGTTACAAATGAGGTGTTTGAACTTTGCTCTGACTTGTAATGTCAACCAACCTGTGACGTGAGCATATATTTCCATACCATGTTAATGAACATTATGTGTAAATACTGCATGTCAGGTTTTGGTCAAAGGCAAATTTCCGCCTGTAGTTCCCAGACAGGTTGATGTATACCGATAGCGATATTTTGGAACTGGCGCCAAAATGTATTTTTGATACTTTGATACTTTTCTAAATAAAGCGGACCACAAAAAAAATGACATTATTAGCTTAATTTTAACAAAAAATAAATCTTACGGTACATTAAACATACGTTTCTTACTACAATCGAAGAACAATTCTGTCCTTAAATAAAATAGTGAACCAACTAGACAACTTGTCTTTTAGTAGTACGTAAACAAACAGGCTTGGGGATTAATAAAGTATGTCTGATTCTGATTCTAATTCTAGTTTAGCTGCTGACATAGGCAGTAACATATTGTGTCATTTCTCATTCTATTATTTTGTCAACATTAAAAAGGACAAGCTGTAAAAAATATTTATTAATCCACATGTTCATATACTGTTAATATCTGGTTATTTTCCGTTTCACCATGTTCTATCTACACTTTTGTTAAAGTGTAATAATCATTTCTTCTTCAGAGTAAAACAACTTGCACTGAGCCTAGTCTATAAAATCCGCTACACCTCTCTGCATCTCTATATTCCTTCAAAACGCTCTAAAACGACACCTCCAGGTAACTTTAACCCTTTACTAATACCCTCCTCCATTCACATCCCATCCCTCCGAATTGTAAATGACCTAATGTAAATAATCAAATGTATTTCTAATGTATATACTTGTTCTTATGCTATCTGAACTCACTATGTTCTCTGCTGGCTGTACATATCCTACTAAATAAGACCTACACTGTTTCAACGTCCATTCTCTGTTGATGCAATTGTTGATGACTGAAGTGCTGGTATCAACCAAAGCTCCTCATCCCACCCCCCGGATTGTAAATAATGTAAATAATTCAATGTTTATACTACGATGATTAACTTGTGCGATGACTGTATTATGCTGATAGTATATATTTGTACCATGAATTGATTAACTTAAACAAGTTGAAAAACTTATTCGGGTGTTACCATTTAGTGGTCAATTGTACGGAATATGTACTGGACTGTGCATTCTACTAATAAAAGTTTCAATCAATCAATCAATCAATGTTTGATACTTTACATTAGTTTTGGATGATACCACAAATTTAGGTAACAATCTGATTCCAAGTAGTTACAGGATCATACATTGGTCATATTCAAAGTCCGCAAGTGCACAGAGACATTTTTCCTGAGTTTATAAAGATAGTAAGAATTCAAAAAATAATACAAAAAATGAAATCATACAATATATTACTGTATATGTCAGCAATTAAATTAGGAGCCTTTGTAGCACGTTTTGAAATGGTTTTATTACCATTTATATACCAAATATTATATTGTGATATATACACTACAAAATAACAAAGCAGTGGGGTGCCATCAGGGCCAGTACGGCTTTCTCTGCTGGCCTAACATAACCAGAAATCATGATTATAAGTAAAGATACAATTATTTTTTAATTTACTTTCCCTAAATATCTATTATTCATTTTTTCTTCATGACATATTATGCTCCTTCTAGTGGTGTTGTTCTTAGTTTTAGTTTGTATGCAATCAGAATTCAGCTAGCTTATGTTGCCATGCCGTACCAAATCTATCAGACGTCTTTAGATTCAGCAATGCAGGCGTCCATGCACTTTAAGCAGACGACATACAGTTGATAGACAGTTGCGATAGCCAATCAGATCACGCGTTGTTGTCAGTAAGACATTCTTGATGGCCTCACGTTGAACGTAATATTCACGTGTCCTGTGATTGGATACTAATCGGGACCAGTAGCGAATGAATTTGAGAACACAGAGTTGATAGACAGTTGCGATAGCCAATCTGATCACAAGTTGTAGAGAGTTGCTGTTCTGTTACAACTAAAAGTTGTAAACTGTTGTTGTTAAAGTGCGTCACGCTTGTCATGTAATTAACATTGTTACATGTGTATTTGTCGCCATCATGTGGTCAGGGCAGTTAATATATCTTTGAGAAGTGTGTACTTTGAATCAAACTTTATTGACCGGAAGTTGCATAAGCCAAGCAGAGAAATTCACGATGTATGTTTTAATTGCTGATACATTTTAATGAAACAGTAAATAACCCATTTTGTATAGTGTTGATGTGATTCAATGAATAGTAGGGCGTAAATGTGTTCCAGTATAGTTTTTATCCAGCACTGGTCATGTGGTGACATCAATTATGGTATTTTGAGAGGTTTTATTGAAGTCAGAGATCACTGAAGGCCTAGGTGGGAAACGCACGGCCCACCACTGTTATAAAGTATGTTTGATATCATATCAGATCAATATAGGTAGTGTCCAGTACTTAAAGGTGCTGTTTGCAACTTACTTACAGTAATTTTTTTCAAAGTATAATATATAACAAGAACACCACCAGCTAGCTAATGTTACCAGTAGTGGTTTAACAGAATATGTGACGATTGTCTATATTTTTCACAATTACAAAGTTTATGTATTAACATTTTCTACTGGCCCGAATAAAATGATTGGTGTTTACGGCGGTCGCTTACCCGGTTTGGTCAATACGTATGCACAGAGAGCGTGTGCACACTTACAAAAGCAGTCCAAGAGAAGCAACACTTTGCAGTCATGTTTGTTATGTTGTCGTGGCATCGTGATACTGTAGGTCGTCTTTCCAAAATCCATAGGAACGTCAGGAAGCAGTTTGCAGGTAAGAAAAATGCTTTATTCTTAAATTCAGACAAAAAATATACTGCACGATTCCCATGGCATGGAAAACATGAATAGGTTAGCCAAAAGGATGCTAGTCAAAACACGGACTAGGAGCATGAACAAGAACGTAACTTTGTTGCATGGGAGCAAACAGAAACACCAGGCCTAGTGAGGCAAGATGATGGACTAAATAGCTCTCTGAGTAGTGCCCAGGAACAGGTGAGCATCCCGAACACTAATGTGAGGCAGGTGAAAATAATCAGCACCCATGACAACCAAAACAAACAAATTCAAGGGTGCTGAAAACAGAACTGAAACCACAAGTGAATCACAAACGCAAACAAACTATGATCCAGGCAACAGATCCTCACAATGTTGTTGTTATGATGGAATATATATTCAATGACAGCTAACACAAACTATCCAAATTGCTATTATTAGCTAACAACACCTAAAGCTAATGCAAGTGCATGTGTCACGTATGTACGTAATTACGTACGAGAAGCCTTAGGAGAACCGGATATACTGTTTAAAATACATAGAAAGTTAGCGCCCTCTAGGCATCTATGTAAATTTTGCAAACAGTTTAATAAAGACACCCCTGTTGCAACACACTGCTCAGTCAATCAAAGCATATTTTAATGTGTTTAATTTCAGATAACATAGTAAAACACAAAGGTTTGTTCACCTTTGTGTTTTACTATGTTATCTGGGAAATCATTGACTTATTGATATATACTTAAATTTCAATAAAGTATCCATCAACTACCTATGTATTCATGTAGAGCAGGTCTACTTTTTAATTGAGATGCTTTGTAATTTCTTCAAAGGTGTCCGATGAAAAAATGGATGAGGTATGATCAAGTATACTAATAAAAAAGGTCTTACAAAGTGTGTATGAATGTAGATTGTTACACATGCAGGTTTCCTTGTGTATGACAATACTATGGTCAATACTCGTGCATTAGAGATGTTCAGTCATCAAAACAAATTTTCATTTAGTTGTTGAAAACATCTTGACCCCATTTAGCATGTAGATATTATTTCACTGACCAGTCAGTTCACTTTGCCAGCAGGGACTTGGCTTTCAAGACGAATAACTCAAATATTTTACGGCTCATCTCATCTCCACATTCGGTTACACGTCTCTGGTCGTTAGCTGCAAACTTAATGAAATCAGAAGGAATAGTCTTCACGCTTGAATGAATCAAAGACTTGTGCGTATTAGCTCCAGAAACCTGTGAGACAGCAAGCGAGTTGTCCCTGCTCGCTGTCTGTATTCGCCTGGCCGTCCCTTCATAGGTCATATAATACTGTTTGTGTGAAAAACATGAAGCTCTTTCATAGTATATAATTTGTCTGTAACAGACTTAAGCTGTCTTTAAACTGAAGTGGAGTGCTAATTGTTTTTTGACAATACCCCGTGACTGCATTAATTCATGAAGTCAGGATCACGATGCAGTAAGTTGAATGATGCAGACATGTTTGTTACTGGACACTGTCTATTACACTTCTGCCTTGCAGACTTTGTATGTATACGTGATCTACAGCTATTACTATGTAACACTTGTTTATATTGACAATTCTGCTGTTTTAGACAGCAATATTGTTCAGTTAGACACTTTTACTAAAGTCTAACTTGTGTGCTTTGCTGTTGTGTAGCTGCTAACCCCTGGTAGCCCATAGAGGGGATGTTTCTACATTTTGCACAATTCATTGCCGTTGGCCATATCAGAATGCTTTGTTTGTGTCACACCCAGTTTGCTGATCATTCAAGTAGTGATACTAATAATACCGACAACGTGTGCAATTGTCAACTGCCACAATCGAGGTAGGAGAGATATTACAAGCTTTTATCCCATTCATAAGTGTTACAGTATGTACCAGTAAAGGAAGTAGAAGGCAACGTCTAGGCAGAACTGCGGTTTACCAGGTTTATTGAATCCTTTGAGGAGTGTGTGGAGTGTGTATTCTACTTCAAGTTAATTAGTGCGGACGATGTGTAGAATTAACCATTTAAGTATTACCAGGGTTTGTTGTCTGTGTGTGTTGGATTAATCTTTCGTTCAATCAAGGGGGCAAAGCGAAGAGGCAGTCCGCAGAGAGGCAAGCAGTTAAGGGTTGGAGAGAGGTAATTATGTCCGTGTCCAAACAGGGGTCAAGGATCGAGGAAGGCAGTCAGAGATCCGGATGGAGGTCGTGAGGCAACACAATCACAGACGACAGGGAAGACACTGCGGAAGACACAAGGGACATGATCTCGGGAACAAGGAAAAGCACAGTGAAGGCGAGCAAGGAACGAGGGAGGAGTGCCAGACGTTATGCTTACTGTGAAGATTGGCTACATTCTGGCAAGGGTCCCTTGGGTCTGCTGGTTTTTATGTCGCTCCCTGTGGTTATAACCGGGTGCGCTGATTCCCGATTGCTTGCAGCATTGTCACTACGTGGGCATGCTGTGCCCAGCGTGAGCAGGGGCGTCTCTGGGCGCACTGCCAGCAGAGTAGCTGGCAGACCCAGCTCCAGAGGAAAAGCGGATTTGAGCCCGCGCCGTGACACTAAGTGTATAAGAGTTAATGGCGAAGGATTGCTGCAATCAACTTAGATGTGACAAGCTGTGACAACTCTGTGTTTGTTCAGATCATTTAATTTCTGGAAATCAAGAAAATTTTGTAAGTAAAACTGTATCAAAAGTAAATGACAGCCACACTTTGCATTAACTTGATGTGCTTGGTCGAAGAACTTTGATAGTAGTTAAATTGATAAAAAATAGCTATCACTTCTCTCATACGGACCGCAGCCTCCACATATAAAAAAAACTGAAGCGATGTTAGAACTACATTCACCGAATCCTGCCTTACAGTCACAGTGTGCTGAGATGACATTAGATTGGTTATCCGAGATTATTAAACCTGGGTCGGCTCATTTCCGAGAGTCCATTGCGCTCGGCTGGCTTTATGACACCATGTGCACTGGGTTTATACAGATGAAACATAAACGTCACAAATGCATCCACAAACAAAGCCATCAGAGCTATC
The DNA here is from genome assembly GCF_033978795.1 of Nerophis ophidion. Classification (NCBI taxonomy): domain Eukaryota; kingdom Metazoa; phylum Chordata; class Actinopteri; order Syngnathiformes; family Syngnathidae; genus Nerophis; species Nerophis ophidion. The sequence goes on along the minus strand of NC_084615.1, from coordinate 56,009,721 downwards.
TTGACTCTTCTAATTTTGAAAGTCCTTCAAGATGTAAAATGGGCTTGGTTGAAAAGTTAAGTACGGGTAGTTCACAAAGTCTGAGTATGAGACATCAGGTTTTGATGTCACAGACTTTTCGATGTTGTACAGATCCTTGCATGTGATTACAGCTGGTTGCTACGTATGAAGACGAAGAGACTTATTTTCTAATAACTCACAGTATTTCTCCATCATACCACACTCTGTGCAATTTTATTTTCCACTGAATTGTTCGGAAATATTACATATAATGCTACCATGAACGATGATTCTCGCCTTTCAAAATGGCTTCTGGTAATGAATTGTAGGATACTTAAGCCAAAAATCTGAAGCCCCTACAGCCTACCATGTTTACTTTTTGTAAATGACCTGACCAAATTACTAGAAAAGACCAACCTATCATCACATCCTTGTTGTTGTGATTATTGTTGGATTGATATCCAACATCAATATCGGATCGGGACCTTTGGAAGTGAGCTAGCTCCTTCTCATATGTTTTTCAATTATTTATATTTTACAGAAAAAACAAATCAAGCAGATTATTAATATCCATCCATTTTCTACCGCTTATTCCCTTTGGGGTCACTGGTGCCTATCTCAGCTACAATCGGTCGGAAGGCGGCGTACACCCTGGACAAGTCGCCACCTCATCGCAGGGCCAACACGGATAGACAGACAACATTCACACTCACATTCACACATCAGGGCCAATTTAGTGTTGCCGTTTCACAAAATGATATTTGCATAACATTGCTTTCCTTGCAGTGCATAACATTCTGTGTCCAGGTTTTTGCATCACATTTGCAATCTTGGCATTAAATGACACTTTTGCATTGAGGAATAATTCCAGCCAGACTGTGACAGAGTACGATTTCTGCCAGTATCAGTTCATCAGAGCATCTCTTCTCTCAGTCTTAAGGGTTAAGTACCTCATGAAAGACTTTATGATGAGCAATGAATCAGTTTTTATGGAGTCATTTTTATTATATTTTTTTTGAAGCTCTTGTATAATTTAGCAATGTGAAATGGGACACTTTGCATACTAGTCTTTTTATCTCATTCACTAGAAAGACAGAGTATATGCATTAAAACATATACATTTTATTTGTTTTTAAAATATTGGTGATGTTCTAAATCAGAATATAAGCTGCAAAAAAAAAATTGTAATGTGTAACAATGCATATTGTAAAAAAGTGTAATGCTTTTTGAAAAACAAAACGGTACATTAACTTTAAAATAAATAACTAATGTTATGGAAACTATCCCTGAATATTAGGTAAATCTTTTTTAAGATCTAAACACGAAAAAACTAACATAAACAAAGAAAAACACATCACAATACACGTGTAGTGTACGTTCATTTGTAAAGGCATGTATATTGAACAATACAGTATTGTATTGTCCAATACAAAATGTTGTTATCTTTGCGGCCTGCCAACTCATTTTACAGCGGTTATGTCAGTGCACACTATCACTGTTACCACGTTTTTTTAAATATGTATTTCAATTACAATATAATATAAGAAATGACATATAAGTTAAAAATATATAAAGGACACAGTCTATTAAAACATGGTAATAATTAACCGTCACTACTTGAACTCTTCGACATGCGCTTGGTAACCTTAAATTTAGCACAAAAAAAAAGCAATACATCCATTCACAATAGTGACAATTGCAAAGACTACTTTTTGTCTCAGCCGGCTAGTATGATTTAAAGAGAAATAATAACATTTAATAAAATTTGACTCATTGGAATACAGTTTAGAATTTTTTTGGGGACCTCAGTCAATATTGTTGTTCTCTTTTTAGGTTATGTATGCTTTTCTTTTTATTAAATAAACGAAACAAAACAATCAAATGACATTATAAGCAAAATTGTGATAGAAAGATATGACCCACAGGTAGTCCAGCATGTGCGGATCCATCGTGCAGTGACACTGCCAATAATGCTACTGTGGTGAATTATTCCGTGTACCATTTTCTTGTATGATTGTGAGGAAGCATGTATTTGTATTTGGTGTACTTGTATTAAGGAAATATGCCCTCGGATTGCATTGGGTGCAGAAGTCCATCACAGCTTGTCCAGAGAGTGGGGGCCATTGCCCCCAGGACATTGAGGAACTTATAGGATAGCAGCAGTTGGATTTTAGGAGGAAGTGTAAACACCATAATAACATCTGCCATGAGATTATGTTTTTTACAAGTGTATGTAAACTTTTGACCATGAGTGTATATGTATATTATTTCACAAAACTCTGTGATGAGATCTATATTTTTAACGTCACTTCTGTTCATTTTCACAAATGTTTTTGTTGTTGGTAAGTTTTTGGAGATGATGTTTATCAGACTGACTGTATACATTCAGTTTTACATCACAATGACAAACATATTGTTCTATTTTATTCTATCCTGACAACACGAATCCAAACTGGGGAATACATATTTTTATAAAGGCACATTATTTACAGCTTGTTTTGGGTCTGATTGTGCAAGTGGTCATGTTCTCGTCAGTAAACTCAATTATTGCTGTATGTGGCCTTCTTGTTGATTAAAATGCGAGGTAACGATGTCAGTTTGCAGACGTATCATGCAGACCTCGGTTCTGAGCGGCAAAGCTGAAGGGAAGACGTCAACAAGCGTCTGCGTCTCCGTTGTGCTGCCTGTAGATTTAACAGTGCCTACGCTGCTATTCAAATGTCAGAAGGAACATAAAGGCCCAGGGCTATTTAAGAGAATAAACATTGTCGGAGTCAGAGAGTCATCACCTAACCCCTGAATGTGTTTGTTTCACAGTGCAAAGGATGCTGGGAGCCAGCTCATATTAGTGTCTTTATATCTTGGTGACAACAGCCTTCAGGCAGCGCGATTACACATCATGCATGAAATATTTCTAAAATCTGTTTCAAGAATTGCTCTGTTTATTCTTTTGCACACAACACCATACGCTCTTTAGATACATGTGAGACTGATATTGAAATATACAATGTAATTCTAACCTAATTTTTCCACATTAGTAGTAAAAACAGCTCTATAAGTAAGCCTGCAAGGTCATATATTTAGGATACTATTAGATTTTACATGGCAGTAATTTATTTTTGCTTTTGTACGAGCATTTTTATACCCTTAAATGTCATTATTTTGTCCTTGTCGTTACAGAAAGAGAGAATTGAATAAAATGAGTTATGCACCTTGGGATAGGTTGATTGGCAACACTAAATTGGCCCAAGTGTGTGAATGTGAGTGTGAATGTTTGTCTATCTGTGTTGGCCCTGTGATGAGGTGGCGACTTGTCCAGGGTGTACCCCGCCTACTGCCCGAAAGCAGCTGGGATAGGCTCCAGCACCCCCCGTGACCCAGAAAGTGACAAGCGGTAGAAAATGGATAGATTGAATCTATGCTAACATGCTATTAAGGCTTGCTGTATATACAGTACATATTGCATCATTATGCCTCGTTTTTAGGTATATTTGAGCTTATTTAATTTCATTTACTGATGTCCTCTGTGTATTTAATTTGTATTTGCATGTCTCATGACATTATCTGTATGTTCTATTGGCTGCATTTCTGATAGTTTTTTGTGTGCCATGTTGTTCCAGACCACAGCATACGTTTCCCAGCTTACAAAGATTGTAATAAATCCATTAGAGGAAGACAGCCTGCCGTTTCCTTAAACTTGGACACACACCATTGGCCATTCTGAGCCAGTCATTTTCATGCTTTGAGAGGCCTCCAGTTTACCATTTTTTTCCAATGTTGCAAAGATGTGTAGAATAAAAATTAAAATACAACATTTCTGTCAACGAAGATTTGCGTCAGCCTTTGATAGTAGGCTAAAATAGCTAATATAGACACTTACATCATGTGTTGCCTTTATTATAACACTTATTTAAAACTTTTAATTTTTTGCGGCTCCAGACAGATTTTAATTTGAGTTGGGAAATTGTGTTAGAGATAGATAGATGGATAGATAGATAGATAGATAGATAGATAGATAGATAGATAGATAGATAGATAGATAGATAGATAGATAGATAGATAGATAGATAGATAGATAGATAGATAGATAGATAGATAGATAGATAGACAGATAGATAGATAGATAGATAGATAGATAGATAGATAGATAGATAGATAGATAGACAGATAAATGGATAGTACTTAATTTATTCCTTCAGGAGAGTTCCTTCAGGAAAATTAACACTTTCAGCACAATCCCATTCAAGATCAGACAACCATTACAGGTTAGATGTAACTAACTATCTAACTACAGTTAGATGTAAATATAAATGGAATACAATGATTTGCAAATCCTTTTCAACCCATATTCAATTGAATATGGGTACATACATACACACACACACACACACACACACACACATATATATATATATATATATATATATATATATATATATATATTTGTATGTATGTATGTATATATAAATATAAATATATATATACATATATATGTATGTATACATATACATACATATACATATATATATATATATATATATATATATATATATATATATATATATATATATATATATATATATATATATATATATACATATATATATATATATATATATATATATATATATATATATATATATATATATATATATATATATATATATATATGATATATATGATCCTAGGAGCTATGTTGTCTGGGGGCTTTCATGCCCCCTGGTAGGGTCTCCCAAGACAAACAGGTCCTAGGTGAGTGATCAGACAAAGAGCAGCTCAAAGACTTCTATGGAATTACAACAAAATGAACTCAGATTTCCCTCGCCCGGACGCGGGTCACCGGGGCCCCGCTCTGGAGCCAGGCCCGGAGTTGGGGCACGATGGCGAGCGCCTGGTGGCCGGGCCTGTCCCCATGGGGCCCGGCCGGGCACAGCCCGAAGAGGCAACGTGGGTCATCCCTCCAATGGGCTCACCACTCATAGGAGGGGCCATAGAGGTCAGGTGCATTGTGAGCTGGGCGGCAGCCGAAGGCAGGGCACTTGGCGGTCCGATCCTCGGCTACAGAAGCTAGCTCTTGGGACCTTGAACGTCACCTCACAGGGGGGGAAGGAGCCTGAGCTAGTCCGCGAGGTAGAGAAGTTCCGGCTGGATATAGTCGGACTCACCTCGACGCACAGCAAGGGCTCTGGAACCAGTTCTCTCGAGAGGGACTGGACCCTCTTCCACTCTGGCGTTGCCGGCAGTGAGAGGCGACGGGCTGGGGTGGCAATTCTCATTGCCCCCTGGCTCAAAGCCTGCATGTTTGAGTTCAACCCAGTGGACGAGAGGGTAGCTTCCCTTCGCCTTCGGGTGGGGGGGCGGGTCCTGACTGTTGTTTGTGCTTACGCACCAAACAGCAGTTCAGAATACCCACCCTTTTTGGGTACACTCGAGGGAGTACTGGAAAGTGCTCCCCCAGGTGATTCCCTTGTCCTACTGGGGGACTTCAACGCTCATGTTGGCAACGACAGTGAAACCTGGAGAGGCGTGATTGGGAAGAATGGTCGCCCGGATCTAAACCCGAGTGGTGTTTTGTTATTGGACTTTTGTGCTCGTCACGGATTGTCCATAACAAACACCATGTTCAAACATAAGGGTGTCCATATGTGCACTTGGCACCAGGACACCCTAGGCCGCAGTTCCATGATCGACTTTGTAGTTGTGTCATCGGATTTGCGGCCTTATGTTTTGGACACTCGGGTGAAGAGAGGGGCGGAGCTTTCTACCGATCACCACCTGGTGGTGAGTTGGCTGCGATGGTGGGGGAGGATGCCGGACAGACCTGGCAGGCCCAAACGCATTGTGAGGGTCTGCTGGGAACGTCTGGCAGAGGCTCCTGTCAGAGAGAGTTTCAATTCACCCCTCCGGGAGAACTTTGAACATGTCACGAGGGAGGTGCGGGACATTGAGTCCGAGTGGACCATGTTCCGAACCTCTATTGTCGAGGCGGCTGATTGGAGCTGTGGCCGCAAGGTTGTTGGTGCCTGTCGTGGCGGTAATCCCAGAACCCGTTGGTGGACACCAGCAGTGAGGGATGCCGTCAAGCTGAAGAAGGAGTCCTATCGGGTTCTCTTGGCTCATAGGACTCCGGAGGCAGTGGACGGGTACCGACGGGCCAAGCGGTGTGCAGCTTCAGCGGTGGCGGAGGCAAAAACTCGGACATGGGAAGAGTTCGGGGAAGCCATGGAAAACGACTTCCGGACGGCTTCGAAGCGATTCTGGACCACCATACGCCGCCTCAGGAAGGGGAAGCAGTGCACTATCAACACCGTGTATGGTGCGGATGGTGTTCTGCTGACTTCGACTGTGGATGTTGTGGATCGGTGGAGGGAATACTTCGAAGACCTCCTCAATCCCACCAACACGTCTTCCTTTGAGGAAGCGGTGCCTGGGGAAGCTGCAGTGGACTCTCCTATTTCTGGGGCTGAGGTCGCTGAGGTAGTTAAAAAGCTCCTCGGCGGCAAGGCCCCGGGGGTGGATGAGATCCGCCCGGAGTTCCTTAAGGCTCTGGATGCTGTGGGGCTGTCTTGGTTGACAAGACTCTGCAGCATCGCGTGGCCATCGGGGGCGGTACCCCTGGAGTGGCAGACCGGGGTGGAGGTCCCTCTCTTTAAGAAGGGGGACCGGAGGGTGTGTTCCAACTATCGTGGGATCACACTCCTCAGCCTTCCCGGTAAGGTTTATTCAGGTGTACTGGAGAGGAGACTACGCCGGATAGTCGAACCTCGGATTTAGGAGGAACAGTGTGGTTTTCGTCCTGGTCGTGGAACTGTGGACCAGCTCTATACTCGCGGCAGGGTTCTTGGGGGTGCATGGGAGTTTGCCCAACCAGTCTACATGTGCTTTGTGGACTTGGAGAAGGCATTCGACCGTGTCCCTCGGGGAGTCCTGTGGGGAGTGCTCAGAGAGTATGGGGTACCGGACTGTCTTATTGTGGCAGTCCGCTCCCTGTACGATCAGTGTCAGAGCTTGGTCCGCATTGCTGGCAGTAAGTCGGACACGTTTCCAGTGAGGGTTGGACTCCGCCAAGGCTGTCCTTTGTCACCGATTCTGTTCATAACTTTTATGGACAGAATTTCTAGGCGCAGCCAAGGAGTTGAGGGGATCCGGTTTGGTGGCCACGGGATTAGGTCTCTGCTTTTTGCAGATGATGTAGTCCTGATGGCTTCATCTGACCGGGACCTTCAGCTCTCACTGGATCGGTTCGCAGCCGAGTGTGAAGCGACCGGAATGAGAATCAGCACCTCCAAGTCCGAGTCCATGGTTCTCGCCCGGAAAAGGGTGGAGTGCCATCTCCGGGTTGGGGAGGAGACCCTGCCCCAAGTGGAGGAGTTCAAGTACCTAGGAGTCTTGTTCACGAGTGGGGGAAGAGTGGATCGTGAGATCGACAGGCGGATCGGTGCGGCGTCTTCAGTAATGCGGACGTTGTATCGATCCGTTGTGGTGAAGATGGAGCTGAGCCGGAAGGCAAAGCTCTCAATTTACCGGTCGATCTACGTTCCCATCCTCACCTATGGTCATGAGCTTTGGGTCATCACCGAAAGGATGAGATCACGGGTACAAGCGGCCGAAATGAGTTTCCTCCGCCGGGTGGCGGGGCTCTCCCTTAGAGATAGGGTGAGAAGCTCTGCCATCCGGGAGGAACTCAAAGTAAAGCCGCTGCTCCTTCACATCGAGAGGAGCCAGATGAGGTGGTTCGGGCATCTGGTCAGGATGCCACCCGAACGCCTCCCTAGGGAGGTGTTTAGGGCACGTCCAGCTGGTAGGAGGCCACGGGGAAGACCCAGGACACGTTGGGAAGACTATGTCTCCCGGCTGGCCTGGAACGCCTCGGGATCCCCCGGGAAGAGCTAGACGAAGTGGCTGGTGATAGGGAAGTCTGGGCTTCCCTGCTTAGGCTGCTGCCCACGCGACCCGACTTCGGATAAGCGGAAGATGATGGATGGATGGATGGATGATATATATCTATATATATACATATATATATATATATATCCATCCATTTCCTACCGCTTATTCCCTTTGGGTCGCGGGGGGCGCTGGTGCCTATCTCAGCTACAATCGGGCGGAAAGCGGGGTAAACCCTGGACAAGTCGCCCCTCATCGCAGATATATATATATGTATGTGTATGTATATATATATATATATATATATATATATATATATATATATATATATATATATATATATATATATATATATATATATATATATATATATATATATATATATATAATGTATATATATTGTTTTGTTCACATGCAAAGGCAGGAAAACTCCAACTAGGGTGATGATTATATAAAACCCTTACTTCAGCATCTTTGCCAGGACGAATAAAACGGAGCCTTTTAATAATTAAACCTTGGATTTTTGTATCTTGTACATCTCAATGATCTTTCATCACCACAGGAGATCATCTGGAGGTAGTGACGGTTGGAGGGGAAATACAAGAAGGGAATTTTTCAATTAACCTACTTTTGATCGGCCTCTTTGGTGTTCTCTTTTTTCAGTGCGTGGGAGGAGATGGAGGATAGCTGCGTGACTTTTCCAATTATGTACGTAGTTATCACGTTGGATCGTCACTCCCCCACACTGTGTTTGAATTAAGCCTTAAGATTCTTTGGCAATGTCAAACCTGCGTGGCAGATTAACACCAAGGCAAACTTCACGATGTTGCCTCCTAATGTATTCCCTCCCGCACTCTTTTCTCTTTACCAGCTTTATTTCTAAATTAGGCAGCTCAAGGGGAGCCACTTTCATCACCAGTAAGCGTTTGCTGCACCAACTTTAAAACCATCCAACCATCAACCAACAGTTTGTGTTGCAGTCTACGAAACACTGGAAGTTGTACTTAACTAACAAGAAGACTATAACCCCTGCAAATCCAATCAGTGTAAAATGAGCACAGTCAGGTGACACAGACAGTGTGATACCTCTGCTCTGAGCGCTGGTTGCTAAATGTTCCTGATTGACAATCAGGAGGGTTTTAACCAGTGCCGTTCTGAATATGGCTCTTCCTTTTTTTTCCATTAGATCTTTGTTAGTTTATATTTATTCACCTCTGGGACAATTCTTCATTCACTGATTTTCTTATTCATAAATATATGTCTTCCTTTTCTCCTACCTCCCTTCTCTGAATCCTGGGGTCACTTCCAACCTGATCAGCCATGACCAACATTCCACTGCTCGCGCGTCCTCTGCGCACAGCAAATCTATGTTTTGCACAAAATAAAATCCAATCTGAACTCTAAACGAAATACACACAAATAATTATTTCTATGTATATATATATATAATTATATATATATATATATATATATATATATATATATATATATATATATATATATATATATATATATATATATATATATATATATATATATATATATATATATATATATATATATATATATATATATATATATATATATATATAGCCCGGCCCCTGGCCAAATTCATGTAACCCAATGCGGTCCCCGGTCCAAAAAGTTTGAGGACCCATGCTTACATCTCATTTTGCAACATTAGAATGTTTTGAGGGAACAAAATGTGAGCACTGAAAGGGGTGCAAATTCTTTATAAAGCAGGACCTCCACCTTGACATACAATACTTGTATTCAGCTTATGTAAATCAAGATGTATTTATTTTTTTCTTTGTAAGAGGGCCACTTATATCAGAAAATAATCTCTTTAAATGACTGCTGTCACTTGGTTATTAAAATTAAACATTGTACGTGTTATTAAGTCAGGTTTAGGACAGGTGTGATGCTGGTATGGCCACAGAATGCACGTCTGATGTTGCTCACATGGGCTTCACTGAATACTGTTTTTGCATTTGCTCCGACACTCGAAAAAATTAAAGGGAGCATTGGCCATAACACAAGGGCCCCTTTGATACATTCTGTGTGATAAAAATGCTTAAAGATAGGTCAATACACTGTACTATACACTTAATAAGATTGTATTTTGGGTGACGAAGCAAATTAGTATAACATATGATAATATATATAATTAATAATTCATTTTATTTTTACATTAGGCTAAGAGACATTAAAGACTAACTGCAGTCTGAAAATGGCCACAGGGTTTCAGTTTGAACAAAACTGATTTACAGATATAATTTTAAGTAAAGTACAAGGATGCAGACAAAGTACAACAGTAAAAGTTTAAAGTGTGAATGATTCTTTTATTTTTCATAGATTTCTCGCTTGTACTACCGATATTCTGTTTGTAGTGCTGTCGTCGGTACAGTGTGCAGAACAAACGAGAGACTTTCGCATCTTTTGACCACTGGTGCAACTTGAATCCGTCTCTGTTCGTGTTGTTACACCCTCCGACTGCTTTCATCTTATCTACTTGTATTTGCTCGTTTACAAAGTTCACTCAGAGTTGAGTTGATAAAAAAAAACGGCCACTTTAAAGACGGAAGAGAATATCAAGTTCTGGCTTCTCCTTCGCATTATCACTAACCAAAAGGGATGTGAGTCTTTCAATAACTCAGCATTCAATTCCATTGCGATTCTTGGAATGACGAATCAATTCAGAGTTGATTCTCGATTCAAACTGATTCTTTCAGTATAGTATGCGGTGTAGGAGATATAATAAAAACTTTTCAAAACAAGTTACAGGTTACAAAAGCTCATGGCGTACACATGAGGCGATGGCCAGAAATACATATTTTTAGAATACATTTTTGAACATTATAAATTTATTCAGAATCATAAAATTGTTAAAAAATGATGACGTGGGTATATTTTTCCAGCATTCCAAATACACAGTGCAAACACTTTCGAAGACTCAACTTTCAACTTAATAGCACTTCTTGACAACGACAACATACCCAGAACAAACTGAAATTAATAAAACATACTTGCAGTGTAAAAAAAACAAATATAACGACTGGACAACATAAAATGGTTTCTTCCTTGGCCTATTAACTGTGGTTAACAATCATTTCTAACTTTTAATCATTGTTAAAATTTCTCAAATAAAGCTGCCAAAGCGTGGTAAAAAAGTAGCTACTTTTAGAACGGAAATTATTGTATTTTTCAAAATGTGTATATTTTTACAATTACTTATGTAGCCTACGTTAAAGGGGAACATTATCACCAGACCTATGTAAGAATCAATATACACCTTGATGTTGCAGAAAAAAGACCATATGTTTTTTTAACCGATTTCCGAACTCTAAAAGGGTGAATTTGGCGATTTATACGCCTTTCAATTGTTCGCCTGTCGGAGCGATGACCTTTCATCCAAGACGTCACATCGTGAAGAGACCCGCCATTTTCTCAAACACATTCCATACACCTAGTCAAATCAGCTCTGTTATTTTCCGTTTTTTGGACTGTTTTCCGGTACCTTGGAGACATCATGCCTCGTCTGTGAGTTGTCGGAGGGTGTTACAACACGAACAGAGACGGATCCAAGTTGCAACAGTGGTCAAAAGATGCGAAAGTCCCTCGTTTGTTCCGCACACTGTACCGACGACAGCTATGCTACGACGGAGATGGCAATAATGTGTGGATATCCTGCGACACTCAAAGCAGGTGCATTTCCAACGATAAAGTCAACGAAATCACAAAGGTGAGTTTTGTTGATGTTATTGACTTTTGTGGAGTGTGCTAATCACACATATTTGGTCACGGCATGACTGCAATCTAATCGATGCTAACATGCTATTTAGGCTAGCTGTATGTACATATTGCATCATTATGCCTCATTTGTAGCTATATTTGCATCCAGCCTTTTCCTCCACCCATATTTAATGCCAAACAAACACATACCAATCGTTGGTTAGAAGGCGATCGCCGAATTCGTCCGCGCTTCCTCCCGTGCTGCTGTCTGTCGTGATATGGCTCAAAAGCTTCTGTTTCTTCTTTAATTTTATTTTTGGTACCTGCCTCCACACTCCAACCATCTGTTTCAATACATGCGTAATCTTTTGAATCGCTTACGGCGCTGAAATCCGAGTCTGAACCCGAGCTAACATCGCTATACCTTTCTGTGCTATCCGCCATGTTTGTTTCTGTGGAGTCACGCTGTGACGTCACAGGATAATGGACGGATGGATATAACGACGTTTAAATCAGGCACTTTGAAGCCTTTTTTCGGGATATATCGTGATGGGTAAAATTTTGAAAAAAACTTCGAAAAATAAAATAAGCCACTGGGAACTGATTTTTATGGGTTTTAACCCTTCAGAAATTGTGACAATGTTCCCCTTTAAATAAAAATTGCTCGCTGGTCGTTCATGCTTGTCACGATTAGCTGTCTCGCCCCACAACAAATTAGACAAATTCATAAAGATAAGTGGAACACTTGCTGACAACAAATATATATGTATATTCTGTATATAAGTAAACAGAGCCAAACTTTCAACATCAATTGCATCAATCGAAATAATGAAAAGGATTACCAATGCAATAGATGGTAAACAGTGTGCAGCTGGGTTAATGGATGTAACAAAACAATTTGACCCAACAAAGTAGAACGGTAAGTCATTGTGATGCACGCACAACCCCCTAAATTTTTAGTAAATCAGTATGTGGAATTGAATTATGGAATGGATTAAGCAAAGAAGTCAAGAAATGTACTAATGAAATATATTTTGTGTGTTTACAGAGTATAAGGAAGAAAAATCCTAAAAAAAAAACATGTTTAAACTTATTGACAAATGAGATCATCTTATTCATTTCATAATGTGAATCGAAATTTAATTACCTATTTATTTATGACAACTTAATGTTTATTTATGTGTTTTTACATTTATCTGTTTACTTATTTATCTATAAATGTATTTAGTTACTATTTTATTTATTTGTTCACTGTTGTGTTGCAGATTTAGTTCAAGTTTAAGTTAAAGTACCACTGATAGTCACACACACACTAGGTGTGGTGAAATTACCCTCTGCATTCGACCCATTCCCTTGTTCACCCCCTGGGAGGTGAGGGGAGCAGTGAGCAGCAGCGGTGGCCGCGCTAGGGAATCATTTTTGGGGATTTAACCCCCAATTCTAACCCTTGATGCTGAGTGCCAAGCAGGGAAGTAAAGGGTCCCATTTTTATAATCTTTGGTATGACTCCAGCCTCAAGGCAGACACTCTAACCACAGGGTGACTGAAAAGGGCTTGGATTAAATAAGCGTTGCTTCTTCCGACTACTTTTCGGACATGTTGTAATGAGAAACTGGAAATATGTGATGTAAATGTTTGAAATTAACTAACACCAAATCTAAAGTATACTTAAATTAATATTATTAATTTTATAGATCCTGCATGTGTGTAAATAAGCCGTTCTCTTTTTTTTTCATGTTGGCGTGAATTTTGATGTGAATTCATCAAAACACTCTTTGTATATCAATCTTGCATTTCATGTTTGATTTCAATGTTGGTGCCTGTGAAACTTTCTTTACAATCTTTCGATTCCTAGTTCCTAGTTCCTACCTCCTATCTCCTGCTTCCCTCCTTCAGCCCCCCACCCCCTCACTCTGACCCATCAAGAAGAATCAGTGTCAGCCAATTAGGCGAGCAGGCGACACCATTCCCTTTAGGCACGGAAAAAGTTAGTCAATATTTTCTTTGATAGATAAAAAAAAAAAAAAAGGCTCACGCTGAAACTCTGCAAGTGGCACACTTTCCTAATTAGCTGTCTTGTTTGACGTTCAAACGGAAAGTTCTCCGGCAAACAATGGAGCATGAATAAAAGATCCATGTCAGACATCAACAAAACATGTCATCTTCTCGTCACACGGTCTTGTGTGGCTGTGAGAGTTTGAAAGATGATGTTCTCGGTGCTCCAGCGTTTTGTAACATAAATGAGGTCAACGCTTTGCCGAATGGTTTTAATTTTCTCACTGCTGGAGCCGCTATCTTCTTCACCACCTTCGTCTGCTCTCATCTTCTATCGCCATACTCTTTGCTCACCTTTACAGCCTCCTCCTCTTCATCCCTCGATCCTCCCCCTTTCATCTTTCATCTTCTTTTTTAACGTCCTGCGACTGACAGATATGGGCTTTGCTTTCTGTCCGATGTGCCCTCGGAAAAAAAAGTATTAAGGAGGAGGAGATTTTTTTCTTCCCCGCATTGATGAACATCTGAGCCAGTCATGGTCAAAAGTTTAAATACACTTATAAAGAACATATTGTCATGGCTGTCTTGAGTTTCCAATACTTTCTACAAAACTTATTTTTTGTGATAGACTGATTGGAGCACGTACTTGTTGGCATACTTGCCAACCCTTCCGGATTTTCCAGGAGACTCCCGAAATTCACTGGATCGGTTCGCAGCCGAGTGTGAAGCGGCCGGAATGAGAATCAGCACCTCCAAATCCGAGTCCATGGTTCTCTCCCGGAAAAGGGTGGAGTGCCATCTCCGGGTTGGGGAGGAGACCCTGCCCCAAGTGGAGGAGTTCAAGTACCTAGGAGTCTTGTTCACGAGTGGGGGAAGAGTGGATCGTGAGATCGACAGGCGGATCGGTGCGGCGTCTTCAGTAATGCGGACGTTGTACCGATCTGTTGTGGTGAAGAAGGAGCTGAGCCGGAAGGCAAAGCTCTCAATTTACCGGTCGATCTACATTCGCATCCTCACCTATGGTCATGAGCTTTGGGTCATGACCGAAAGGATAAGATCACGGGTACAAGCGGCCGAAATGAGTTTCCTCCGCCGTGTGGCGGGGCTCTCCCTTAGAGATAGGGTGAGAAGCTCTGTCATCCGGGAGGAACTCAAAGTAAAGCCGCTGCTCCTCCACATGGAGAGGAGCCGGATGAGGTGGTTCGGGCATCTGGTCAGGATGCCACCCGAACGCCTCCCGAGGGAGGTGTTTAGGGCACGTCCAACCGGTAGGAGGCCTCGGGGAAGACCCAGGACACGTTGGGAAGACTATGTCTCCCGGCTGGCCTGGGAACGCCTCGGGATCCCCCGGGAAGAGCTAGACGAAGTGGCTGGGGAGGGGGAAGTCTGGGCTTTCCTGCTTAGGCTGCTGCCCCCGCGACCCGATCTCGGATAAGCGGAAGAAGATGGATGGATGGATGGACTCCCGAAATTCAGCGCCTCTCCCGAAAACCTCCCGGAAGAAATTTTCACCCAAAAATCTCCCGAAATTCAGCTGGAGATGAAGGCCACACCCTAACATGCACAGTTCGAAGCTTGAAAAGGAGGATTGGAGGCGGATCTGACGGCATTTAAAGTCATTTTTAAAAACAACTGCTAATCCTCCTCCTTTTCGACCGGACGATCGCGGAGAACTAAAGTAGGAAGTTCATTAAGAGGGGCGGACTCACCGGCTCTCAGCCATGTTTCCGTCACACAGAGGAAGTCAAGTCCGCCACCCGCGGGTAGTGAAGAAATCCTTAAGGATAAACGTTTTGTTTGTCAAAGATCTTGCGTTCACAAGACCAGACCTGGCGGGGGCCAGCACGTCCAAGGGCGCAGTTAATCCGGGTCAGGCCCGACACACAGCCCGCAGGTGGCGGGAGAGAGGAGCCAAGAGCGGTGAGCTGACAAGAGACAAAAATAGACGCAAACAACACAAAAACGAACAGCGCTGACAGCGAGAGACGACAGGGCAAAGCACATACTGGCGCCATCTTCTGGAAACTCGGAAGTGACGTTACTCAAATAGTGAAAGGTAAGTGTTGTTGTTTTTTTAGTACCCAGCAAGCACAGTACAGTTAGTAAAACAACTGTGTTTTTATTACTGTGTATTTGTTAGGAGCCGTCTGAAATTCAACTATTTCTTTTATTTATATATATATAATAAAGTAAATATGTATAGCTAGAATTCACTGAAAGTTAAGTATTTCATACATACATATATATATATACATATATATATATATATATATATATATTAATTACAGCCAATATAAACATATTGGCTGTACATATACTTTCCTCCTAACCACGCCCTCCCGCCCCCCAACCCACGCCTCCTCCCCACCCCCGACCACGCCCCCCACCCCCCAACTCGCGAAATCGGATGTCTCAAGGTTGGCAAGTATGCTTGTTGGTCACAAAAAACATTATTGAAGTTTGGTTCTTTTATGAATGTATTATGGGTCTACTGAAAATGGGACCACATCTGCTGAGTCAAAAGTATACATACAGCAATGTTAATATTTGGTTAAATGTCCCTTGGCAAGTTTCACTGCAATAAAGCACTTTTGGTAGCCATCCACAAGCTTCTGGTTGAATTTTTGAACTCTCCTCCAGACAAAATTAGTGCAGTTCAGCCAAATGTATTGGTTTTCTGACATGGACTTCTTTCTTTAGCATTGTCCGGACGTTTAAGTCAGGACTTTGGGAAGGCCATTTTAAAATCTTAATTCTAGCCTGATTTGGCTATTCCTTTATCACTTTTGACGTGTTTTTGGGGTCGTTGTCCTGTTGGAACACCCAACCGCGCCCAAGATCCAACCTCCGGGGCGGATAATTTTAGGTTGTCCTGAAGAATTTAGATAGATAGTACTTTATTGATTCCTTCAGGAATGTTTCTTCAGGAAAATAAAAAAAATGTAAACATTTAAAAATTAAAAAAAATTTGGACGTAATCCTCCTTTTCATTATCCCATTTACTCTCTGTAAAGCACCAGTTCCATTGGCAGCATAACAGGCCCAGGGCATAATACTACCCCCACCATGCTTGAGAGTAGGCATGGCATTCCTGGGGTTAAAGACCTGACCTTTTCTCCTCCAAACATATTGCTGGGTATTGTAGCCAAACAGCTAAATTTTAGTTTAATCTGACCACAGAATTTTCCTCCAGAATGTATTATCGTTGTCCATGTTATGTCAGATGAAACAAAAATTGACCCAGCAGATTTGGTCACATTTTTAGTAGACCCATAATAAATTCATAAAAGAACCAAAGTTTATGAATGTTTTTTGTGACAAACAAGAATGTGCTCCAATCACTCTATCACAAAAAAATTGAGTTTAAAGAATATTTGGAAACTCAAGACAGCCATGACATTATGCCCTTCATAAGTGTATGTAAACTTTTGACTACGACTGTATATAAAAATCCATCTCTAGCTGCACTAATGGCGTTCGTCCTTGAATGAGGGAAAGTTGGGTTCGTTTTGACATAAAGTAGTGCATGTACTCAGGAAATGACAAACAGTCATGAAGGTTCCTAATGACCCAAAAAGGACCATCTTCCTTCTAAAGGTCTCAAGGGTTGAAGGATGTCTATTGTCATAGCAGCACATACATTTAGTACCAAATGTCCCTGATTTAGCCATGTGAGTACCACAAGAACACAAGTATGTACATCATTCAAAAAGAATAGAATGTAAAAAGAATAGGCTATAAATCATCGATCCAGGAATTCACTGGCATCTTTTGTGGTTGCTGTGGCTTAAAATGTATTTTTTTTAGAAGGTTGCGACAAAAGCGTGGGTGTTTTGAGGCTCATTTTTAAAAAAAACGTTGCAATATCTTGAGATTATATGAATGGCTACTGGTTTTAGTGTTTTTGTAACCTTAACCTAAAAGCACAGGATTTCAACAGACATTAGAAATAACTATTGTAATGATGTTTTACACATTCTATACCACACAAACTAAAAGAGGAAGTGCTCTTTTTGGGGGGGAACTTTGCCTATTGTTCACAATCATTATGAGGGGCAAGACTCCGAATGTGATTTTTTTTATTTTAAAGCATTCTAACTCGTAAATAAACGTGAATAATAGTCGGCTTATAATGGAGTCAAAGAGAGGTCCTCTTTTCGGGCCATAAATCCCTGTAAAAAACATCCTAAAAGCGCCAACAATACTCCATTTGTATTTTGTGACTTGAATATTAACCAAGTATTAGCGATATTGTTATTAAAAGCTCCAACGCAGACAAAGCAGCGCTTGTGCTGCTGTAATGACATCAGCGGTTGCAGTGAGCTGCTTCCAAGTCTCTTAGCGCAAAAAGTTTATTCTAGATCGAAAAGTATTGTTTCTCACCTGAAGGCTGAAGACATAATCTGACAAGTTGGTCAATTTTGGCATCCAATTTCGACCCAGAAATGATGAGAAAGACGCTTGGTCCGCGTTTGATTCCACCCCACTTTTGTCTTCGCAAGAATTATGAGTAATTCTTCATCTAAATAGGAAATATGAACATCCTATCAGTCGGCATTTCAATGACATACAACATTGTACAGTAAGTGATGTTTTATTATGTTTGTTGGCTCTCATGAAGAAATAATCAGTGATCCATCCATTTTCTACCGCTTGTCCCGTTTGGAGGTTGCGAGGGGTGCTCGAGCCTATCTCAGCTGCATTCGAGCGGAAAGCAGGGTACACCTTGTGGATGGCGAAGGGATCTGCGGTTCCTGCCTCTACGATCATGTGACTGGCTAGCTAATTATCTGTCAAAATGGCTCGAGAATCTCTGTGAGATTAATACAATTTTTATCATATCTATTTACTCGCAAACTTCGGAAGTCTTTAATAGAGTCTTTAATAGAGAGGCAACTGTTTATACTGAGGATGTCGTTGTGGCTTGTGCAGCCCTTTGAGACACTCATAATTTAGGGCTATATAAGTAAACATTGATTGACTGATTGATTGATTAGAAACAAAAGGTTTTGTGACATGAGTCATATATATATATATATATATATATATATATATATATATGTGTATATATATATATATATATATATATATATATATGTATATATGTATATACATATATATATATGTATATACATATATATATATATATATATATGTATATGTATATATATGTATAAATATATATGTATATATATGTATATATATATATATATATGTACACTGCATATATATACTGTGTATATATATAAGAAATACTTGAATTCCAGTAAATTCTAGCTATAAATATACTCCTCCCCCCATCAAATCTGCTGTTGAAACTTGGACTATATAACCAACATATAAATTGGTTGTAAATTACTTGCTTTTTTCACCAAATCCCTTTTCGGTAGGTGCCGTTGCATGTCTGTCAAATTACAAAGAGTGATGAAGTGTTGCCATATATGTCTGTCTGCTGGAAAAAATAAATTCATTCATTCATTCATTCAATTTCCCTTCCCATTGTCATGGTCCTTCATGACAGTACTGGACTTTGCTTTGTGTCTTCCTGTGTTTTTTTATGTTCTATTTCTTATTCACTTTCCGTATTTGACATGTTTTACGATAACTTTACCTTGGTCTAAGCCAGTGGTTCTTAACCTTGTTGGAGGTACCGAACCCCATTAGTTTCATATGCACATTCACCGAACCCTTCCTAGTGAAAAATAAAATACAACTTTTTTTTTTATTCGAGACAAAGTTATGTGTTTTTGGTAACACTTTAGTATGGAGAACATATTCTAAGTAACAAACACTTAATTTAGAGGTTATTGGACACTAGGGGAACATATTCTAAGCAACAAAGACTTAATTTGGAGTTATTTGGTTAGGGTTGGGGTTAGAGGGTTAGGGTTATAATGAGGCCATGTCGAATTAGGCATTAATAAGTACTTAATAATGACTAGTTTAGAGCCAATATGTTACTAATTTGCATGTTAATAAGCAACAATAATTAATGGTGAATACGTTCCCCATACTCAAGTGTTACCGTGGTTTATTACTGGTGCACAAAATGAACCGTGCATGAACTCACAACAAATTACACACCTGCAAATCAGTGTGACTTCTGCTGTTGCTGTATCCGTAATACGCCGATAGGTAGACGTTTTTATTGACACGATGAATCGGGTGTGTTTTGACCGCCGCCGAACCCCTAATGCCGACTCACCGAACCCATAGGGTTCGATCGAACCCAAGTTAAGAACCACTGGTCTAAGCACTGGCCTCCTCACTTGGAGACATACTTTTCCCTGGTTGGCAATCAGGAAAAAAACCTGTCTCTGGTTGGCAATCAGGAAATAAACCTGTCTCTGGTTGGCAATCAGGAAATAAACCTGTCTCTGGTTGGCAATCAGGAGGCACACCTTTCTCTGGTTGGCAATCAGGGAGCTTTTTAAACCAGCGTCATCGGTAGACTGGACTGATTATTGTTTTGGAACTTTATACCGCTGCACCTTTCTGCAATTGCATGCGCATTTGACCCACTTGCTGGACCATGCTGGTGCTTCCTGTTTTTACCTTTTAGCATCTATTTACCTGCGTACTTCCCACCGTCTCTGCTGTACGGTGACGCCTGTGGGCTTCAATTCCTCATTTAAGACTCTGCTATGAAGATGTAGGATGTCTATTTCGATACAACTGAGCACGTTAAGAAGTGGGCATACAATGATTTGTATTTATTTTCTCTCTAATGTAAACTGAGGCCTGTAGCGATGTTTGAAGTACTTTTATATCACGTCTATTTTCTGTGGCACAACAAAAAATCACACACAGAAGTCACAGGTAATGCTTTAACACCTGGGATTTTATGATCTTCAAGCTGTTGAGATTTTCCATGCATTTCATATTTAATGTGTTCTTATTTCCTGTTTCCTCTGAACATTGGAGCGTGTTAACGGATTAGTCTACTTCCTTCTGGCAGCTTCCTAAAGCTTCTTTTTCCATCACATATTTCTCCTCCTCTCTCTCTCCCCGGGCATTTGAATTTTGTGTTGAATATTTATTGCAACAGAATTAGCATCACAAACACTCTCCCAGGCTTTTTGTTATGCTTCAGGGGGAGGCAGAGTGAGAAAAAGTAGATTATGTTGTGCTTTCCTCTCAGGCACATTCAAAGAAGGCTTTCTAGGGTTTTTCGTGCCTTTGAGCAGTGCTTGAGTACTTTTTTTCGACTTGAAGTAATTATAGCTATGACTCGGAATAATACATTATATTTCTGGTGATTACAAAAATTACATCTATAATACCAATGTTTGTGTTGGATGTTGCTCATACCCATCACTATAGCATAATTGGAATAAAAAAACACATCATTTAAGAGATTAGACACAAACATTAAATACCATTTTGAAATTACAGAAATGTTCCTGTCCCTTTTGCTTAAACGGTTAGGAAATCTCAAATGTCATCGAAACGTTATGGTTAGTATTTCTTATTATGCATTATTCAAATGTGTTTTGAGCAATATATAAAGTACTGTACTTACATACAGTTCACAAAAGTTTACTACTTAGCTTATCCTTCGGAAGGCGTTTGATTTTCAGTGTCAGGCTAATGTACATAACATCAACTAAATAATCTTGCACAAAATTAAAATCCACAATATGACATGCCATTTATAAATACATGGCGGTGGACCAGTTAAGAAAATAATTAATACCAATGCAATAATCACACAAATAATACCAATGAATGACTGATGTCCAGGGTGCCACATATGGTTCCTAATTTCAAAATGTAGTACATTCAGCTACAAGAGTGGCCTGGGGTTGAACGTTCCACGTCATAAAGCTTTGTATTTAGAGTAAAAGTGTCATCTTGTTTCATCAGTCTTGTACATATTAGTCTTAAATGACCTGTTTTTATTTTATATAACTAATTGTTATTTTCCAATGTTTACATTCTACAAAGAGAGCACAGTCCGAAGTTGAATTCTGTGTGCGTTAAACATAAAAAATTAAGCTGATTATGATTCAGTTTATTATTTTTGATAACAAAAATGTGCAAAATAATTTGTAGTGCAAGAAAACAATTAAGTGCAACTATAAAATCACTAAGATATATACAAAAGTAACACATTCAATTGTACAAAACCACACAGAAATAAATAAAATATCAAGCAAAAACGAGAATAATATTAATGAACAGAGTTACCAGAAACAATATTTGTTTTTAAAACATTTTTGTTACCTTAAGTTGAAGAACTAGGTCAGGGCTGTCCAAACTTTTTGACTCGTAGGCTGCATTGGGCTAAATAAATTTGGCCATGCGCCCCAAGCCAACTGCATGTAAAATAACAATACATGTATACACACACACACATACACACACAAATATATACAGTATACATATATATATATATATATATATATATATATATATATATATATATATATATATATATATATATATATATATATATATATATATAATAGGGCTGTGATTCTTTGGGTGTCCCACGATTCGATTCAATATCGATTCTTGGGGTCACGGTTCGATAATATATCGATTTTTTCAATTCGATTCGATTCGATTCTCGATTCAAAAACGATATTTTTCTGATTCAAAACGATTCTGTATTCATTCAATACATAGGATTTCAGCAGGATCTACCCCAGTCTGCTGACATGCCAGCAGAGTAGTAGATTTTTTAAAAAAAGCTTTTATAATAGTAAAGGACAATGTTTTATCAACTGATTGCAATAATGTATATTTGTTTTAACTATTAAACGAACCAAAAATATGACTTATTTTATCTTTGGGAAAATATTGGACACAGTGTGTTGTCAAGATTATGAGATGCGATGCAAGTGTAAGCCACTGTGACACTATCGTTCTTTCTTTTTTTTTTTTATAAATGTCTAATGATAATGTCAATGAGGGATTTTTAATCACTGTTATGCTGAAATTATAACTAATATTTATACTTTTGTTGATAATATTCATTTTTATTTCACTACTTTTGGTTTGTTCTGTGTCGTGTTTGTGTCTCCTCTCAATTGCTCTGTTTATTGCAGTTCTGAGTGTTGCTGGGTCAGGTTTGGTTTTGGAATGGATTGCATTGTTATGGTATTGCTGTGTAGTGGTTTGTTGGATTGATTAAAAAAATAATAATAATAAAAAAAAAATTATTTTTTAAAAATGAGAATCGATTCTGAATCGCACAACGTATTCGATGTATGTGTGGGAAAAATCACAAAACTACTTCATCTCTACAGAACTGTTTCATGAGGGGTTCCCTCAATCGTCAGGAGATTTTAATGGAAGCATTCACATACCATGGTTTATATAGGGCACAGAGTGGGTGGGTACAGGCAGGCGTAGGGGCGTGGTGGTTGGCTCATGTGTTACCTAGGAGGTGTTTCCGTCTGTGACGGCATGCTGATATAATTTCCCTGCGCTTGTTGAGGGATGACAGGTCTGGGTGATATATATCAGTTTCTATTTTAAGCATAGGTTGCATCTTTTATTACCACTGTTGTAAGGTGTGCTGAATGCAAGAATTTGCCATGTTATTGAATATTCAACATTATTGTCTTTGAGGTTCCAAATGTGCTTGCTGAGTTCTGTAGAATTTCGCAGATTTTGGTTTCTAAAAGAAGCCGTGTGATTGTTCCATGTGGTTTTGAACTCCCCCTCGGTTTATCCTGCATACGTGTTGAATGTGTTAATGTCCTTGCGTGTTACCTTTGCTTGGTAAACGACTGATGTTTGTAAGCACCCTCCGTTGAGAGGGCAATCAGGTTTCCTGCGGCAGTTGCAGTCCTTATTGGTTTGGGAGTCGTTCATTCTGGGGGAAGGCAGTCCTTTTGCAATAGCTTTATTGTGATTTGAAATAATTTGTTGTATGTTATTCATACAGCTGTAGCTCAATTTAATGTTGTTCTTGTTGAATATTTTTCTTAGGGTGTTGCCTTTGGGGAAGTGTTTGTCGATCAGAGTGAGGAACTTGTGGCCAATATTAGTTGAGACGTTTTTGCTGTATGGTGGGTTGTACCAGATGATGTTGTTTTGTTTTCTGCTCTTTTTTGGTTGGTTTCCTGGCGTGGGTTCGTAGGTGAGGGTGAAGTTGTATCCGCTTTCATCAAGTGCTTTCTGGTACGGGGGGGTTGCTTGGTCGAATTCAGCTTTGCTAGATGACAGCATCGATAGCCTTTTATTAATTCCGGTAAGTATTCTTTTCGTAGTGGTGGGTGGGTGGTTGCTGTCATGGTGCACATATCGGAGTGTTGTGTTGGGTTTCGTGAATGGTTGGTAGCTGTTATTTCTCAGGTTGAAAGTGACGTCGAGGAAGTTGACGGTTTGCTTGTTGGCTTCAATCGTGATCCGTAGGCCGTTCTCTTTGAAGATTTGGCATATGCGCTTCTTGGTGTTCTCGCTGCTCCTTGGCGAGGCGCGGCACACTGCCAGTCCGTCATCACGGTAAATACCAAGGTTCAGGTTGAGACTAGCGAACTGGGAGAGGAGGAAACTCCCAACGAGTTCACACGTTTCTGCTCCGTCAAAACTCCCCATAGTAACGTCAAATGTTGAGTTGTTCTTTTTTTGCCATGGTGTACTGTTGCGGATGAGTAAGGAGTTCTTTGCGTGGATGATAATGTTTCTTTCGTTGCCTGTGATTGAGTCGTAGTCCGAGGCGAAATCTAGTGCTTGGGTCAGTGGGTCTTGCATGATGGAAGGGTAAAATTCTCCGATGTCGAAGGAGATAAAGATGTGCTGTTGTTTGTCTTGGATGTTGTTAAACCATTTGATTACTGCTGCTGTATTTCTCCATTGGTTGAGTGGTGTTTTGTCCTTGATTTTTGTGTTGATTCTGTCCAGGATTATTTTGCTGATTTTTCCTATTTCGGATTTAGTTGGGTTTATTAGTCGGCATGTTGGGTTATTTGCGAAGTTGGGTTCCTCACCAAGCTGAAAAATGACACGGAGCGCATCAAGAAAGTAAGCAACCTCATCATAGCCGCCGATAAAACCACAAACTTCTACAGAATGGACATACCAGAACATAACACTTTACTGGACAAAATCATCACCAAATCATACAAAAAAGCACAACCCAGCACTTTACAGAACATCCAACTGGAAAACAAACGGATTGCAACTGAACTGCATATTGAGGACAGGGTGGACACCACAGCCAACAAGGAAGCCTTCATCACATTGAAGGACCACAAACCCAACTTATAGTAGTATTAGTAGCAGTAGTAGTAATATAGTATAGTAGATATATGCAATAAAGCCTTTCTTCTAGGGTTATCGCCAAGGGCGTAGAATTGGGTTGGGACGCTAGGGACACGTCCCTGCCAATATCCAGCCGCTACTGTGTAGTCACTATCAATACAACCGCTGCCCGTAATGTTTAGTCAATGATTATGGCACAGAAAGGGTTAAATGTCGGTCTCTGCTAGAAGTCCCGCCTCTAACATAAATATAACTCCCTGATTGGTTGCCATTTTCATGCTAACGTACGTGTGATTGGCTGTCCCCGCTGTCACTCCTTCTGCTTGTAAAAGCTAGCCTACATGCTAGTTGCTAGCGAGCGGACGACAGTGTCACGCCAAATTTCTTCCCCCCTACAAAATCCTTCCCCCCCATTTACTTCCGGGGTCATGAGTAATACAGACGTTTTGTTGACGCTATATTATAAAAATATAACGCTATATTATAAAAATACAGACGTTTTGTTAACGCTATATTATAAAAAAAATTAAAAAACAATTTACAAACATAAGCTATGGGATGACGCATTTACTTCCGTGGTCACGTTTCCTCTTATGTCATCCCATAGCTTGTGTTTGTAAATTGTTTTTTAATTTTTTTTATGATATAGCGTTAACAAAACGTCTGTGTTTTTATAATATAGCGTTATATTAGATCGCCCAATTTCACCTTTCCATTTTATTTTTGAAATAATTTTTTAGTTTCATGTAATTGTGTAGAAGTGAGCAACGGTTTGAAAATACCAAAGTGGTGGAAATACAATAAACCCTCACTGGATAATCATGTGATTTTACAATGCTAAAATATAATTAATTAATATGAAGTAATATTCATATTTAGTAAAAGCCTTTTTGCTCAGGCAGTAACTGTACCATCAAGCTCTATGGCCATTGTCCTTAATGTATCTGTCATGCATCAACATGTTTTTGGCCAGCAGTTCATTTCTGTGACAGACCGGCGGAGGCATGTGTTTGGCTCTTTCAAATAGGAACAACCAGTGGACACAATCTGCTTGTATTTGAGTATTAGTGACAAACATATTTACAGTACAAAAGCAGCAATAGAAAGAAGTAGTTGAAGGGAAAAATTGTGAGTGATTTAAACACAAGTTGGGGTAAACATTATTACAGTTCATTTATGTTTATTTACAATGTTGTATTGCATGAATGTATTTCTGATGTTGTTGATGGACAGTAGGCTATGTTAATTGACAGTATGATGCACAGTTGCACTACAGCCCTACACTAAAGAGTAAAGATGAGAACTCTTCCAAGTTGTCTCTTTGCTTTCATTTTAGTTGCTTTACACTATAACATCTGCATGACGTGAAATTATGATTGCTAATGTAAAAAAAAAAACGTAAACTTTCAGAGTGCTGCCTTGGAACACTTTTGTGTCCCCACCAATCTCAAAATCAAACCTACTCCCTTGGTTATCGCCAATACACTGTTAAATGGATAAATAAACACATTACGATTCTTTTTTTGCTTGCGACGTAACAACTATTTTTCGTACCAAAAATTACCTCAGTTTGCATTGATTAAAGCAAGCTATAACAGACTGAACAACAACAACACGTTGTAGGGACAATGCAAAATGAAATAGAAAAGATAAAACATTGAATATTAAGAGTATGTGAAAGTCCGACTTCTACCTTGTTTACTTCTCTGACGACTCACTTGAAGTTCTGTAATCAATCAGATATGCGCCAAATATGGAGAAGTGTAGCAAGAGTGATTTGCATACATTACCCATCATGCACTATAATGGATTTCTATATGTGTAATTTAAGAATTATAAATACTGATTTTCTAATGTCCACAAAGTTCGATTAGCTGAATGTGTGTTACGTGTGTTATGATGTTGACTTTATTTGTTGGTTATAGTTAATTTACACCTCGAGTGGGGAAAGTTGTTTGGATTACGTCTTGTAAATTGATGCTGCCCTGACAATTATGATAAACTAGATTTGTGGTTGTTAGCCAGTGATTCCATTGATCCCCACACGAGGACAGTATAATCATACCAAAGAAATTCGCATATGTGTATATTTAAGCAAGAACTTTCAATCTTGTCAAACTTATGATGTTTCACGGGTAGGTGGCCATGGTTTGGATACCCTTTTAACTAGTTAAAACAACGTAAATGTACATAAACCCGAAGAAAATGCGTAGTCTGCTTTTGAAGTCAAGTTTGCTGCTACCCGTACATCATAATTTACTAGCTACAGTACAACCTCGATAGCTAGCTTGTATGACAAGTGATTTTAAAATATGACAATATTTTTGGAGATTGTCAGTCATTAATTTCTATTAGAATGAAAAAAATGCTTATAAGAACTTATATTTTAATATGTGCCTTCCGTTCAGCGTTCTTTTCATGCTGTTTGGTTTCAAGTGTGATCGGAAGCACATTTGGTGTGCAAGGGTTATAAAACCCTGGCACTAAGCCCTTCTCTTGGACTTACAGGAGAATTGGGACACCACTTGCTTGACGTGAACGTGCAAAACGGAGGGTCAAGGACTATGACAAGGAGTCAGGGTGAGGATTATTTCAGCCTTCGTCTAACTGACAATTTTAAAATAGTGGCTATTTTAGAGAAAACGCATTCTCCCCTGCTCTACTTTTTGGGGTTCTTGGAACTTTAAAGGCCTACTGAAACCCACTACTACCGACCACGCAGTCGGATATTTTATATATCAATGATGAAATATTAACATTGCAACACATGCCAATAAGGCCGGTTTAGTTTACTAAATTACAATTTTAAATTTCCCACAGAGTTTCTTGTTGAAAACGTCACGGAATGATGACGCATGTGCGTGACGTCTCGGGTTGGAGCGGACATATTAGCCCAGCACCACACACGGCTAAAAGTTGTCTCTTTTCATCGCATAATTACACAGTATTTTGGACATCTGTGTTGCTGAATCTTTTGCAATTTGTTCAATTAATAATGGAGACTATAAAGAAGAATGCTGTTGGTGAAAAGCGGTGGATTGCAGCTGCCTTTAGCACCGAGACACAGCCGGTGTTTCTTTATTGTGAAGCTTTAACACAGAGCGGTCAAGCGAACACGTTTCTCTACGTCAACCAGCAAGTTTTTGGATGGGAAAATTGTGATATTAAGTCAACTCTTACCGGAGACTTCAGTGGATTATGGGACCTCCTCCTGTAGCTGTCAAAAAGGTATCTGTGCTCTTGGCTCCTCCATTGGCTTCTTTCTGAGACACTGGCGTTCACCGCAGCCAGTCGACGTTCAGGTATGACTTTAGAATCTCACTAAAACACTATTAAAACACTAAGCAGATAAGGGATGTTCCAGAATTATCCTAGTAAATGTGTCTAATTACATCTGAAACACTACCACTGCCCGGAGCAGTCGCTTTTTTTTTTTTTTTTTTTTTTTTTTTTTAAGTGCCTCACTCTAACTTTCCTTATCCATGATTCTTTCATACTCGCTCAAATTAATGGGGAAATTGTCGCTTTCTCGGTCCGAATAGCTCTTGCTGCTGGAGGCTATGATTATAAACAATGTGAGGATGTGAGGAGCCCTACAACCCTTGACGCCACGCGCACATCGTCTGATACTTCCGGTAAAGGCAAGGCTTTTCTATTAGCGATCAAAAGTTGCAAACTTTATCGTCAATGTCCTCTACTAAATCCTTTCAGCAAAAATATGGCAATATCACGAAAGGATCAAGTATGACACATAGAATGAACCTGCTATCCCCGTTTAAATAAGAAAATCTAATTTCAGTAGGCCTTTAAGGGGGAGTTTGTAGTGCATATCTGATGAAAAACGTTTACCACACTTTGAGCATTTTTTTTCCACCAACCACAAATGAAAAGTCTATCCCTATTTTTTTCTTTTTACAAACAGTTGTCTTTTTCATGCACTCATTTATGCTGTGTTTTCTACCACATGTGAAAATAATGCCTACATGGTGCAAAAAAGGTTGAGGAGCCCTGGCATAAATACCATCCATCGATCCATTTTCTGCCGCTTGTCCCGTTGGGGGTCGCGGGGGGTGGTGGAGCCTATCTCAGCTGCATTCGGGGGGAAGGCGGCGTACACCCTGGACAAGTCGCCACCTCATCAGAGGGCCAACACAGACAGACAACATACAAACACATTCACACACTAGGGCCAATTTTAGTGTTGCCAAACAACCTATCCCCAGGTGCATGTTTTTGGAGGTGGGAGGAAGCCGGAATATCCCAGAGGGAACCCTCGCAGTCACGGGGAGAACATGCAAACTCCACACAGAAAGATCCTGAGCTCAGGACCTTCGTATTGTGAGGCACATGCACTAACCCCTCTACCACAGTGCTGGTATAAATGGTGATCAGTAATAATGATACTAATAATAATAATGAAACTACTGCCATCTAGTGGACGAATTGTTCTGTCACTATGCATCACTGGCTTTTATAGAAGAACAATGATACATGAAAGGTAAATAATAACAATAATCATTGTGAAACAGCAACGCTGATCATCTCTCGTTGGTGTATTTGAGAGAAAATATGGCGTGTGTTTTCCAATGTGCTTTTTTAGACACGACAATCAGACAATAGTTACAGTTTTGTAGATAAATGCAGTCTAAATATTGCCAAAGTGCAAGAAGAAAAGTGTATTTTTTTATTTTTATTTTGTCCTGTCCAGCTTCTTAGTCAAATCATATAGTTGATATAGATGCCCATATCGGCTGTACAAATTTACTTTACAAAAGAGAAGTATGGGATACTTCTCCTGTTGTCCTATTTGTATTTGATTTTATTTAATGTATTTATATTATTTGGTGCAGCCGGGCCGTCTCTAACTAAAGTCTAAACTAACAAACTAACTACATCTCTAACTAACATGTAAAAGCTGTTTCTTTGCTAGGTCAGAATTGCACATAAAAATATGTTTAATAATGGTCTTACCGTGGATAAGTAAATGTTACATAAATATATAATTACATGTAAACAGAAAGTAAATATATACTATCAGAAGGCTGTAGAAAGGAACAGGGTGTAAGTCTGAGCAGGAGGGTATGGAAAGGGAAAAAAAGGAAGACAGAGGTGGAAATTGTGGGGACAAGAGTGGCATAAGACAGAGAGACAACAACAACAGCAAACACAACAATAACAATAATAAAAACAACAATAGAACAACACCAGCAAATAAGATATGTGCAAATATGATAGTAAAAGTGATAGCAAGGAAGCAGTTAGTGAAATAAATAATATAGAATTGACAATGAACATTATTACACAACAAATAAAGCAATACAAATACCAATACAAATAGCACTACTGATACTAAATAATAACAATAATTGCCTCTATTATCAACAATACAATTGTTCAAATGCAACAATACATATATGTAATGATAACTTGAAATACAAAAAAAGCAGATAAATGGACGAGAAGAAAGAGAAGCAGACTATATTAAATAAATGATAAATGGGTTGTACTTGTATAGCGCTTTTCTACCTTCAAGGTACTCGAAGCGCTTTGACACTACTTCCACATTTACCCATTCACCCACACATTCACACACCGATGGAGGGAGCTGCCATGCAAGGCGCCAACCAGCACCCATCAGGAGCAAGGGCGAAGTGTCTTGCTCAGGACACAACGGACGTGACGAGGTTGGTACTAGGTGGGAATTGAACCAGGGACGCTCGGGTTGCGCACGGCCACTCTCCCCACTGCGCCACGCCGTCCCTTATATTAACTTTGTATATTGTTATAGTAACACTAGGTTAAAAAAAATGTGCTTTTAAAGAAGCTGTGAGCAAAAGTCAGCTTAGTTCGATGTCTGCTATAAAATGGAAAGGTTGCGTTTGGTGTCGTGATATTTTTGAACAGGCAAAGTGCGACAGTGAATCACTGCTCGTGTGTAAACATGTGTAAGGAACTGGAGTTAAAGTATAGTCTTGTGAAGGTCTAATTTAACAGATCTGATCAAAGTTGTGTGCATAACACTCCTGCCCGTCGACAACCGGAGCTTTGCACTCTTTGGTACCTGCAAGTTAAATATACATGACTCACAATATTTGGCTGCTTGTGACATCAAAAGCAGCTGTTTGGAATGTGCAAGTCTCTTGTCCCTTGAAACATTTCCTCCAGTGTCAAAAAGTCACATCTGTTTGAGTTCTTCATCGTGTTGTTCCGGGACTCCCTCTGCTTGAATACTAGATGTTGCTCTGACAGCTGTGCACACACACAGAAACATCACCTCCGTGCTGCTCACATGCACTAATTAACAAACTCTAATCAGAATATGAGATTGTGTTTACCAGCAAGATCAAGACTCTTTTTTTTCGCCATCACTGCTTGTATGAACGCTCAGCTTTTAATTTAATTTATGATATTTGATCACTGCAGCGCAGTCATTCTGAAAGCACATGAGTTGTTGGGGACGTGGTCTCATTTATCCGCTTTTAAAAACTTAAACTGCAAAATCACTGCCTGTGTTTCCATCCATCCATCCATCCATTTCTTACCGCTTATTCCCTTTCGGGGTCGCGGGGGGCACTGGCGCCTATCTCAGCTACAATCGGGCGGAAGGCGGGGTACACCCTGGACAAGTTGCCACCTCATCGCTGTGTTTACATGCACTAAAAACAACAAGTCAGTCCCTTCGGTGTTTGTAACTTTGTCCAATGTCTCAACTTCCTCACACGTTGGCTAACTAGCATCATTTTAACCAAACAAATTTGTCTCTGAGAAGTCCTGTCTAATCAAAATGTTTGTTTGTTTCTTGTGTAGACAAAGCAGGACCAACAACGTGTAACAATTGGTTTGTTTCGATCAAAAGACAGAATTGTCGTACTCCCGAATAGCTCAGACTTACATCCAGTTCCTTTCTACAGCGCTAAGCCTTCTGATAGTATATATGTATAGTATACATTTACTTTCTGTTTACGTGTAATTATATATTTATATAACATTTACTTATCCAGGTTAAGACCATTATGAAACATATTTTATTTTCAATTCTGATCAAGCAAAGAAACAACTTTTACATGTTAGTTAGAGATGTTGAAGTGTGACGATGATCCCTTATCATCTCTCATTTACCAACCAAAATTAGATCTATAGATCACAACCTTTTTTTTGCACCAGGGACCGGTTAAATATAGGCATTATTTTCACGGACTGGCCTTCCATGTGTGGCAGATAAATATAGCAAGTAAGTGCATGAAAAATGAATACATGAAAAAAACTCACCATAACATTCAATTAGTGGGATCCCCTGGCCTTTTCCCTTTGCAAAAAAGCTCTCCATAGACTTTTGTTTTTTGCAATTTTTTGCTGCAAGTGGACTTTTTGGGCTTTAGTATCTGATGGGTTATAGGTGATACATCACATTTAAGGACAAAAGCATGGATATATAAGAAATCTAAAAATACTTGACTGTGACGCTTTGCTGGCACTGTGGTGATGCGGGTGCGTTCTCTCGCTGATGCAGTCGGATAAGACACAGGGTGAAGGTAAGAATTGATTTATTTATACTAAAGAACAAACTAAGAACAAAAACACTTGCACAAGGCACTAAAGGAAAAACAAACAGAACAATTATGGGAGATAGAAAAAACAAAAAGCGCTAGCATGTGAGCTAGGGACAAGCAACGGAATAGCGTGGAAGCTTTCAAGTACAAAAAGTATTTTACCACAATCGGGGATAGCGAGGTCACCTGTTGCATTGCACAGCAAACTAGACTGTGAGAATGAATGAACAAAGAAGGCTGGCTTAAATGCAGGAACGTAATCACAAGGCAGGTGTGCGTAAAAAACAAGAAGCAGGTGACACTAATACATAACTATGGCAACGGAAACAAACAAGAAGTCCCACCAGGAACTAAGGAAGAAAAATACTAAACAGGATGTGATACAAAGACGGAACAAAAACAGAATATGACATGATCCAAGTAGCGGATCATGACATTGACATTAGTTCCAATATATTTCTGTGGATTACTATTTCAATTCTAAAAGTTATGTTTTCATAGTTTGTGCAATATTCCATACATAAATACACTGTTTGCTTTTTAGGTCCAATTTTCCAATGCTTGATCCTGATCTGCCCTGATGTTAGGTCATCAACCTGCTGAGGACTTTAGATGGAACTTAGTTTTTGGCTATAATTTGGCACCTTTAGGTTTTATATGTTTATTAATGAGCATTGTTTCATGTAACATAAATGTAAAAAATGGCGACTTCGTATCATGAGTTGCATAATACTTCTGGTTTATTGGTGGGACTGACGAAAGTTAATTATGAGGAAATGCGGTCGGTTATAAATTATTTAATGTCTCTGTGCGGCCCGGTAGCAAACGTGTCACGGACCGGTGCCGGTTTGGGATCACTGCTATAAATCACTCTCAACAGTTCACAAATGGTTTTAATGTGTTTGTCAATCTTTAACACTCATTCGTGATCCAACATTTTTACCCAAACATTTTTTGGGCATAAAACATACACAGAGAGTGTCTGTAACTTGTGGACAGCAGAGCAGACAGAAACGATGAAGAAGCCTTTGGTGGCGTATCTTTCTGTAAGTGTGTGCTTTTTCTGCCATCTAGTGTCTGCTATTAGGTCTGTGTGGTATAAAACAAGTAAAACATCAGTACAGTAACTTATGGTTTGTGTTGCAATCTGTGTTTTTTGAAGTAAGGTTCCAAGGAGCACTTAAATTATTGCTATCAAGTTCACAAAATCCCAAATTATTTCAATGTGATTGGCAAAACACAGGCCATAAAACGTTACAACTTTTGCTGCAACTTTCTGAAAAATCTGCAACAAATTCAAGCATTTTAAAGTACATCAATCAAAAAATAAATAAATTGAAAACTTCTGGACAGACTGATTTAACAAAATAAATTGAGTTGCTTGAAACCCCTTTTTTAAAATGCATTAATTACATAGCGTTCCAATATTTCAATATCCAATTCACCTCATAAGCAACAAGACGTAAATATAAAATGTAAATTAGAGCTGCCCTTATTCGATATTGGTTTCAGCTATCGGTCCGATGTTAAAAATCTATTTTGTAACTATATGTGCTTGCATGTTAAATGTGTGATATCATCTACGATGCAAGCAGTCCTGCAAGTGTGTTTACTTGTGCAAAGATGGAAAGCCTGTTTACATCTAAATGCCTAAATGCTCTTCAATAAGCACATTAGGTTAGTCTTTTCTAGTATTTTAGTCAAGCCATTTAAAAAAGGTAGGCCACTAGGAGCTAGGAGCTACACAACAGCTAAGCACACAATAGCACAGAAACTAAACATACCTAATAAGTGTCCTTAATGGCACAATATTAAAGTCTAAAACAACACGTTTGTCACTATAAATATCAAATATAATTATAGTTGCATATTACATACACATCCAGAAAGTGTATTAGAAAGTAATCGCTAATAAACGTTTCCGTACCATTCAACTTACAAAGTCTCGCCAAAAAACAATTACCCCTCCAAATAAATTTAGGGACAGCTAAGTTCATTTCAGACATTAATAAAAAATAGGTTAGTGTTTTTTATACCCACCATTTCACTTGATTGAACCTTTTCTAGCATTCCACAGCATAAAATAAAAGTATGAATGATTTCTGCTGATATCGTGTTGGATCCATACTGTTACTATAATACTTAAGGCTCCAATATTGGTGTCGCATTGGAAGTGAAAAAGTTGCATCGAGACAACCCTCATGTAAATGTACCTTTATTCATATTGTAAGTCTTTACGCATTTTAGGGCAGTTTGAATTTGTATTCAATTGTTATGAAAAACGAGACTTTGACTCGGCTTCACAGGATGTTGAATTTTAATTAATTAATAATTCATTAAAGAAATTGCTTATAGCGACCACATCAGTGCAGTAGCATCCTTCTAGAAAACACCCATTTTGTTTTAGCTTCTGAAACAAAAATGTGACATTGCACATTGTATGCAAATGATTAATAAACTCCATCAATAAGAGAAGTTATTCTCAGCTGAAAAAGTCCCTAATACCATCAGTTAAATAAAGAGTGGAGAGACCCTGATAACATCCCACCTGAGTTATTTTTATACTGAGGCCAGAAATGGCTAGACTGACTCCAGGGCTTCTATTCCTAATGTCTCCTCTGTCAGTTGATACACAAGATCTGGCGGAAGGCTACTGTCATTGCTCTGCCAAAACAAACAAACCTACAAACTACCCAAAAGAACTACCGCCCTATTTCACTCTTCTGTGTCACCTTCAAGTTCCTCGAACAACTCTGCCTTGCCTGGATGGAACCATTCATAGCCCCCTAACTTCCCTTTTTTTTTATTTTTGTAATTAATCAGTCCAACAAAATAATAAACAAAAATACCATGGTAATACAATTTCAGTTCCACAACCAAACCCAACCCAGCAACATTCAGAATAGCAATCAACAAATTATGAAACCTACCTCATACCCTCATAATTTTCATCATGACCTTGGAAGACCTTTATGGCCATCAAAATCCACTCAAATTGTAAAAGGTTTTTAATAAACAAATACAGAGAAAACAAAACATTTCTATGTAATGACATGTGTATATTTGTAATATTGTACAGGTGTCAATCAATCAATCAATCAATCAATCAATCAATGTTTATTTATATAGCCCCAAATCACAAATGTCTCAAAGGACTGCACAAATCATTACGACTACAACATCCTCGGAAGAACCCACAAAAGGGCAAGGAAAACTCACACCCAGTGGGCAGGGAGAATTCACATCCAGTGGGATGCCAGTGACAATGCTGACTATGAGAAACCTTGGAGAGGACCTCAGATGTGATGTAAAATATACTCATTGGTTGAGTAAAATATACAACAGCACCCCAAATTACGTTTTTTGTGGATTTTGATGAGAGAAGTATCAAAATGATAATCTTATTGCAGTATTCTCGAATAAAAAGATGACTTTGGGAAAAATCCTTTAGTGTGAAAAATTAAGTGCCAGTAATGTTAATGATGAACACATGTACTCTAATCAAGCACAAATGTTGTATTCATATTTATGGTAGTAATAAGTTGTCATGAGGAAAACTTAGTTAAATTAAATCAAAAATTGAAGTTTCTTTGCTTCTTGGATTCACAGCAATAATTTATGTGTGATGGACCTTATCCTATTGTTTGTATTCTTTCTGGGACTGTCTGCAAAGTGTTTTTTTTTTTTTTTATTAATTTCGAAATAGTGCCAAAAAAAAGCTACACTAATGAAAGAACTCCCAGGTCTCAGTTGATACTGTCACGTTTCAAAGCATTATTGCAAACTTATTGAAACTGAAATACTGCAATCTTTACAGTGCCGCTACATTCCTAATAAGGACAGGGTATTTTATCACTGATGCATCAGAATCATTGATTCCGTTTACGCACAGAAGTTGTATTATGTATATATTGTATGAATGTGTGTTTACTGTGTTAAAGTGTATTTATTGTATTAATGTGTGTTTATTGTAGGAATGTATGGTAGTTGTATTAATGTGGGATGTGCATGCAGTTATTGGTCAGCAGGAACCACCTCCAGGAGAATCTGTACGGTTCTGTTGATAGAATCTACAGACAGAAAGAAAACATGAATGAATAAATCAATAACGTCAATTGCGATATTCAAAGATTAAACTTACTCGAGTTTCTTTAAAATAATGTTGTGTATATAGTGATTCACACCACATCTTTTCTTGTCAACAGTCTGGAAACCTCAGCTAGCGATTAGTAATGCTAGCTCCCAACTTGCGATTAGTGGTACTAACCGTTCAGTTTGTCTAAGAAGAAGTTTGGCCCCTCATCTGAGGAGGCTTCGTAGGTTTGCAGTCTTGGATTGGTCAGATCTAGTCTAGATGCTGGTGCCAAAGCCAAAACAATGCATACCGTCCTCTTAACAGGAGTGTGTGCTCGTGTAAGAATGATTTTGCTCTCTTGTAGTGAGCATGTCCTTCGCCTGTTAGAATATAAATATCTGTGCTCAGACTAGATCTGACCAATCTAAGTCTATGAGAATGAACTGATGAAGTCGACTCAGATGAGAGGCCAAACGTCTTATCAGTCCAGTTGTGATCAATTGAATGTTCAGAGAATACAATGACCTAAAGAATAGAAAAATATCCATTGAGTTTTTCACTCAATTAGAAATTAATTGATACCATTACATAGATACACCTCGATTTTGTATTTATATTGTTTCTAACTGTCCATAAAATGGACTTTTCATGTCATGTTAAACATGCTCAAAAATCTACAGGATATGACATTTCCTAACTGTACAACACGGGGTCTGATTAACTAAATGATTCTAAAAAATATATTTGGATGTTTCATTCATGAGATTACTATATTCTCAGGGCATTCAATTGACTGTTCAATTTGTCTCAGAAGACGGTTTACGTCATCCGAGCAGGTCTCGTCTGAATGCTTGGTGCCACACCCAAACTGTTTATTCTCTAACTGTAAAGAGGCACATTCCCACACAAAAATATTGTTGCTCTTTTGTGGTGCACCAACGTTCCAATATTCTAAGATGTGTTCTTACAAAGCTCGTCACAAAATAATCAAAGCGAGATGTGACAAAGTTCTTAAACTCAGTATGATTGTTAACATATGTGCCATCTGCAGCTAATTAGTTGTGCGTAGACAATGCCACGTTTTTTTATACAAGGAAGTATGATTAAAGGAAGTGGGAGTTGTGAAATGGCTGGGTACAATTGAAGCATAATTAATAAATGAATACTATTTTTTTGTGTGTACAACACATTTTAATTGTATGCCTTTTATTTAAGGCTTCAGAAGGTATTTATTTATTCTGATTTGGTTAAGACAGTCCATGTCTGCAATTTACGGTCAAACTGACCTTTGACCTTCAGTATTAATGGCATTTCATGTGGCCTTTTAAAGCCTGCAATGAATATATATTGTGCGGTGGTAACTATGTGCAGTTGTGTGCAATGAGACGATAAAGTTGACTCCACAGATCAAAGCACAGCTGGAGTAAAGAATGCTCATCCCAGACTAGGTTGTTAACATATTCACTGAGTTTTGTTGAAACAGGACAGATCTCCGCAATGCGTCTTCACAGTGAGCAACGGATCCTTAAGTTCCACTGCAGTCACAGCTGCTCTCAGAACACACAAACATGTCTTTAGACTACTGATTTAATAATAAACAATATTAGTTATAAACTGAGGTAAAACTGCTATTGGTTTGTATCACCGTTTTAAATTAAAATGATTGTAAAACTATGTTCGATAACCACACTGAGATAAACTCACGGACCAGTGCTACTAGAGCACGCTAATAACTGGATAGCTACCTTAAATGCTAATATCAATACAAGAGAAAATTAAATTTTTTTCATATTACACGCAACTTACCCCAATTTATACTTGTCCAGACACATTACTGTCTGAGTAACTATGATATTCAACTGTGTACATTGAACCGACAGGCATGCTCAATTAGGCTATGTCTACACTAAGCCGGATAACCCCTTAAACGGATAATTATTTAGCCTAAGCCCAGTTTCAGCCACACTAAGTCATCGTTTAAGGTCCCCTTCCTTGGATAATTTTTTACACGGGTAAGTGCGCCGTGTATTTTTGGAATCTTCGGCTCTTAGCTTTGTATGGACGCATTGATCGTTTACAAACTGAGTTCGGAGAGGAAGTGATGCCAGAAAGACCGCGCCCCACACAGAAAGTGATGTCAGAATGAACTTGCCACAGCCAGCTTCATAATTAAGCGGTTTCATAACTCGGAGCTAACCACTGGAAATATGAAGGCAAATCATCCAGACATGACCGTGTTTCTCCTTTTGTCTGTACAGACGCTTGTGGAAATCACACTTGAATACCTTAAGTTACAGCGATTGCAGCTATTTGGAATACAACACTTCTCAGACAGCACAAGAACTTTCGAATGTCAGGTTGACTGTGATTCTACGTACCGAAAAACTTTGTCCAATGCAAGCTCCCGTGGATGTGATAAAAAAAGTAGCGTTTGCTTTGTATTACCTGGTTGTCGAGGAAAGACTACGGAAAACGGCAAATGCTTTTGGACTGGCAAAGCAGACTGTATTAGTTATTGTCCGCCACTCAACGTCTAGGTCCAGAGTATATAAAGTCACCAAAAACAAATGGACAATGGCGGTGAAGGCAAAAGAGTGAGGAGTGTCCTGACCAGATATCTAGATCCCGAGATTGTTTGTTGTAAAATGTTTGTCCCATTGTGTACTTTTACATGTTTATTAAATATTTGATAGATTTATGATGGCTCAGGTGTGATTCACTACAATAGGGCCCCACAGCACACTGGATTCCAGTTAATTGAAATACCACAACACTGGATATTGTTCAGATAAGTTAAATTTAAGAATTTGCACACAAAGCAACACTGGAGGTGACTATTGACGTGCGCATATTCTGTGCATGCGTTTTAGGTCACGTTGAGGGGCCTAAACAGTGGCATTGTTTTGTGTGGACACAGATAAGGTTAGGTGGGATTTACCCTGGATAACCTTATCCAGCTTAGTGTAAAAGGGGCCTTAGTTTAGAGCAATCCTTCTCAAATGGAGGGGGGTTGTGACCTCAGGGGACATGCTTTTTTTGCAGTTCCAGAATATAATGGAGCGTATGTAGCACTTGGCTTCACTATAACCACGGTGGGTGTGTTGTTTCCATTTTTGTTAATAAGCATACAATGTTATGCAGAAGTATACTTAAAACAATTTCATAGACAAATTATACTATTTATAGTCACAGTGGAAAGTGGGGGGGCGCAAAAATTTTTCTTCTTCCTAGGGGCGACTTGACAGAAAATAATTGAGATCCATAGATCCATACTCAGAGGATTTGGCATAGAGGTGTCTACAACAGGAAGTGAACCTGTAAAACATCACACAAACACTTGTTTTGGCATTTACATAAAAAAATCACTTTAAAACTTTTACTGCAATGTTGTTAAATGAAAGACCCACATTACATCTGTCCAGCGTGTGTGCTATTGTGTGCTTAGCTGTTGCGTAACTGCTAGCTCCTAGTAACATTTAGCCTACCATGTTTACCTTTTTAAAATTATTTGACTAAATACAAAAAAAGACCAATCTAGAATACTTATTGGAGGACATTTAGATGTTAACTGGCTGTCCGGATTTGCATAAGTTACCACACTCCAGTATTGCTTGTATCAGATATCACACATTTTATATGCAAGCCAATCACATCAGATACTTGTTTTTTAAATGAAATTGTGCTGATATATATATTGGACCAGGGCACAACTAATGTTCCTTCTCTAAGAATACTCTAATTCAGATATTTTATTAACTAAACGTATTGACGGCTGTACTGAATGATGTACAGAACGGGCTCGTTAAAGTCAGTAATCTATCAACATATTGAAATTTTTATCTTTGTTGCTAAATGCCTTTGTTCTTTCAATTTTACAACCACAAATGTTCTTTACTTCTCCCACATATTCATTGATGCAACAAAATATTACAAGTGGTGACGTTGCTAAGGTGGTAGAGTGGTCGTCCAGGAACTTGAGACTTTCTGGTACAAATCGAGCTTCCCCCATCCTTGTCACAGATGGACGATGGGGGTTCGATGGCGGAAGGTTTTGACTGGGAGGTTGATAGCTGAATCAGACTCTGAATTGAATTGTTGAACAGTCAGTCCTAATATTCTGTCTCACTTTGTTTGAATAACCCTACCATCAAATGATGGAATGTTCTGTCCTTGTAAAGTAAACTTCAAATGATGCATTTCTTTAATTCCCCTTATATATTGCATGGAGTTTTTTGTTCCTCTCCGTTTAAAATGTTTTGTAAAAATTTTTACTGTTGCCTTTGTCTCTGCTTTGTAAAAATATATTTGCTGCCTTTGTCTCTGCTTTTGGTGTTTAATTCTATTGGAAAACAAAACAAAAACATGTTTTTCATTGAAAACTGAAGACTGAGCTGAACTGAAGAAGCTTTTTGGATTAAAGGTGAAACTTCAAATACAGGAAGACTCCAGCTGTCAAGAGTCAAACTTTTTGGATTACCATGGCCTGACAATCTACTCTATGGTTCACTTTCAATGATAGGCCTTTTAGGGGTATCTTAGAATTGTTGACTGTTCGACAATTTGGAAAAGTCTGATTTGACTATCATACTTGCAGTCAAATGGTATTACTCTGACCATCCTCCTCCCAATGGAAATTGACCATGGTACACACTGGGACGAGCCCACAGTCGGGACATGGAGCCCGCTGCTTAATGATCCATCCACAGGTTAATCTAAGGAAATTTAGTTATGACTTTTACTTGCTTTAGATTCAAGTTTGATCTGTTAGAGGAAAATACCCCTCATTTATGGCAAAATAAGAACGCCTTTAAAAGTAGCCTTCGTTCTGCCACAAGGATATAAACACAGTGAATATACCCTGTGTTTTTATCCATGCATCACACACATATGTCATTATTGTGGATGTCAGGAGATGCCAGTCTGTGGCGCACACAAGTTGAATGAAGTTTTACTTTCAGTGTTACTTCATACTATAGGCGGGGTGACGGAGGAGAACAAAAGAAGACGTAAAAAGGTAGCCATCTTTAGAGAGACCGCTAGACCTCCTGATAGCTAGTTCACTCTCGCTTCAGGCCGGTTACCTCTGTTGTTTGTACTTACTCCTGTTTTGTAGAATAGATCTTTGAATTCTAGTCACCCCTCTTCATTTTAGACAGCCTTAGAATAAAAGGATATGGCAGGATTCGGCCCTCCAAAAAGAGAAAATCGTAATGGATCGTCTTCTCAATGCGCCACTAGAGCTGATGCCAACCCCGGTTGGGCCAAGCCGAGGACCTCACTAAATCATCCAATCATCACTAATGCCTATTATTTTAAAGATTAAATCTTTAGTTGAGACTTACCTAAAGTCGTTTTTAACCACTTAGGCTTGCAGTCGAAGCGAATAAAGATGTAGTAGGCCGGGATCCCTGTTAGGGAAATGGCAAATCCAGTTCCTGTGTTGATTGGGTCCGAGTATAGAGAGAGGAAAACCATGAAGAAGCAAGTCAAGCTGAACACCACTGGGATGAAGATCGGCACCTTGGGAGAAGGCAAGATGAAATAATATTTTATGACATCATTTCTAAGATTCTCCAACAGTTTTTCACAATAACACAACACAATAGCTTTTGGTCATCGCACTTCAGAAATAAAATTACTGAAGTGTGATGACGGCCACTCTCCCACGGCGTGGCGCAGTGGGAGAGTGGCCGTGCGCAACCCGAGGGTCACTGGTTCAAATCCCACCTAGAACCAACCTCGTCATGTCCGTTGTGTCCTGAGCAAAACACTTCACCCTTGCTCCTGATGGTTGCTGGTTGGCGCCTTGCATGGTAGCTCCCTCCATCAGTGTGTGAATGTGTGTGTGTGAATGGGTAAATGT
Source organism: Nerophis ophidion (assembly GCF_033978795.1). NCBI lineage: Eukaryota > Metazoa > Chordata > Actinopteri > Syngnathiformes > Syngnathidae > Nerophis > Nerophis ophidion. The sequence continues at coordinate 55,967,402 of NC_084615.1, read as the reverse complement.
GGAAGTAGTGTCAAAGCGCTTTGAGTACCTTGAAGGTAGAAAAGCGCTATACAAGTACAACCCATTTATAAGGGGGAACTTTACAACCCAACATTTTATACAAGCTGGGATCTGACAGCAAGAAAGACTCAGAAGTTGTTTCCCAACAAACTTATGTAATCATAGTGATCAGAACAGGTGGTGGTTAGAGTAGACTGATATATACCCAAAACTGGACATTAGGCACTGGTTATGTACAGGTCTTTATCATACATGGCACTGTCTCTGTGTGACTTCCAAAAGTAATCTTACTCAGCCATGTTTGTTGCCTGTATGTAGCATCTCTAGTGTATGCTCTGTCTTTACAAAATAATACATGTAGAGTGAGATAGAAATTCATACTGTCATGCCAGAAAGATGAAACGTTGCTTTCTTTGTTGATTTGTCACTGGCTATACAGAATGCTCCTTGGTTGTGTAACTCCTGCTACCAGTCTCAACTGTTAAATGTGCCAGTCTTGTATTTTGTTGAGTCTTACAAAGTGCTCATACTGTTAGTATTGTGTTTATTATACATTAGCTGTAACATGTTTCTTAGTATTAGTTCTCATAAACTAATTTGGAGGAGTTGATATCACCATGTAACACCACTAATGTTAATCCGTAGCATGTATATGGAATATCTTAAGTAAATTAACATCGAGCAAGTACATTTTGAGAAGGGGAACTTTACTTTTAAATGTTTTTCTAAATACGAATGCTTGTTTTGGTGTCATGAAAAATTGCAACATTAATTAGAGGCAGTCTATTACAAATACGCTTCTCTGCGCCAAGAGCTTGAACTAGTGCCGAGTCTGCAACCGCAGGTTTGTATCGAAATATGGTACTGTTGGATTTTACGTGAATCATTACTTGGTATTACTGACAGAATTATGTCAGTCCCGACAAGTACTGAATTCGGGACCCATCCCTATTTACGTCGTCTCATTAGTTTGTGTGAATTGACGTTTAGTCTCTGGCATATTTTTGCCAAATGCAGTGCATATGCGCTTTTTGTTCTCCATGTTTCATGTGCGGGTACTTATTGGATTTTTTTAAGGAATTCTGTTTCGTGCTTTGTGCTCCTCCTACTTGCTTTTGGCTGCTCCTTCCTTTGTCTCCACCCCTGTCAGTTGACAGTACCACCTTAGAAATGGACCTAGCACCGCAACCCGTAATCCTGAGATCCCGTTTTTTTCGTTAGTCCTGTGATTATACCATGAATTGATTAACGTGGACCCCGACTTAAACAAGTTGAAAAACGTATTCGGGTGTTACCATTTAGTGGTCAATTGTACGGAATATGTACTGAACTGTGCAATCTACTAATAAAAGTATCAATCAATTCAATCAAACAATTCAGTTTCTGTCTGTGTCAAATATTGGTGTGATGGTACATTTAATCGTAATGATATTTTTCAGTGCAGAATATTCCATTTGGTACAGAAGTGTATCAATGTTACCATATAAACACTTCACATTGTGGTTACACAGCATAAAAGATTTGATTGGTCAGCTTTCGTATATTGTCATGAGGTTTCGAATCTAAAAATTTAGTCACACTTTTTTATCAGATATACTTCTCACATTCAGCTAGTTTTCCGCAAATTACACTCACTTTTATCACATTTAAAAACACTTTTCTCATACTTAGTTAATTTTCATGACACTTAAGTTAATATTAAATGTTAACTTTAAATGTAATTGAAATTGTAATAAAATCTAAATGTATAATCTAAATCCAAATGTTAAATCTTAATGTTGAATCTAAATCTTAGATCTGAAGCTAAATGTTAAATCTAAATGTTAAATCTAAAGGTAAATGTGAGCGATAAACCTCTCCCCCCATGTGAAAAGATGAATATTCACACAATGCTAATTGTCCACCAATCCGAGGCATCTCAGCCTCTATAACCCACATCTCTGCCTCTCAATGCACGACACTCCAATATCTTTCTTACTGCATTAGAGGGAAACTTGACAGATGACAAAGGGTAATAGTTAATTTATACCATGAGCTCAAGTTCCTTCTTATAGAAACTCATGGTTATTGATCAGAAATTCTGTCTTTGTCTTTGTGGGTGACACGCTTGTTCCAAATCAATTCGCAGGGGCAACCAAGTTTAGGCATAAGTATTCCTTTCGGTTAAACTGGTGAGATCTCGCGAACCACATCGAAGACTCTGTCGTGGCGCACTTGGCCTGACGGACCGCAGTTTGAACACCCCTGTCTTAGATGATGCAACGCAGAGATGGCAAAAGCTGGTACTGGTAGTTATTAGTATTATTTGTTCCATTAAAAAAAAGTATTTGACTTCTTTGGCTGGGTTGCGGAAGGCGTGTCAACACTAACCTTAAAGGGGCGTGGCAGGTCAGGCTGAGTGTATCGAAGGTAGATCAAACCAACCACCACCACACCAATTGATAGCCACCGCAGGAAGCTCATAAAGTTTAGCAGGCTGTAGATGTCTCCCACAAACAGCTGGAGAAGCGTCAGTGGATACTGCAAACACATTTTTTTACACAGTTGAAGTCTGCTTTTGAATTTTGAATTCCTATTTCAGATGTGCTGGCCTTTGCTCAGTTGCAAGGAAACCATAACAGATAGAACATCATTTGAGAAAGACTTGACATGTGGTACAGTGATACTTTCTAATATTGTTATACTACAAATGTAGTACCTTTTAAGCATGGTATACTTACGTGTTATTTTCCAGAGGTGGGATTAAGACAGTGTTTTGCAAATCTCAAGTCTTTAACCCCAAATCCATGTCATGTCTCAAGTCTTTGGCTTGAAGTTTTTGCATCCTTACAAGTATTAGGCACTGTTTCATGTTTCTATTTACCAAATAAAGTGACATTTAACACGATCCGTGCAATATTCTTGTATTCAGACACAGTCTTTAGTGTAAGATTTGTTTCTTACCTGCTGAAGGTTTCAGCTGGCACTTCAGCCTTTGTCAGAGCAGTGGTAGCTTCCTGGTGTGATTTGTGTAAAAATAGCTAACCAGGTTGAGAAATTTCTTGTGGTAATCTGAATTTTCCTTGCTCATTTCTGTTGTTGTCTGCACACCATGTTCACTCTCTCTCTCGTCCACAGTATAGAGTGCAGCTGGCGCAGGGCAGCAGCACACACCTGATATTGATTAGGGTCACGGCCTGTGAGCGCCGAACTTTGTCTTCTGCTTACTACAGACGCATGTATCATTTGTCCCGCCAGCGGGCTCTCTAATTCGTCTCGTGCATCATCTCAGGTTTGCCTGTATTAATCTAGCCTAGTCTAGCGCCTTTATTTTGTGTCTAGTTTTTTCTGTTTAACTTCTTTCATGAAATATTTTTCCTAGCCTCGTCTAGCGCTTTTATTTTGTACTTTGTTTCTCTGTTTTACTTTTTTCGTTTAGTATTATTCCTAGCCTTGTCTAGCGCTTTTGGTTTAGTGTTGGTAATAGATCATTGTAGTTTTACATGGTGTGTTTTTGTGCTACTACCATTGCCTTTGTTTTGATACATAATCCTTCCTCCAAAATAAAAGGAAGAACAATTCTCCACAAACAAAACGTCTCTGCATCCTTGGGATCCACCTCACCAGTTCCCAACATTTCTGTTTGTTAGTTCTACTTTTTAGACAGCTCTGAGGAAGAATGAAGTGCCTGCCAAAACTGTCAGCAGGTAAAAAACATCTCTTTAACATCCATCCATCCATCCATCTTCTTCCGCTTATCCGAGGTCGGGTCACGGGGGCAACAGCCTAAGCAGGGAAACCCAGACTTCCCTCTCCCCAGCCACTTCGTCTAGCTCTTCCTGGGGGATCCCGAGGCGTTCCCAGTTCAGCCGGGAAACATAGTCTTCCCAACGTGTCCTGGGTCTTCCCCGTGGCCTCCTACCGGTTGGACGTGCCCTAAACACCTCCCTAGGGAGGCGTTCGGGTGGCATCCTGACCAGATGCCCGAACACCCTCATCTGGCTCCTCTCGTTGTGAAGGAGCAGCGGCTTTACTTTGAGTTCCTGCCGGAGAGCCCCGCCATACGGCGGAGGAAACTCATTTCGGCCATTTGTACCCGTAATCTTATCCTTTCGGTCATGACCCAAAGCTCATGACCATAGGTGAGGATGGGAACGTAGATTGACCGGTAAATTGACAGCTTTGCCTTCCGTCTCAGCTCCTTCTTCACTACAACGTCCACATTACTGAAGACGCCGCACCGATCCGCCTGTCGATCTCACAATCCACTCTTCCCTCACTCGTGAACAAGACTCCCAGGTATTTGAACTCCTCCACTTGGGGCAGGGTCTCATCCCCAACCCGGAGATGGCACTCCAACCTTTTCCGGGCGAGAACCATGGACTCGGACGTGCTGATTCTCATTCCAGTCGCTTCACACTCGGTTGCGAACCGATCCAGTGAGAGCTGAAGATCCTGGTCCGATGAAGCCATCAGGACCACATCATCTGCAAAAAGCAGAGACTTAATCCTGCGGTCACCAAACCGGAACCCCTCAACGCCTTGACTGTGCCTAGAAATTCTGTTCATAAAAGTTATGAACAGAATCGGTGACAAAGGACAGCCTTGGCGGAGTCCAACCCTCACTGGAAATGTGTTCGACTTATTGCCGGCAATGCGGACCAAGCTCTGGCACTGATCGTACAGGGAGCGGACCGCCACAATAAGACAGTCCGATACCCCATATTCACTGAGCACTCCCCACAGGACTTCCCGAGGGACACGGTCGAATGCCTTCTGCAAGTCCACAAAGCACATGTAGACTGGTTGGGCAAACTCCCATGCCGAGAGTATAGAGCTGGTCCACAGTTCCACGACCAGGACGAAAACCACACTGTTCCTCCTGAATCCGAGGTTCGACTATCCGGCCTAGCCTCCTCTCCAGTACGCCTGAATAAAACCTTACCAGGAAGGCTGAGGAGTGTGATCCCACGATAGTTGGAACACACCCTCTGGTCCGCCTTCTTAAAGAGAGGAACAACCACCCCGGTCTGCCAATCCAGAAGTACCGCCCCCGATGTCCACGCGATGCTGCAGTCTTGTCAACCAAGACAGCCCCACAGCATCCAGAGCCTTAAGGAACTCCGGGCGGACCTCATCCACCCCTGGGGCCTTGTCACCGAGAAGCTTTTGAACTACCTCAGCAACCTCAGCCCCAGAAATAGGAGAGTCCAACACAGATTCCCCAGGCACTGCTTCCTCATAGGAAGACGTGTTGGTGGGATTGAGGAGGTCTTCGAAGTATTCCTTCCACCTATCCACAACATCCGCAGTTGAGGTCAGCAGAACACCATCCGCACCATACACGGTGTTGATAGTGCACTGCTTCCCCTTCCTGAGGCGGCGGACGGTGGTCCAGAATCGCTTCGAAGCCGTCCGGAAGTCGTTTTCCATGGCTTCTCCGAACTCCTCCCATGTCCGAGTTTTTGCCTCCGCGACCGCTGAAGCTGCACACCGCTTGGCCTGTCGGTTCCTGTCCACTGCCTCCATCTCTTAAACAAAAATACTTAAAATGATTAGTTGAGTAATTGTTCATACATGACTTGACGACTGTCAAAATAGTTGTAAATTGTAGCCCCTTTGTCAAGTCAAGTCTAGTATCGTAAAAATCGTGACTCTAGTTTATGCCTGTGATGTTTCCACTTTTATTCTTTGGCTTTTAACACTACGTGAGTTGTGTGGTCCTCTGTTTTTAACATTTATATTTGTGTTTATTGTTTTAATTGGATTTACCCTTTAAAATCGTTTTTAATCATATTTATTTTTATATTGTTTTTTATATTGGTTTTATATATTTTTATTTTTTATTCAGTCATTGGTGAAACTAAGGATATTTGAATATTGGTGTTAATATTGTTGTGCAGCACTTTGGAAACATTTCTGTAGTTTAAATGTACTATACAAATAAAGTGGATTGGATTGTTGTCACATTTATATTTCCTTGATGGCAGTAAACTGACCAGTATGAGGACGGCAGGTATTGGAGTGTTTCGACGCAGGTGAATCATTGAGTAAACATCAGGTAGTTGTCCTTCTCGTGATGCAACCAAAAACGTTCTGCAGAACACACACAAAATGCAATTACAATTTAAGTTACGGTGTTAAAAGAAACACAATCAGCTTTACTTGTTTCACAAGTGTGCAGAAATGATTTCCAAGCCGCATTTGCCGCATTTTTTCCTCGTTGAAGTCTCCATAGCATGTCATTCAGATGAATTATTTTTGCTCAGTTTTTACAGGCCAATGTTCGTCCTGACACAACCCTGGATGGGAATCAAAACCACCACTGAATGAATGGCAGAAGCATGCACCATTGAATCACCAGGGATCTTGTATGTCCCATTTACTTTCTATACCTCTGGTGCTCATTAGGCTCACGGTAAGCTGAAGCTTATCCCAGCTGACTTCAAGTGAGAGGCAGTATACTCTGGAGTGGTTGCCAGCCAATCACAGGACACATAAACAAACAAACTGCACATTCACACCTATGCAGTCTTCCTTTGAATAACATAAAAATTAACTTTTGATTTTATAATTTGTTATCACTGTTTTATGGTTTTCCTAACCTTAATTTAAAAAGCACAGGAGTCAAACGCAAATTGGAATATAATACATTGTTGATGTTGTACTCCTTTTATACTAAACAGACTTGAAACACTGAGACACTAGATGGCAGTAAAAAGACAGGAACATTAAGTCTGTTTTAATTTTTTAAATTAAAATCAAAACCCATCTGTTTAGGCAGGTATGCCTGACGTACATTTCTGTTTTTAGTGTCGTTTTGCCTCAATTTGCACCTTGAGTGCTTTGAAAGGTGCATTACAAAATATATAATTATTATTATTCTACTGAGTGCTAATTATCAATTTACTGTCCATCCATCCATTTTCTACAGCTTATTCCCTTTGGGGTCACGGGGGGCGCTGGTGCCTATCTAAGCTACAATCGGGCGGAAGGTGGGGTACACCCTGGACAAGTCGCCACCTCATCGCAGGGCCAACACAGATAGACAGACAACATTCACACTCACATTCACACACGAGGGCCAATTTAGTGTTTCCAATCAACCTATCCCCAGGTGCATGTCTTTGGAGGTGGGAGGAAGCCGTAGTACCCACAGGGAGCCCACGCAATCACGGGGGAAAACATGCAAACTCCACACAGAAAGATCTCGAGCCTCGGATTGAACCTAGGACGACTCAGGACCTTCGTATTGTGAGGCAGACGCACTAACCCCTGGTCCACCGTGCTGCCTATCAATTTACTGAACTGTTTTTATTTATTTTAAATAATAAAAGTAATAATTATAATTTCAGAAAGAAACCCCAACAGAGGTTTCCTTATTGTCCCCGGTCTGCTTTGTCGTCCACAAATTGCAGACGAGCCCCGTGAGTGGTTTTGCTTAAAAAGTGTTTGTCCATTCATTTAAGTACCAACGCATTCACACCCGCACGTTAAAAGCATTTGTGAACTGTTGAGAGCGCAAATTTTTGTTGGTAAATGAGAGATGACGGATTATCATCATACTCTAACATCTCTATCATATACCGAAAATGCTGCCTCTTTGCTGTGTCAGCATTGCAAATTAAAATGTGTTCTTTTTTTCCTTAGCCTGAATTAAAAAAAGGATAAATATATATATTGTATACTACATTACCCTGAAAGCTTAGCAAAGTATACAGAAACAGAAAGTAGGTCTTAACCAGGGGTCACCAACGCGGTGCCCGCGGGCACCAGGTAGCCCGTAAGGACCAGATGAGTCACCCGTTGGCCTGCTCTAAAAATAGCTCAAATAGCAACACTTACCAGTGAGCTGCCTCTATTTTTTTTTATTTTATTTATTTACTAGCAAGCTGGTCTCGCTTTGCTCGACATTTTTAATTCTAAGAGAGACAAAACTCAAATACAATTTGAAAATCCAAGAAAATATTTTAAAGACTTGGTCTTCACTTGTTTAAATAAATTCATTCATGTTTTTACTTTGCTTCTTATAACCTTCAGAAAGACAATTTTAGAGAAAAAATACAACCCTAAAAATGATTTTAGAATTTTTAAACACATGCCTTTTAAATTCGTTCCTCTTCTTTCCTGACAATTGAAATCAATGTTCAAGCAATATTTTTTTATTGTAAAGAATAATAAATACATTTTAATTTAATTCTTCATTTTAGCTTCTGTTTTTTCGACGAAGAATATTTGTGAAATATTTCTTCAAACTTATTATGATTAAAATTGAAAAATATTCTGGCAAACTTAGAAAATCTGTAGATTCAAATTTAAATCTTATTTCAAAGTCTTTTGAATTTCTTTTTAAATTTTTATTCTGGAAAATCTAGAAGAAATAATGATTTGCCTTTGTTAGAAATATAGCTTAGTCCAATTTGTTATACATTCTAACAAAGTGCAGATTGGATTTTAACCTATTTAAAACATGTCATCAAAATTCTAAAATTAATCTTTATCAGGAAAAATTACTAATGATGTTCCATAAATTATTTTTTTTTTTTTTTCAAAAACATTCGAATTAGCTACTTTTTCTCTTCATTTTTTTCGGTTGAATTTTGAATTTTAAAGAGTCGAAATTGAATAAATTCATACTTTATTCTCTACAAAAAACCTTGCGTAAAAGGAAAAAAAATGTACGACAGAATGAGACAGAAATGCCCATTATTTATATATGTATAAGATTTATTTATTAAAGGTGATATGAGTAAATATACTATTTCTGGCAATTTATTTAAGTGTGTATCAAACTGGTAGCCCTTCACATTAATCAGCACCCAAGAAGTAGCTCTTGGTTTCAAAAAGTTTGGTGACCCCTGGTCTAAACTAAGCTTTGATCAATAAACAGTTGATATATTGTTACACATTGTTATTCCTGCTTTGTCTACACGAGAAACAAACGTAAGTTTTGATTTGACAGTTAACGTACGCTTTTGAGCACCGCTCAGGGACAAGTTCCATTGGGGAAAATGATGTACATTAGCCAAAATGTGCGGGGAAGTTGGGGGCATTGGAGAAAAAGTTGTGAGGTTGAATATAATTAGCGGGGATTGCTTGAATTGCGCAAATTGGCACTGGTTATGGACAATTTTACCGACAAAAATCCATCCATCCATCCATTTCCTACCTCTTATTCCCTTTTGGGGTCGCGGGGGGCGCTGGCGCCTATCTCAGCTACAATCGGGCGGAAGGCGGAGTACAGCCTGGACAAGTCATCGCAGGGCCAACACAGATAGACAGACAACATTCCCACTCACATTCACACACTAGGGCCAATTTTAGTGTTGCCAATCAACCTATCCCCAGGTGCATGTCTTTGGAAGTGGGAGGAAGCCGGAGTACCCGGAGGGAACCCACGCACTCACGGGGAGAACATGCAAACTCCACGACAAAAATGTATTAAAAAAAAATATTAGAATATATTTGATCGCCATTACAGTGTTGACATGCATATTTTTGGAATTTGGTCAGATGCCTGAAAAAAAAAACACGTACGCTCTGGAGAAAATGCAGAGAAACATTGATGCCCGTGCGTACATTCGAAGACTGACGCAAAGCATAAACCATTTGCTTGCATGCATTTTATTAGTAATATTAATAATAATGGATTGGATTTATATAGCGCTTCTCTAGACACTCATTGCGCTTCACAGAGAAGTGGGAACCCATCATTCATTCACTCCACATTCACACCTAGTGGTGGTAAGCTGCATCGTTGCCAGTTTGCACCTACATGTATACCACAACTTTTACTGTAAATCTGACTTTTTTCTCTGCCATTGAACTAAACTCTAATTCAACATTGAATGTCTGTCACCCTGAAAGAAAGTGGCTTCCCATAAAACATTGCATTTGACATGGGTTCAATAACGTTTCAATACAAAGCAAGAGAACATTGTGGATGAAACTGTACCTTGACAGGGCCAAGACGCAGCCGTTCATGGAACCATAGCACGACAAGGCCACAAATACAGGTACTGCTAATGACAAATCTCCCATCACTTTATTTGCAAATGTCTGTGAATGAAGAAATGATGTGAAACAGAGAAAGAAGCACTTTGTGGGAACAATGCGATACGACTCTTCTTCTTCTTTGCAAACTGCAAGTTATTTACAACTTGAAAACATTTTGAAAATGTCTACAAATTTCTCTAGCTCTAATAACTATTTACTTATTTTAAGTCATTGCCTAGTCCTAATTTTAGCATAAAAAACTATATATATTCTATTCTAGTTTAAACAAAAATTAAATTGACAATAACTATTCTAATAAGATAGTGTGGTTTTTCCCACATAGCAAATCTTGTTTAAAGATTCTGCAACATCTTGAAGATGCTTAATATAAGAATGGCAAGTTGAATAATGCTTGTTTTCAGGATAATCTACTTATTTCTAGTTTAACAGTCCTGCTAATTCCTAAATATACAAATCAAAATTTAAGATGTCTTATCAAGTAAAATGATCTGACTATGCAGCCAGGTACTTTAACTAGTTTTTAGAATGTTTTCCCCTAAACCTAGTGTTTTTATCTTATATTTTGAGAGCTCTTTTTTAAAGTGCAATGTTTTAATGTTTAGCAGAGTATCATACCTACACACCTGCAGGTGACAACTATAATGTATTCCACCAGACTGGCAGACAGATTGATTAAAAATTAGAATCAACTTGCATGTGTCAAGTCAATTGATTTACATTTTGTGAGTTTTTTTTCATTGTCATTGTAGAAACGGATCTAACGCAAGGCAACGCAAGTACATACATGCTTTTTACTTCCTGATGTCTTTGGCTTTGTCTGGGGAAAGTTTTTCCGCATAACAATGAACATTGACATTTGTTTGAGGATCGCTCTCTGTCGTTCCTTTTTTAGTATGTTTTTATTAGTGCTGTCAAAGTTAATGATTCATCACCTAAAGTGATCGCATTAATCATCTATAATCACAGATTAATCACGCCATTTATTTGGACAGCACATGCTCCTTTAGTGGAACTATGGATGGTAGTGAGTATTGTACTTATTACACAGTTTGATTGTAACTTGTATATTAGTTATGTGTCCGAGTATCCGATTTGAAGATGTTAAAATTGCCATATAAAATCGCTAATTTCAACCAGTAGCAAATGGTGAATCCATTTGTTTTAACCCATTTATTAAATGTTGGAATGTCACAGAGAAGTTACTTTGTCAACATAGTTTAGTTCTCTACATTCCCTTTTACAGTATAAGTGAAGTAAAAACTTTTTTAAAAGGACCTCAACAGGAGTCTTTATCGAAAACCTGTTATTTGTCTGTTAAGTTAGCATTAAGTTGACATTAGCAGGAGCAGAGTGCATTTTGTTTAGGTGTGCAGGCATGAAAAATATTGATCAAAATTTATAAAGTTTACTGAAATCATAGTTTTATTTAGTATTTTGTTTACCACAGCGACTGATTCTGAGGATAGGAGTTCGTCGGCTGTCATCACTGTGTAGTACGCCAAATTGATTAGCACATAGCAGGTCATCACAATCCCCATGGAGATACAGATAGCCAAAGGCACCGTCCTGGAAAATATTGGCAAAATTAGTTTTGCATATTCACCTACAAAAAGGGTTATCTCTGTTACTATGTTACACGCACTACTAAAAACAACAACTATTACATTTATTTTGTTGAACCCAGCTTGTTAAAATGCATTTAAACACCTCAATCTAAGTTTTTTCAAGATCAGAATAACAAATGTAGGCGATTTGACTGGAAACCTGAATATATAATCAGAGAAGTCGAGCTTGTGCCTTCACTTGTGTTTACCTGACACTAGTGTTGTCCCGATACCAATATTTTGCTACCGGTATCGGTAGCAAAATTATTTCGATACCTTTATAAATAAAGGGGACCACAAAAAATAGCATTATTGGCTTTATTTTATCAATCTTAACAAAAAATCTTAGGGTACATTAAACATATGTTTCTTATTGCAAGTTTTTCCTTAAATTGTGAACATACAAGACAACTTGTCTTTTATTAGTAAATAAACAAACAAAGGCTCCTAATTTTGACATATGCAATAACATATTTTGTCATTTTCAATTCCATTATTTTGTAAAAATGAATTATTAATCTACTTGTTTATCTACTGTTATTATCTGCGTACTTGCTCTTTTAACATGTTCTGTCTACACTTCAGTTAAAATGTAATAATCACTTATTTTTCTGTTGTTTGATGCTTTACATTAGTTTTAGATGATACCACAAATGTGGGTATCAGTCTGACAAAAAATCGTTACAGGATCATACATTGGTCATATTCAAAGTCCTCATGTGTCCAGGGACATATTTCCTGAGTTTATAAACATTATATGAATTTTTAAAAAAAATGAAAGGAGATGTTGTGATGCCAAAAAATATCTACGTAATCATAGTAGTATCAACTAGATATGCTATTGTACTTTTTATCATTACAGTGGATGTTAGGTGTAGATCCACCAATGGCGTTTCTTTACATTACTTACTCGACAAACGTCTCAAGAGCGATCTTTTACAATGAAGCAAAATGCAACAAACACGACGAAATAGGAAGGCAAAGGACAAAACAACACCCCCAGATCCACATAATAATAATCCATATCATATCACTTTTCTACAGAACAGAATTTTTTTGTAGAAATCTGCTTCCATGTCATTTCCTGACACTCACGTCTAAGGCTGGCTGCTGTAAACAAATCGCACCTACTCTGCTTCTTGCCTCGTCTGTTTGGAGCTGATGTGATGTAGATTATTGTAATAAGCTATATATCAATCAAAAGTGCATATTCCAAACATTGGAAGACTCTTTATAGTTAAAGACTTGCGGTCATTTAAAAAATGCACTGTACATCACGTTGGCAATGTTATGTTTCAGTTTCACTTTATGCATCCCATAGCACATAACTGCAAAAAATAATGCTTAAAATGACCAAAATGCTGTAAATATTACACTTGATCATGAATGTGCCTGTTACTACATTACATACATACTTGCTGAATGTACTGTATATAAAATGTTGTTGGATGTTTTTTAGAGGGCTTTATTGGCGCAATAGACGAATCCCCATTACCTCCATAGTTAGCTGCCTTGTGCTAGCTGTTTATTTTACTCTTTAGAATACAAAGAAAAAAGAAAGACATGTTTTTGGCTCATATAAAGATTGTGGACACAATTCCAACAAACAGTGCAATTTTCTTTTAAGATTCCATAGCACACTTTTAGTCATATTGCAATTAAAGGTGACACATATTTAAGCCACGGTGGTCAGGGCTCTTGTGAAGCAATATATTAAATGTATTAAAACTCACCTCTCAGGATGATCAATTTCTTCTGTGACAAAATTAAGGTAAAACCTGCAAAACAGATTAGCATAACATGACACGAAATTCATATTTCACTGCATGTCTCATACCCCTCGTGGGACGAATCCATAATGGGTGTATTTGCATTTCAAATACATATCCTGGGGTTTCATGTATGTGTGTATGCACAAAAGATGAAAATAGCCCCTGTATGCAATCTGCTGCCTCATAGCAATGCTCACTTTCATAAAGCGTATCATAAATGAAAATACATATTAATTAAGGTAGAGATTTACTAAAGTAGGTTTTAAGGGTTACGTGCGGTATTTAGGGCCCCATTTTGTGTGAAGAAGTGTGTGTAAAATGTAAATTATTGTATGACAGTGCACTTAATGTGAAATTTTACTGCAAACATATTTCGAGCCCCTTCCTGCTCTCTCAAGTTTGAGTATGATAGTATAAAAAAAATTCACCTAAATAAAAATGGGGTGAAAAAAATGTCGTGTGGGTCTCCAAATAATTCTCGAGAGAAAGAAGTTCACTTTATTTTTTTAAAACATAATTAAAAAATCCTATAGTCCACCGGGCACCACACCTTAGTCAAGTCATAGTGGACTTCATCACCCAAAACATACAGCTTAGCAAACCAGCCATAATTAAGTGTATTCCCAGGGCCAGAGCACCTGACATTGAAGCCAATCTTAGGGCGCTAACTTGCAACAGGCCTAGTAAACACGAACGACAGGCTAATTGCACCACTAGCTACGCAAACATAGTTGTACACGTTGGCTTCAATGACACTAGATTAAGACAGTCAGAGACTACAAAGAGGAACATAGCTAGGACTTGTAATCTTGCTAGAAAGATGTCCAGGCATCGAATACTTGTCTCTGGCCCCCTGCCTGCGAGACGCAATGCTGAGAGGTATAGCAGATTAGTCTCGCTTAACAAGTGGCTGGCTAGTTTTTGTAGAGGACAGGGACGTTTTTTGATAATTGGCCCTGTTTCTGGGGCAAACCGGGCTTGCTGATGAGGGACGGCCCTCAACCTAACCGGGAAGGCGCCATTACTCGATCTAGAAACATAGATTACTGTATGAGTCACACTTGACTAACTACACGAGAGCAAGCTCGGGAACAGGCAAAATCAGTGTCTGTTAGTCCGGGTGAGGTGTCAGTTAAGTTAGAATTAACCAGCGCCAGGCTGGAAAATTCCTGCACACAGGATTTTTTCGTAGAATACACAACTCACAAAAAAAAAATTATGTCGTGACTGCGCCAGAGGTGAACATGCATTCTATTGAGGTGGCAAATTATGACACGTTCAATCTATCGCAGCACCAAGCAAACAATGTGAAGATCTCAATCATATCAATTCCTAGATATGATCGAAATTATTTAAGGCACACTACACTAAATAAACGTAATATTATTAATATCACTAATACGGATATTACCAACAATTCCTTAAAGGGGAACATTATCACCAAACCTATGTAAGCGTCAATATATACCTTGATGTCGCAGAAAAAAGACCATGTATTTTTTTAACCGATTTCCGAACTCTAAATGGGTGAATTTTGGCAAATTGAACGCCTTTCATTTATCTGTCTTTTAGCGATGACGTCAGAACATGACGTCACCAAGGTAACACACCCGCCAAATTCATTTTCACATTACAAACACCAGGTCTCAGCTCTGTTATTTTCCGTTTTTTCGACTATTTTTTGGAACCTTGGAGACATCATGCCTCGTCGGTGTGTTGTCGGAGGGTGTAACAACACTAACAGGGAGAGATTCAAGTTGCACCAGTGGCAAGAAATCTGCCGCCAGACCCCCATTGAATTTGCCAGAGTGTCTGCACATTTGACCGGCGATGCTAAGACAGACATGGCACAGAGATGCATGGATAACCTGCAGATGCATTTGCAACGATTAAGTCAACGAAATCACAAAGGTGAGTTTTGTTGATGTTGTTGACTTATGTGCTAATCAGACATATTTGGTCACGGCATGACTGCCAGCTAATTGATGCTAACATGCTATGCTAATCGATCCTAACATGTTATTTACGCTAGCTGTATGTACATTTGAAACTAGATACCCACATTTAATGCGAAAAAAAAACTTACCAATCGACAGATTTAAGTTGCTCCAGTGTCACAAGATGCGAAAGTCCTGATCGTTTGGTCCGCACATTTTACCGGCGATGCTAATAAGGCAGCCATGCTATGGGCCACTTCCTTAGGTACACCCACGCTATGGCCGAATAGCGTCAATAGCTATTCGATCAATAGCTTCAGTTTCTTCTTCAATTTCGTTTTCGCTATCCGCCTCCATACTCCGACCATCCGTTTCAATACATGCGTAATGTGTTGAATCGCTTAAGCCGCTGAAATCCGAGTCTGAATCCGAGCTAATGTCGCTATATCTTGCTGTGGTAACCGCCATGTTGTTTGTATTGGCAGCCCTGTATGACGTCACAGGAAAATGGATAGTGGTTTCGAAGATAGCGAAAATAAGGCACTTTAAAGCTTTATTTAGGGATATTCCGGGACCGGTAAAATTTTGAAAAAAACTTCAAAAAATACAACAAGCCACTGGGAACTGATTTGTATTGTTTTTAACCCTTTTGAAATTGTGATAATGTTCCCCTTTAAAATAGCCCACTACCTATAATATGGCCTTTTTAAACATCAGATCATTGTCTTCCAAAACGTTATTAGTTAAAGAGGTCATTAGACACAACTATCTTTGCGTCATTGGTCTCAGCAAAACCTAGCTCAAACCAGATACATTTTTCCCGCTTAACGAGGCATCTCCTCCTAACTATACGAATGCACATATTGATTGTCCTCTTAAAAAGGGTGGAGGGAGCGCACTGATATACAATGAAAACCTTAACCTTACCTCTAACCTAAGTAATAAATATCATAACATAAATCATTTGAGATGCTTATTATTAAATCTGTCACACCGCAACCTCTCTACCAGGCTGTTATTAACCCCCATGTGTGTGTGTGCGTGTGTGTGTGTGTGTGTGGTATTGTGCTCAAATGCATTAACATACATATTGTTTATGTCATACCTACCACCCAGCATATGCATACATCCCAGAATAGAAGGCCAGAGGCAAAGACGAAATCTTCACTTTGTTCAGTTCAAAGGCATTTTCAAAGTTGTTGGAGTCCCCTGCACACGCACACGCACGCACGCACGCACGCACGCACACACACACACACACACACACACACACACACACACACACAGGGTTTAGATGGACAGTTCATTGGAGACATTTTATGGTGATGGTAATCATAGTGTAATTGTTGTGTTGTGTGCATATAAAAAACAAGTACATAAGGCAGTACAAATGCTATTGGTATAAAAACATGGAAGCATTTTTGTTGCAAAGACATGACTAAGAAAATGTTGGTACATTCAAGGGGAAAAATAGTGTGAAGTGATTTACAAATCTCGTTTCCATATGAGTTGGGAAATTGTGTTAGATGTGAATATAAACGGAATACAATGATTTGCAATTCCTTTTCAACCCATATTCAGTTGAATGCACTACAAAGACAAGATATTTGATGTTCAAACTCAAAAACTTTATGTTCTTTTGCAAATAATAATTAACTTAGAATTTCATGGCTGCAACACGTGCCAAAGTAGTTGAGAAAGGGCATGTTCACCACTGTGTTACATCACCTTTTCTTTATTAACACTCAATAAACGTTCGGGAACTGAGGAAATTGTTGAAGCTTTGAAAGTGGAATTCTTTCCCATTCTTGTTTTATGTAGAGTTTCAGTCGTTCAACAGTCCGGGGTCTCCGCTGTCGTATTTTACGCTTCATAATGCGCCACATATTTTCGATGAGAGACAGGTCTGGACTGCAGGCGGGCCAGGAAAATAACCGTATTATTTTACTACGAAGCCACGCTGTTGTAACACATGACTTGGCATTGTCTTGCTGAAATAAGCAGGGGCGTCCATGATAAGGTTAAGGTTGCTTGGATGACAACATACTGTATGTTGCTCCAAAACCAGTCTGGACCTTTCAGCATTAATGTTGCCTTCACAGATGTCTAAGTTACCCATGCCTTGGGCACTAATACACCCCCATACCATCACAGATGCTGGCTTTCGAACTTTGCACCTATAACAATCCGGGTGATTATTTTTCTCTTTGTTCCGGAGGACACAACGTCCATAGTTTCCAAATATAATTCAAAATGTGGACTCGTCAGACCACAGAGCACTTTTTCACTTTGCATCAGTCCATCTTAGATGAGCTCGGGTCCAGCGAAGCCGGCGGGGTTTCTGGGTGTTGTTGATAAATGGGTTTTGCTTTGCATAGTAGAGATTTAACTTGCACTTACAGATGTAGCGACCAACTGTAATTACTGACAGTGGTTTTATGAAGTGTTCCTGAGCCCATGTAGTGATATCCTTTACACACTGATGTCGGTTTTTGATGCACTACCACCTGAGGGCTGAAAGGTCCGTAATATCATTGCTTACGTGCAGTGATTTCTCCAGATTCTCTGAACCTTTTGATGATTTTACGGACCGTAGATGGTAAAATCCCTAAATTCCTTGCAATAGCTCGTTGAGAAATGTTGTTCTAAAACTGCTCGACAATTTGCTTACAAAGTGGTGACCCTCGCATTATCCTTGTTTGTGAATTACTTAGCATTTCATGGAAGCTGCTTTTATACCCAATCATGGCACCCACCTGTTCCCAATTAGCCTGCACACCTGTGGGATGTTCCAAATAAGTGTTTATAAATATTTATTGCCGCTTTTCCCAATTTCTTTGTAACGTGTTGCTGGCATCAAATTCTAAAGTTAATGATTATTTGCAAACAAAATTTTTTTATCAGTTTGAACATCAAATACGTTGTCTTTGTAGCATTTTCAACTGAATATGGGTTGAAAATAATTTGCAAATCATTGTATTCCGTTTATATTTACATCCAACACAATTATCCAACTCATATGGAAATGGGGTTTTTTTTTAGATTTAGATTTGTTGGTCAACATATTGACATTACACATCACAAGACAAAAATAAGAAAAATACATCATACATGACCAACACATTTACAGGCTTTGTCAAACAGGTCGGCCGGGCCCCATGTAGTGAAACCCATTATCAACATCTTTAAGCTACATTTGAACCAGTGTGTGTGGTACTGGGAGCTGGTGGGATAAGTGTCCTGCCCAAAGATACAATGGCAGCCACTAGGATTTAAGAAGCAGGAATTGATCCTTGAACCATCAATTTGCTGGCACGGCCGCTCTACCAACCAAACCATGAAGCCCTAAATATTTCTGATTTAATAATGTTTGAAAACCTTGAACAAAGACATGGACAGTCCATCATTTGTATGGAATAATATGGTTTCTTTTAGCAGAAAGACATAAAATATAGGGGCGGTATAGCTCGGTTGGTAGAGCGGCCGTACCAGCAACTTTGGGGATGCAGGTTCGATCCCCGCTTCCGCCATCCTAGTCACTGCCGTTGTGTCCTTGGGCAAGACACTTTACCCACCTGCTCTCAGTGCCACCCACACTGGTTTAAATGTGAAAATTAGATATTGGGTTTCACCATGTAAAGCGCTTTGAGTCACTACAGAAAAAGTCCTATATGAATATAATTCACTTCACTTCACTTCCCAATATCAACAGTCCGGGTCGTCATGGTGCAGCAGTCCCAGTTGGGAGGCCACCTCTTGCAGTCTCACCAGAGAGATGCCGGGACCTTACCTAGCAAGCTGTGAGACGTTTTCTCTCCAGCATGCCCGAGGTCTACCCCTGTGGCTTCTTCCAGCTGTGCATGTTTGTAACGCCTCACTGGGTCCAGTCCAGGCATCCTATGGCGTAAACTCATGTCGGCCACTCGTGTCCGCAATATTGCTCTTTGAGTTCCTAGCCATAGTTCAGGATCAAAGGTGAGACTAAGAACGTAGATCGACTGGTAAATCGAAAACTTAACCTTGTAGCTCAGCTCTCCCTTCACCATGCCCGTCCAATACAGCGATCACATTACTGCAGACACTGCACGGATTCGCTTATCCATCTCAGGCCCCTCACTTGTTTAAAGATTTGAGACACTTGAACTACTCCACCTCGGGCAAGAAGGTGCCAGCCGACCTTTTCTGACCTTGTGAATGTGCTGAGTCTCTCACCTGAGAAGCTTTTACTGTCAGTTGCGACCCACCTTGAGAAACACTAAATGTCACAGCTTGATGAACCTTTTCAGATGCTTCTTGTAGGTCAACAGGTATGTTTACATCTCTGGACGGATTTGTGTTAGCTATTCTTTACTTATAGTCTGTAATATTGAGTGCATTGATATGTCAGTACCCATTTAAGTTTCATGTTAAAATAATGGGGTTTTTGTGTGTGTATGAAAGCTGTGTTTGAGGGCTTCGAATGCATATAATATTCATAGATATCATGACTTTTTACTTGGGGTCTGAAACGTAACCGTACCACGTTCCCACGATAATTGAGGCAACACTGTATTCTTCCTTTACTTTTGTTTTAAAACACACCTAGACTGGTGTTACAAAGTTAAAACAAGAGGAGATGTTGAGATAAAACTGTCCTACCTTTGAAGAGGTAGTATAATCCAGGGAATATGATCAAACTGAGGGCCACCAGCTTGCAGAAGGTTAGGACAATTTGAATCCTGGCTGTCCACGTCACACTCATACTATTGGTGACCATGACTGACGCTACCGGGACAGAGAGAGTCGCGTCAGATGGTCAAAGTAGCTGTTTTGAAACATTGCTTGACTGGCATAGCATAACATAATACATGAACATGTATCTGGAAAGACTCTTTTGGGTGCATTAAGGACTCTTTGGCAGAACCCTACTTGACACTGGGACCATTTGGGTCCATTATTAGTAGAAATGGACCGATTATTGGCCGGGCTACTTATCGGTGTTGATATTTGGCATTTTGCCATTTATCGGTATTGGCCTCTTTTTATCGGTATATGTCTCTGAGAAAAAAGAGAAAAATAAAATAAAAGTCCTTAAAATTAAAATTCCAGCAGCAGTGTACAGAGTTGAGATCAATTTAAAAAAAGTAAAAAGTAAATAATGGGGGTTTAAATGGAAACAAAATAGAGAAATATTACAATAACAATAAAAAATAAAAAGCAAAAATGGGAATAAAAATATAACAGTATAATAAGAATATAACAAGAGAAAGTAGGCAGTAGTGACCATGTTATGAAAACGTATTGCACTGTTATTGTTTTGCATCCCCTGTCATCCTTGCACCCCTCGCCCCCCGCCGCAGAGAGGAGTTGTACAGTCTAATGACGTGTGGGACAAAGGAGTTTTTTATTCTATTAGTTCTTTATGTTGTGTTACAGTGCGGATGTTCTCCAGAAATGTGTTTGTCATTCTTGTTTGGTGTGGGTTCATAGTGTGGCGGATATTTGTAACAGTGTTAAAAGTTGTTTATATGGCCACCCTCAGCGTGACCTGTATGGCTGTTGACCAAGTATGCTTTGCATTCACTTGTGTGTGTGACAAGCTGTACATACAGTATGTGACTGAACCGGTACGCAAAGAGAGTGCCTTTAAGGGTTATTGGTGCTCTCTACTTCTCACTACGGCCGTGTACACAGCGGCGTTTTCAAAAGTCATAAATGTTACTTTTTGAAACCGATACCGATAATTTCCAATATTACATTTTAAAGCATTTATCGGCTGATAATATCGGCAGACCGATATTAACACTAAAACCTAGACCGATATTATCGGACATCTCTAGAAAAAAATGCAAACTTGTGTAAACTTATTGACATTAGGAGACTTATTATATGTGTTACGGCGAGGCCACGTGGTTTGCGGTGGGTGTCGTGGTCCTGGCTGCGGAAAGACAGCCAGTAACAGTGTGGAGGTAAAAGGGTAAAAAAAAGCTTACAACAGGAAGTGCACCAAAAACACATAGAAGCTGAGCACGAAAAGCAACGTAGCGACGCATGTACACCGGCCTTAAAACATAGATCTCACACCAACTCAGCTGTGATGCTGGCTTATAAAGCCCTCTGATACTTTGGCGGCAGGTGCGAACAATAATTCGTAAACACCAGCCAGCGATGAGATCCGTGCTCAGCAGCTGGAGTGAAGTGGCTGCATGACAACACCCACCAAAAAGGAAATGAGGACAAAATAAGAGCCCTAAACAGGAAAACACACCCCACACAAGGAAAGAAGGCATGACCGAGCATGACGATATAAGTAAAGAAGAGGCAGCATTTTCATACTTTCTTCAACATTCACAAAGAAATTATGTCAGCCAGCTTGAAAATGTCTCACCTATACCCAACATGAAGAAGCCCAGAATGTACTTTATTTAAATGTTCGCAATGTTTCAGGGTTCGTCACAAGGTATTCTTATGATGTATTACATCCATAAACTGCTATAAAATGGATTAAATAACAAGTTATTTTAATGTAAAGAAATGGGTTCCCTCCGGGTACTCCGGCTTCCTCCCACTTCCAAAAACATGCACCTGGGGATAGGTTGATTGGCAACTCTAAATTGGCCGTAGTGGGAGAATGTGAGTGTGAATGTTGTCTGTCTGTCTGTGTTGGCCCTTTGATGAGGTGGCGACTTGTCCAGGGTATACCCCGCCTTCCGCCCGAATGCAGCTGAGATAGGTTCCAACAACCCCCCGTGAACACAAAAGGGACAAGCGGTAGAAAATGGACGGATGGATGGCGTTCCCATATTTTGAAATGGAAATGTTGATGCTCCTCTTAAACAAATATAATAAAGGTGTCTGTGGAATGTGTTGTTTTTTTGGTGCTAAATTAACCACAACATTAGTTTCACATAAAACAATATGTCGCTACTCGTCTAACCATTCCTTAAAATAATATAAAATAAAATGAAAAGTTGAAAGCCTTACCCAGCTGTTTACTGGCATATATTATTCATGTTAAAATAACTTTTACAGTAAATGAACATTGGCTTCAAATATCGGTTATTGGTCTTGCTGATAATAATCGGTAGCCCTGAAAAGAAACACATCGGTCAATCTCTAAATTGTACCGTTTCCTGACACTTCCAAGATAGGGTTATGGTTGGTCGAAGATAGGATCAGGTTATACGTACATTGTGTCCACACTTTACCCACTGTCACAGTCTGTGTGGCATTTTTGGGGTTTTTTGTTTTTTTTCTCCTTTGTAAAGTGTTTTTCCTGTCTCACGCTTTTACTTTTGTTCGACTTCGTGTTTTGCTGTTTGTTCTGCAGGGACTTTGCTTACTTTGCCCCTGAATAGTGTTCAAATGACTCACCTGCCTCTGATCACAAATCAGCGGGGTTCATATGCCAGCCTGGCTTTGCAGTCTGGGCTGTATAATTTACTTAGTACCTGCTTAGCTTGCTTGCATCCTGTGCACTTCTCTACTGCTCTATCTCCTTGTTTTTTGTCAGGACTGTGACTTGGATTTATTTTGCTTCTCTACGCAAAGGATGATTTGCACGAGCGAGACGTGAATGTAAGTACATATTGTTTTATTTATACACTATAATATAATAAAGGCAAAACAAAGGACGCGCTCGGTGGCGGATAATAATCTATACTAAAACTTTAAACAAAAACAGCACAAAGGCAGGACTATCTACAAACAAACAGAAGATACAATCAAAGGGACAAAGCAAACCAAAAACTAGGTGCGTGGTCATGAGGGTTCAATACGATCCAGTAGTTAAAGTAGCAAGGCCGAGGAAAAGAAAACAAATGACTTAAATAATGGCTGTGGTAATTAGAAACAGGTGTGAGAGCTGAGGGACGGGGCGTGACTATGCGAGCAAGGTGAAAATCAATGAGTTGTCATGGTAACAAAAACAAACCAGGAAGTGCAAAACAGAACTGAATATCCAAATATCAAAACATAACATGACCAAACATAAACCTGATTTACAGGCATGACAGTTTTTGTGTTTAACACAAGTTTTTCTGTCTCTGCGCTTGGGGTCATGACTACTGTGACCATGTGAAATCGTATCACCTACGTTTGAGTAGAGCATTACTGATACGTAAAATAGTTCAGTACTGTGATTCCAGTATCAGTGCAAGTTCAACATCAGAATTGTACCATGTATGCATGACATTACTGTTACATTGGAGTAGTAAATAAAAATGCTTACTGAGTCCAACGGCCGTGACCAGTTTGACAGCAAGAGGTGGCACACCACAGGGTGTGAACAAAGGCTCCAAGATGTACTGACCAAATGCCAGAGAGATGACTGCCATCCCAGCAGGCCTGGAGGAATAGACACATAACAGGGTAGAATAAACCACTAGCTCTATTTATATACAAATGTGTGTGTATATGTATACATGCATACATACGTACATACATAAATATCAACATATATATACTGTCTCTTAGTGGGTTTATGCAGACGGCAAGTTGTTTCACAAAGCAGGTCTTGTTTATTATTTTTATTACCAAGTCTACATCTCATTCACATACTGTTCCAGTCTAGCCTTCAAAATAAAAGCGTACTAGTTTACAGCAAGATACACCACATCATCCCCCTCTAAAATAAACCAAAAAACATAAGAAACTGGCACTATACCAAAGTTTTTCTATAAACTGTCAAACCTGCACTATTTTTATTTTATTTAACATTAAAGCATTACAGCATTTTAAAAATACAAAACATATTTTTTCCCACTTTTACCAGAAGAAAAAAAAAAAAATCACACAAAATTACACATACAATTTCTACCTTCCATCAAGAAAAAGAAAAATGTGTTCTGTTTTGTGTGTGTGTGTGTGTGTGTGTGTGTGTGTGTGTGTGTGTGTGTGTGTGTGTGTGTGTGTGTGTGTGTGTGTGTGTGTGTGTGTGTGCAACGATATGGAAGTCCAGTCTCTTGAGTTTTACAACTACCCTTGTGTACCTAGTCCTGGTGGTATCTAGCGTAAGTGCAGTTTCTAGCCTTTTTTATAGAATCTGATGGTTTAGGTGCTGTAGGAGCGAACCACTCTGATAGCGATGGGATGCAGGGAACGTGTCTCTCGATCAGCCTCATTCTCTGAATGGGAATAAGATGATGTCTATTTCTTCTGATAGTACCTTTGGGACTGTGCACCAGATATGAGCGGGATGTGCCTTGAATTTGAACTACAGTCCCTTCCTTGTGTCTAGGTATCGGTGATCCACACTGTCTGTCCAAGTGTGAGTTGACGTAAATTCCTAACACGATGTTTCCTGTTGAACCTTTCTGCGTATGTTAACTTTTTGGGTTGCTGCACTAATTGTAAGTGTACATTGTGTTTTTTAAGTTGATTTAATAAAATAAAATAAAAATAATAATAATTATTCTGCGGCCCGGTACCAATTGAGCCGCGGCCCGGTGGTAGGGGACCACTGTTCTTTATAACAACAGAGCAAGATATGGGTCACTAGACTTCTTTAGAATGCGTTTTACGATTTGAACCTGATGCTCTGCTTCACCATTGCTTTGAGCAAATCCTGGGCCGCTAGTAATGTGTTGGAACCAGGGACGTGCACATGATTATAGAGGGGCAGGAGCTCAAAGTCAGAAAAGGACAGGAAATTTTTCCACAATATGGAAATTAATGTAAAATTAAATTTACTAATAGGAAGCTAACTAGTTAGCTGTGTGTCCTTTGTAGGTAAAAGTGATTGACATTTCTTCTGTGTCAACAAATTATTGTCATAATGAGTTAATTCACATTATCATAGGCTTGGAAGACATGAAAAGCAACTAAACACTGGTTTATTATTAGGCTATTTATTGTTAAAGATAAGCACTTTAATATTGAACATTGAACAGTGCAACATGATCTTCGAAAAAAAAAAAAGAAAATAAATACCCAAATGGAAAAAACTTCAATGTGAAAATCTGTCCTTCTTCCTTTAACTTGATGAAAACACCATCAAGTTGTAACTTATGGCCTTTCTCACTTAATGCTCAGACTAAACAACTGAAACGCAATACAACTTTATATCTAAACCTCTACTGTGAGAGAAATGTGATCAGCCGTAAACACAGTGCATTTTATTTTGAAAATTAACCCGGTGTTTTATTTTGTATTTTGTACACTACTTCCTGTCCAGCACGATCCGCTCTGCTCTGTGCGGAATTGATGTGCCGTGCTCAATTGATGCGCAGTGCTCCGACGTCCTGCAAAAACAGAAGCTGACACATTGAATAATAGAATAAAACAGCGTTTTTCTGAAATATTACCCATATTAGATGCTGAATAAGTGGACCGCGACTAGACCATAACTCACAGGTTCAAGCTGCTCCACTGCCACGTGTCCTCAGGGGCGCAGTTGTCTTTCTTTCCTCTCTCTCTCTCACTCACTCACTCGCCCTCTCTCTCTCTCTCTCTCTCTCTGTCAGAAGCGGCAGGCTCAAACAACCCGGTATTACAAGAAAACGTGGAGTTTTTGTACCGCTGTTTTTTTTGTTTTGTTTGTTTTTTTTACATCCCTAACAGGAATTTATTAATGTTGTTTAAAGAAAAAAGAAAAAAAAAACACACACACAGGCAGAGGGCACTTTTTAAGACGAGGCAAAAAAGGGCAGGGGCTCAAGCACCCATAGGGCCCTATTTGTGCACGTGCCAGGCTGGAAACCATACTTTTTTGTAAACTCAGCAAATTGTTGACCTGTATATTGTAGCCCATTATCAGTATACAATAGTTCTGGGATGCTATGCCTGGCACAAATAGATTTTAGGTGCACGATTACAATCCCCTGACCGTGTTGCCGTTAATTTAGGAATTTCT
Source organism: Nerophis ophidion (assembly GCF_033978795.1). Lineage (NCBI taxonomy): Eukaryota > Metazoa > Chordata > Actinopteri > Syngnathiformes > Syngnathidae > Nerophis > Nerophis ophidion. The sequence continues at coordinate 55,941,262 of NC_084615.1, read as the reverse complement.
ACACTAGGCAAGTAGTAATCTACTACCTATAGGTAGTTACAGTTGTCAAGTACAAATAAATCGGCTGCTAATTGGCTGTGTAACCGCGGTTCAACGGGATTGACTCATTCTTTTAGGCAAGTTGTGCAGTTTGTTACCATCTCCTTTATCTGGTCACCACACCGCTTCTCTGGCTAGCTCTTTACATCATGCCCTTCCTTGATGCTGGCACAGAGTTGTGGATCGCTGTGGGGACAACAAATCTGGAACCTTTTAATAACAGATCGTCACGCACAGTTAATATTGCTCTTTCTAACCAATATGCTTTCACTGTATCTTAGAGTCTACTATATATTGGCCCCTCACTCTGACAATATGACAAGACTTCTAAACAAACAGCGTCCTCTTTTAGCTGCTCTCTCAACTGTGACATGTTCACACAGCTAGCTGTCATGTTGTTTACCACTTCTGGTCTTCAGAAGACTACAAAACAAAATGGCGGCCGAATATGATGTAGATCAAACTCATTTTAACTTTAAAATTGATTCCCACACAGGCCGGACTAGTAAAATCATTGCATGATTATTTAATAAATAAAGACAACTTCAAAATACTTTTTTTTGCTTTACTTTGGTCAAATATAGAACAAGCACATTCTGAAAACGTACATATTACAACTAATCTTCTTGGCAGAACACTTTAAGTTAGTTGAAAATTCTGGGGGGAAAATTGGTGCAGTTTCAAAACACCATGAAGAACACAATGAACTTCGACTTTGTCTCAGTGTATTTACAAAGCCAATAAACTTTAAACACTTTGTGTTTGGTGTTCTGATCTTGGCAGTTCATTAAAGATGTGTTCGGAAAAGCAACCAAGTGTTTCCTCAAACTGCCGCCGCATTGGTGACATCCACAATTTCCACAACACATTCATTGATCATCAATCAAATATTACAACTATAATATATCCATCCATTTTCTACCGCTTGTCCCTTTTGGGGTCGCGGGGGGGTCGCTGGAGCCTATCTCAGCTGCATTTGGGCGGTAGGCGGGGTACACCCTGGACAAGTCGCCACCTCATCGCAGGACCAACACAGATTCATTCACACTCACATTCACACACTAGGACCAATTTAGTGTTGCTAATCACCCCAGGTGCATGTCTTTGGTGATGGGAGGAAGCCGGAGTACCCGGAGGGAACCCACGCAGTCACTTGGAAAACATGCAAACTCCACACAGAAAGATTCCGAGCCTGGGTTTGAACTCAGGACTTCTCAGGACCTTCGTATTGTTTTATGCCCTGTGCTACGTTTCTGTTTCACTCTAGTATATCAAGTATACAGTTTGTTTATTCACTTTGTCTGAAGACAGTTCATAGAAAACAGCAGAATAAAAGCTTGTGTCAATCCATTCCCGTCTGCAACTGAGTCCTCTTTCTTGCCAAGTCCTAACACGTCCAAAGAGATGTCATTCATAACATTACAGCTGATCTGTTGTACAATACCTTGAGGAGACCAACTGTACTACACAAACAAGAGCATCAGCTTGCAACGACAGGCTAAATGTTAATTTGTTTTGCTTCTTGGTGTCATAACTTGGCTTGGACATGGATGGTGTGTGCTCCTTCGACGCAGCGGGATTACAGGACGAGCCAGGCGTCAATGTAAGTACATGATATTTATTAAATAAATAAACAAACTACAAAAAGGCAAACCAAGGACGCGCTCTGTGGCGGATAAAAAGCTATACTATAGTTAAAACAAAACAGCACAATGGCATGACTATATACAAACAAAACAAAACCAGCACAATGGCATAAATACAAAAACTTAGACGGCATGGAACTGTGGACGAGGACGTGAAGTTTTGAACAGCATGGGTAGGGTGCGTGCGAGTGTGAGGATCCCAGGACGAAGACAAGAAAAAGAGTGACTTAAATAGCTGTGATGATTAGTGAAAACAGGTGAGGCTGAGAACAGGGACGTGACATGACAGGTCAAAAGTAATGAGTTGACATGGTAACAAAAACAAACCAGGAAGTGAAAAAACAGAACAAGAGTCCAGGAAACAAAACAAAACATGATCAAACATGAAATCAGATTTACAGATGTGACACCTGGAGAGTGTTGTACATCTGTAAGTGATCACAACCAGCTAGGGTTGGGTTGTACGAAAAAAAAGAGATCAACATTGTCATCTGAAAAAGGTTTAAAATAAATAAGAGTAAATGGTGTAATACAGTATGTTAAGTTGTTTATGAGTGTAGTTACTACATTATTGATTAGTAACTGTAACTTGTTTACAAGTATATTGCAAACTACAAAGGCTTTCAAAATGTGCACTTAATTTTTACTGTACTTATTTCCACAAAGTTTTGAGCAAATCAACGATTTGTAACATTCAAAAAATATTCCCTTATTTCATTTTGACCGCTAAATTGCATTTGTACCTACATAATGGAGTGTTTTCTTCAGAAGATTGTATCTATGAAATAATAATAACCAGTGATTATTCATGGTTAATCACAGGTTTAGAGTGTGATTAGTCTGAATTTATATACATATATATATATATATATATATATATATATATATATATATATATATATATATATATATATATATATATATATATGAGAGAGAGAGGGAGTTTGATTGTTTGATTGAAACTTTTGTAACAAACAGTTCAGGGTGTCCCAAGTTTACAGAGAGTGAGGAGGAGTTTTGTCCTTTCAGAGTTGCCGTAGGGGTGGTGACGTAGCGTGTGTGTTGTTGTGGTGGAGAGAGAGTTAAAAAGGAGGACACATTAAAGAAGCGGTGACTACCGGACCTGATCTAATGTCTCCCGTGTATTCCATCCATCCATTTTCTACCGCTTATTCCCTTTTGGGGTCGCGGGGGGCGCTGGCGCCTATCTCAGCTACAATCAGGCGGAAGGCGGGGTACACCCTGGACAAGTCGCCACCTCATCGCAGGGCTCCCGTGTATTATTTTACTATATAACTACACTGTATTATTTTATTATATAACTACACTGTATAGGCGAACCCAGGACACTCGGCTACATTGGTGGCAGCGGTGGGATAATTTTAACCGCTGTGTTGAAAAAAAAGAAAGTTTTACACAGGACACGTGAGTTCACAGTTAGCTGCAACAGTATAGTTAGCTGCTAAGCTTCCCGGCCATTTTTTTTTTTTTGTGGACATGTGGTGTGGTGACGATGATCCTTTTAAGCCCGGCAGCTTGTTTGACAGACACTAACAAGCCATGAATGTCAAAGTGGACTTACCCGCTCCTTTCTGCGGCGGCGGGAGCCAGAGTTTTCTCAGCTGGGCAAGGCAGTTGAAAGTAGCCGTTAGCGCGACGGCGGGATCCGGCCGCGGCTGCGATGAGGAGCTAGTGAGGATACTCCCGACTAGTCTCGGTAAGTCAGCTTTTCTGCTGTGGGACAGTCTCCCGGATAGGACTTAATTTAGACTATGCTGCAGTGAAAGAGAGACCGGGGGCAGCTTTTGGGCAAAGACAATTAATGGAACGCTTCCGGGCCAGCCTATCTGCTCGTGTGCGTGCTCCAGGGGAGAGCTTGGAGGTCTTCGCTGCAGACGTAAGTCGGCTGGTCACAGAGGCGTCCCCGGATTATGGAGCCATTGCGCAGAGGAGAAGTTTTGGCGCTTTCTGGCCGGTCTAGACTCGACGTTGAAAGCCAAGTGTCTTGAGCTGGGAGCGACGGACCTGGAGGAAGCTCTGCAAGTGGCGGAGCGATGTGAGAATGCCAGAGTGGCTCTACAGAGAGACTGTTTGAGTACCTACACTGCAGTGGGCCCCTCTGTGCAGTCTGTGTCAACGTCTGACAGCCTGCAGAGAGCCGTGGAGAAATTAACAGAAGAAATGTATGCCATGAAAAGTGAAATAAAAGAGATGTATGGGGAAAACCAGAGCCTGAAAGCGCGCAGCATGGGGATAGAGGCCCCGTTCGTCTTCGGGGGGGCACTGTAGCTGTAACTGCGGAGAAAGAGGATGCCAGCTGATATTCAACAGAGAGGGACACCGTGGCCGCTCCCCCGATCGGGACCAGTTCCCGTTCCAAGGGTGCTTCCCGTCACGGGGTTATCGCTCGGACCCCACAGGAGTGCCCCCCACCACTAGGCTGCCGGGAGGCAGGAGCCCTAGTCCGGGCTGGCGCGCCCAATGTGAAGAGGAGCCCAGGAGACGTGGCGTGCATTTTCTGCCGCAGGAGCGTAACACGGACGTCAACCATCAGGGAAACGGTCAGTAGCTGGTGTTGTGCCCCAAACACCAGCAACTCGGACTAAGGGCCCCGTATGTCAAGACTTTTTCAATGTCGCTACTAGCATGAAAGGTAATAACCATCCAACTTCTTTTGTAAGGGGTGTGGTTGAAGGTACAGAAGCCTTCATGTTAGTCGATTCAGGGGCCACTGTGTCACTAATTAGTGCTGATTTCCGCAAGTCAGTCCCGGCACTGAGAAACAGACCCCTGAAAAGGAACTATGTTGATACACATGCAGTGAATGGACAGATGCTGGATACACTGGGTACTATTGAGGTCACCTTCCGTCTGGGTCCTACATGCTGCCAGCACACCTTTTATGTACTGAGAGAATCCACCCAGTGTGTCTTGCTCGGACTGGATTTTCTAAGCAGGAATCATGCATTACTGGACTTAAGAAGGGGTGCTTTACAATTATGGGACATTACTGTCCCCCTACTCTGGGATCAGGAATTAGTCCCACAATGTTGTAACGTGTCTCTAGCTGATGTCCGAATCATTCCCCCGTTAAGCGAGACTTTAGTGCCGGTGGACATTCTCTCGTCTGCGGGGACGGGCCGACTTATCACAAACTTTGAGGGTTATCTGGAGCCTAATATTCCAGAAACAACAGGACTAGTAGTGGCCCATTCAGTGAACACTGTGAGGGCCGGGGTGATTCTGGTCCGCATCCTCAACCCTACAGGGGAGGCGGTGGAACTTAAACGGGGGCTGCACCTGGGGGAATTTTACCCAGTGGCAGAAAGTGACATTTTAATACCCCTATGTGCCCCTATCTGTAGTACAGCCACCCCGACAGCTCCTGCAGGTCTTATCTCCTTGGAGGAGTCTCCTATTTCCACAGAGCAAAGAGCTGAGCTGGCGGGACTGCTACAGGAGTTCATGGATGTGTTCAATGTGTCAGGGAAAAACACGGGCAAGTGCACCCAAGTCAAACACCAAACCCGAACTGGAGACCACAACCCCATCAAGCAACACGCTTACCGTGCATCTCCTGAAAAACGTGCAGAGATTGAACGTCAGGTGGCTGAGTTGCTGGCTGATGGAGTGGTGGAAGAGAGCTGCAGTCCCTGGGCATCCCCTGTGGTGCTAGTGAGGAAGAAAGGGGGACAATGGAGGTTCTGCATCGACTATCGTCGGCTCAACGCAGTGACCATTAAAGACTCACACCCCCTCCTCCGAGTGGATGATAGCCTGGACGCGCTGGCTGGTTCAGTCTGGTTCAGCACACTTTACTTTTCAAAAGGCTACTGGCAGGTTGAAGTAGCTGAATAGTACAGAGAGAAAACAGCGTTCACTACCGGCAGAGGCTTGTATCAGTGGCGGGCCATGCCTATGGGTCTGACGAACTCTCCGGCCACCTTTCAGCGCATGATGGAGCTCATCTTGAGGGGTCTGCCTTGGCACATTTGTATCGTGTACTTGGACGATATATTAATTTATAGCCGAACCTTCGAGGACCACCTCGTACACCTGGAGGAAGTCCTGTCCAGAATTCAGTTAGCGGGTCTAAAGCTAAATCCCAGAAAGTGCCACTTTGCCCGGGACCACGTGGTATTTCTCGGCCATGTGGTCTCTAGATGTGGTCTCCTGCCCGACCCAAGAAACACTGATAAGGTGAGAACATGGCCAACCCCCCGTACCCCCTCAGAAGTCAGGGCCTTTGTGGGCCTGTGCTCCTATTATAGGAGATTTGTGAGTAATTTTTCACAACATGCTGCGCCACTGAATCACATGGCAGGGAAAAATGTACCCTTTGAATAGTCAGCTGACTGCGATGCTGCTTTCACTCACCTCAAGCAAGTACTCACATCCTCACCAGTTGTTACACTGCCTAACTTTTCCCATCCTTTTAAAGTGTACACGGACGCTTCTAAGGATGCTGTTGGAGCAGTGCTGGCCCAGGAGGATGGTGGTCTGGAGAGAGTAGTAGCCTACGCAAGCCAGGCCCTTATACACACGGCTTGGCTGGAACAGGGCGTTCCCCGTCGGCCTCGCGTGCTCCCCCGCGGGTCTTCCGCCGGGGTGAGGAATTTATGGACTGAGTTTCACCGGCTATCAGTTAAGGAGGGATTGTTATGTCGTGCGTCACCGCCTGCGACCGTGGGAGAGCCGCAAATTCAAGTTGTGGTTCCCGCCTCCATAGTGCCGGATCTTCTACAACAGTTACATGGGGGGCCGGCCGCTGCCCATTTTTCCGCGGAACGTGTGTGGGAAAAGGCCCGGCAATCTTACTACTAGCCCTTTATGCTGAGAGACATCCGGCGGTGGTGTGAGCAGTGCAGAGCGTGTCAGACCCGCCGGTGCCCGGTCCCCGGGCCAAGGGCTCCCATGTGGGGATCCCAGGTTTGTCGTCCCCTCCAGAGGGTGGCCATGGACATTTTGGAGTTGCCCTTAACGTCCCGGGGGAACAGATATGTTCTAGTGGTGGAGGATTACTTCACTAAGTTTGTTACATTGTATGCACTGTCCAACCAAACAGCTCACACTGTCGCTCGCTACCTGTTTGAGGACTATGTTTTGGTGCAGGGTGTCCCCGAAATCCTTCATAGCGATCAGGGTTGCCAGTTCGAAGCAGAAGTCATCCAGAGACTGTGCCAGTTGCTTGGAATAAAAAAGACACGCACCACTGCCTATAATCCCAAGTCTGATGGCATGGTGGAGCGTCATAATCGGACTTTGATCGACCAGTTAGCTAAAATGTTGATTTCTGACGGTGGTGAGTGGGACACATATATGAGGCAGGTCGCCTTTGCATACAACACGTCTAAGCACGCCAGCACCCGATTCACCCCCTTTTACCTCATGCACGGGCGTGAGGCCCGGGTTCCTGCAGAGACATTGCTGCCCTCTAGTGTCCTGGATTCCCGGGGCTCTGGGATCCTGACGAACTATGTTTCAGTTATGGCTGAACGGCTGGAGTCGGCCTTCAATGCAGCCAGGCTTAATTCAGTGGAAGCTCATGAGAGACAGAGACTGTATTATAACAAAAAGAGCTGTCATCGGGCCCCCAAAGAGGGCGCGTTGGTGTGGCTGAATAAGCCTACTGAAAGCCGTACTAAACTGCCGCCGCATTGGAAGGGCCCATATGGAGTGATGCAGGTGCTGGTCTCTGGAGGGGAAGCGGGCTTGACATACCGCATCATCAACCCTCTGGACCTGATGGAGCGAGCCCAAGTAGTGCATCATGACAGACTGAAGCCGTACACGTTGCCTTTGCCTGCACAGAAGGTGCCTTCCTCTCTGTTAGCACTTGGGAGCTTGCCTACTGTGGAGGCTTCACCGCTTCCCCAGGTCCCACAGTGCGGGGAGTTGGACAATGGACTGTGGGGGGATTCTTTAGGGTTTAGGCCCGGACTATCTCGCAGGGGGTGAGTGGTGCGACCTCCTTTGCATCTGCAAGATTTTTGCATGTTTTGAGGGGCCAGTGTTCTAGCCTATGCAATAGTGTTGATCAGTTAAAAATATTGTTATGTGTGCATTAAGATTGTGAATTTTTTTTCTTTGTTCTATTTCCCCTTGTTTGTTACCTATTTTGTTTGTAATGAAACGGGGACGTTTCTAATTGAGGGGGTGACGTGTGTAACAAACAGTTCAGGGTGTCCCAAGTTTACAGAGAGTGAGGAGGAGTTTTGTCCTTTCAGAGTTGCCGTAGGGGTGGTGACGTAGTGTGTGTGTTGTTGTGGTGGAGAGAGAGTTAAAAAGGAGGACACATTAAAGAAGCGGTGACTACCGGACCTGATCTAATATCTCCCGTTTATTATTTTATTATATAACTACACTGTATAGGCCAGGGGCGCTCACACTTTTTCTGCAGGCGAGCTACTTTTCAATTGACCAAGTCGAGGAGATCTACCTCATTCCTATTTATAATTTATATGTATTTATTTATGAAAGAGACATTTTTGTTAACAAGTTAATGGTGTTTAATGATAATACAAGCATGTTTAACACACACAGATTCCTTTCTTTCATGAAGACAAGAATATAAGTTGGTGTATTTGATTCTGATGACTTGCATTCATTGGAATTAGACGGTGGTGCTGATAATGTCCGCATTTTCAAATGGAGGAAAAAAAAAGTCCTCCTTTCTGTCCAATACCACATGAAAGGGGTTGGATTTGGCATCTCATTTGTCCAACTTGCATACTCGTTTTTAAACACTTTGTTATGAGAGTAGCATATGTGTGTGGCCCTTTAATGTCTGGCAGCAGGTGAGTGACGTCAGTGAGTGTGCGGGTGGGCAAGCAAGTGAGAAAGCGGTCGCTGAGGGCGGGGGAGAAATACATTGGCATCAAACTCCGTAGCTTGCTAGCTTGTGCACACTAGCTTTCTGAGACTCTTATTTTGTTAGCACAGGCAGGATGAAACAGGTCTTTTATGGTGAAGACAGGAACTGTGCTGTCGGTCTTTAGGGTTTTGACAGTAGGTACGGAGTCTCTAGAAATAAAATGTGTTTCTCTGCGTCCGCCCTGTTAGTGATTTTTTTCTTAAATATGAGCTCGCAGCAGCCAGCGTCATCTCACAAGATCCTCGGGTGCCGAGAATGTCAAACAACTGACGAAAGTGAAGTCTTGGTATGATTGATGATTGCTCATTTTTATGTCTATTTTTAATGCCTGGCTTGAGATCGACTGACACACCCTCCGAGATCGACCAGTCGATCGCGATCGACGTAATGCCCACCCCTGGTATAGGCGAACCCAGGACACTTGGC